>NC_034593.1:59156649-59210071 GCF_900095145.1 Mus pahari
CTGCCAAGTATTTTAATTCAGACAGCTGTGACTGAAGAGTTAATATTTTACTTGTCAAAATCCAAAAGAAGGCCAGTGAATCACTCTAATTCTCATTAAGAGGCTTTCCCCCAGTAGCACCCTAATTCAAAATAATGAAAGTGGAGACTGAGTGCGGTCCTAATACCAGTTGAGACCTATCTTTTAATATTTCTCCAGTGATGGATTAGGGATCGGGGAAATTCATCTCAGATCATAGAGCCTAATTTAATAAGGGATCATTCCAAGAGTATTGCATTTTATAATAATGTCATTTAATGTGTCGTCTTCCATTTTTACTGTCCCATATGTATGCTTACACGATGGTGCCATAGGGGTAAACTTTTAAAGAGCCAGCATCATTTTTAGTTTTCATTTTCCTTAAATAGGGGCCATCAATGGGAACATCCATTAGTACCTTTATTATCTCAAAATAAGAGAGAGAGAGAGAGAGAGAGAGAGAGAGAGAGAGAGGAGAGAGAAGCCTCTCATTTGCAGGACAACTTAATAGTACTCTAAGTAAATCAACACTTCGCAGGACCGCGAGCGTGGAAGAAGGTGAAAATGTTGGAGATGGTTTGAATACATCAGACTCCATCATCTAATACATTAACAACAGTACAAACCCCGAGTAACCCCGTAGTTTAAAAACGCACCAAAAAATAGCATTCCGAAGCTACTAGCTTTCTCCCATTGCTCCTCATTTTCAGCTGATTTACAATTCGAGCGAAGCTTTAATAACTGCTTAGTAAAGACTAATTATTCATGGTGCCTAACTTTAGGAAACTAATATGAAGGGCTATTTTTCCATAAATTGCATTCACTTACTCAATGAGGAAAACAAATTGTCAGGAACAACATTATATGAAATACCTAACTTTATTATTTTATATTAACATCTAACTGTATTTAATCAACTTTGCTATTTTTATCTTGGCATTACAGCGCATGTGAACCCGTCGGCGATTACCGGGGCACTAGTTAAATGAGTCAGGTCAGAGCATCATAACCACATAAATGTCAATACATTATTATTGGCTATAACTCCTACAGCAGCAGGAGGGCTGCTTAATCACAATTATGCTCCACGAAGCCTTCAGGACAGCTGGCGTTACAACAGGCCAGTTTCCCGTCACACACAGCTCAAGCCTGGGCCTTTGCCTCTCAGTACTGTCTTTAATCATTCCCCTTTCCTGCTCTGATGGCATTTGCTTTAACACATAAACTCTAAATTACACCCGAGGAACATGTCTTTGTTGTATTTGGTCTCCTGTTTTTCCAAAGGTAGAAGCAATCTGAATGGAGCCATGATAAGCTGTGCGGTCCTTGCCAGTGTTTTTTGCTTCTGTGAATCCCTTCCTACATACTTTGCAGTTGAGTTATCGTTAAAGTGTTGCAAAGGTTCAACTGTCTTCTTGATTTTAAAATAGATCTTGTTTTCTCTGTGCCTTGGCTATTTTTTTTTTTATTCCTGCCTTTCCTAAAATACACGTTCTTCCTATTTTTCTACCATTTATCCCTAAGACTTTCATCTCTGTTTTCCTCGCTTACTGTACCTCATCGCCTATTATATCCTAAAATAATTCCACAAGACTAGGTTTTTTGTTTCTTTTTTTTTCTTACCGTACTTTTTCTTTACCTATAATTATTTCTATTCATTCTGTTTATTTTCTGCTACCCATGTCATATTATCTTTTTAAAAACTCATAATTTCTCCTGCCAATAAACTAACATAACATATATACATAGTGGGCACCTAAAATCTCTTTAAAGGACAAAATCCATTTGCCAAGAAAAAAAAAAGCAGTGATATTTAACACCATGTCAATATGACAAAAAAAAATGGGGCACTGAGCCCTGTCATCTAGAATAATTACAAATGATTGTTTGAGTCATACAGCATATGCTACAGATAGAAGTAAGAAGAAAGAAAAACCTAAAGTAAATGTTTAAAATTAGGGTTTTTTTTTTCTGATTTGGAAAAAAGAATCCAAGGCAATTTTGTTACTTAATTTTCTGAAGCTCTACTCTTTTCGTTTCATTTCAAAACAAATGTGACATCAAATAATACTTAAGCTGTCACCATTTTGCACATATTATTGTGAACTTATGGTCACATGGCATTTCACATGAGCCTGTGGCTCACATGCAGAAATACTTGTACTATAGCCTTTACTTCTAGGAGGCTAACATGTCACGTTCACATGGAAGCAAGAAAACCTTTTGGTGTGGTTACAAAAAGAACTTTCCATATACTATGGTGAGGGCTTCAGAAAATTAATGACATTTTTCCCTTCACATCCAAAATACATGTTGAATAATGTAGATGAATCTAATAGGTCAAACAACAGTTTGACTCTAACTCTAACTCCGTTTATATGGCAAGACCAGGATTCTCACATGCAGTTGAACATATTGAATGTTTGCAAACAAATTTTCACAACAAAATTCACATAGGATAATGAAGGTAATATGAAAATTTAGACATCTGTCACACTAGTAAAGTCGACTAGATGCAGTCTTTAAAATAAAATTTCTGAAGTAAAATCATAACACAGAATCAGATTGAATTTAAGAGACTATGACTTACACACCAGCCAAAAGAAATATTCTATTCTCTACAGTACTTCTGTAAAACATCACAATATGTAACTATTTTGACATTGTCTTAATATAAACTAAAAAAGAAGACTCTAATTTTCTTGTTTCTCCTTAACGTTCTAGATGTTCCTTTGAATCAATAAACTATAGTATAAATGACTTTCTTTCTTATTTCTTTTCTTTCTTTCTTTCTTTCTTTCTTTCTTTCTTTCTTTCTTTCTTTCTTTCTTATTTAGATCTGCAAAGTGCTGATGAGTAAGTTGTGGATAAGGCTAACACTGAAAAACACAAGGAAAAAAAAATCTAACAAACCCGGTAGTTAACAGGACACTGCTCCCAGAGACTAAAGTCACCATGTGCAAACAACTTAAGAGAGGTCAATTGAATACACTGGAATAAGCTTACCTCCAGAAAACTAACTCACAATTTTCTAACAGGACAGCAGCAGATCTACTAAGCTGGACTCCTGATAAGCACATGATCCCTGCATACTCAACTTGCCCAAAGGCTGTACTGTGATGCTAAATCAGCATTTCAGAAGACATGTAAGGTACTAACTCATGATACTCTAGCTTGGACAAACTAACAAAATTAAAGGTCTTGTGACATTTGAACAGCTCTTGTTGGAGTATGACCATTGTGAACATTGCTTCGCCAATTACCAAAGATCAAGCAGCTATCACGTTGTAAGAATGTCGAGACCCTGAGCTATCTTTTGACAGTATTTGATGCAAGTTTTGTTTAATTAGATATTAAGATGATATGTAGCGTATCCCCAATATCTACTTAGCAATTTTGAAATGCACCTACATTAGACCCACAGGACGATATTACAGAGCATGTTAAAATTCTATGATTCTTTAATGTCTGTTTTTATATTCAGCCTAAATCCCTTTCACTGTTGCAAGGGTACCACTTTGGCATTGAGACATTGGAGTATTTTGTATGGGAGCTTTAGCAGGCATCTCTTCTCATCTCTTCCCTTGGTAGATTTCTCATAAATTTCCTGCCTAGATTTTATATATATCATATATATAATTCATATATATGTATATATACATACACACACACACACATATATATATATATATATATATATATATGTTTTTTTCATTAAGCTTCTTCCATGCCCTTTATAGACAATGACTTTTTTCTGTAAAACTCCCCACCCCTATTTCAAGTATGTTCTCTCTAAATTCCAAATGGTCGTCAGATGCTTAGTCACTGGGATCGCTCATCAAGAATTCCAGACAAGAGCACAGTAAAACTGAAGTCTCTCATCTGAAGGCCATTATAGAAAGAGAGCTCCAATAATCCAGGTAATTTCTTCACCATGTCAAGAGCAAGAAAATATAAGATCTTGATCAGTAATAATGCCCCCTGTGCTGCTTCTTATCTGTTATCTGTGGAAGACAGTTCAATTTGATTTAGTTGGGTAAATTTCCCCCACCAATGTGATTTTTTTAGATTATATGCAGAAACATCTCCAAATTAGGTGCAAATCGCTTTGTTGTATCTCATTTTTAATGTTCTTTTTGCACATTCTAGCACTTGTGAACTCACCTCTAGTTATACTCTGGTTGATACATTTTAAGTTCTAGTTAAGCATCAGTCAGGACCTTAAAAGAAAAATGGTTTTAAATCACCTCCACATTTTTCTCCACCATGTGCTGTATAACTCAGTAGGCAGAAGTCTTATTCCATAACATCTTTTGTTTCAGATCCGGATTCATTTTGCAATAAGGCAACAAGGTCAAAGGTCTATTTGTATCATCACTGGAAGAGTGCTTCTTACTTACAAAGAAAAGGAAATCATGTTCAAAATTAAGCAAGGACAGAGTCCCTATTTTTCCAATTAGGGGTAAAGTATAAACATGAGTGCAAATACTCTGAGAAACATTACATGGCTTCTACCAAAATAGTTCCCACCAAAATGTTCCGCGAGAGTGGAGAAAGACACACAGAATGACAGGGAGTGAAAGTGGGCAGCGGGTGGAAGAAGCAACAAGGGGAGAAGAGAGCAGAAGACCCAGGCCTAAGTGAGGACTGGCTGTTGTGTCTTACAGCCTCCTGTGGCAGCTCTCTCAGCTGCTCACAGACTGGAGGACACTCTCATCTACGTGCTATAACAATCTGACTTTGGATATCTGCAGTGAAAATTCTTAGTTCAGTTATTAATAATAATTTGTCAGAACCAAATCATAATGATATCAAAGTGCTCCCCATTCCACTTCCTTTTGTTTTCTAATGAAATGTTTTTGTTTCCATCATGGGCTTCCTTTTGATTGCCTAACGCCAGACAGGCTAACCAGCAATTTCCTTAGTAATTATGATTAGCATATAATTAAGAATAAGTATCATGCTCCTGCAATAAATAAGCAATCATGAAGATAAAAATGGGAGCAGAGAAGGTGTTGTCAGTCCATCAAACCCTCCACTGATTATAAATTCTGTTGTAACCAGCACTGCAGATTAAACAGCAAGTATGGTCTTAGGTTCTTGGTGTGTTGTGCCTGCTTCCTAGGGACTCCGAGAGCTGAAATCACCCTTTTCTACCAGTATAACGAAACATGATCAGAGAGTTAGCAGTGCCATTATCTTCCATTTCGTTCCTCTTTAGAATGTCATCATTGTTTATGGATTCTTGCAGTTATACCAAACCCCTGAATTTTAAATATAAAGGTTAAATCCCTTAATTACAGTCTCAATTTAACCATGTTGTAATTATAGCTGAGATCATATTCTATCTTCTATCACTCAAAACTAGCACAAGGCCTTGGGTCTTTTTCAGTTTCAATTATATCAAATTTGTAAGATGAAAATGTTAAGTTGAGATTAAGAACAGAGCAGTTTGCTGTCAATAATATTTCTCAGAAGTTGACTGATTTGATGATTTATGTATATGAAGCACTAAAGAATTTTAATTTGTACTGGGGGTAAGGGGTAGAGCCCATTATTTGGGGTAAGGGTGATTGGTTGAAATTAGTTCCAAGTATCTATTCTTTTTTATTGAAAAAATTATATTTTGATTGTGGTTTCTCCTCCCCCAACTCCTCTCACATCTTCCTCACTTCCCCAGCTACACAAACCCATACCCTTTCTTTCTTTCTCATTAAGATATAGTCATCTGAAATAATAATAAGATAAAATAAAAACAAACTAGAATAGGACAAAAGGAAGAAAGAAGCAGAGGAAAATGAGTCAAAGAAAAAGTTTGAGAAACTTATAGATGAAGAGACACACACATTTGCATTCCCAAAAATCCCATAAAAACATATAATGTATAAATAAGCAAAGAACTTGTCAAGAAAGAAGAAAGGGAGGAGAAGGAGGAGGAGGAAGAGGAGGAGGAGGAGAAGAGGAGTAAAAACCTTGACAAAGCATTATAAGACAAAGAACCTCTAAAAATGTCACTGAGTTCATTTTTTTGTTTTGTTTTGTTTTTGTTTTTGTTTTTGTTTTTTATTTGTTTTTCAAGACAGGGTTTCTCTGTATAGCCCTGGCTGTCCTGGACCTCACTTTGTAGACCAGGCTGGCCTCGAACTCAGAAATCTGCCTGCCTCTGCCTCCCCAGTGCTGGGATTAAAGGCATGCACCACCACCGCCAGGCACTGAGTTCATTTTGTATTGGCTATCTACTGCTGAACATTGTAACATGGGGCCTCACTGAAGACTGAGGAGTGGTTTGCATAGTCAATGAGTTTCCAGTGGAAAAACTTATATTTTTTATTTGCAAGCAGTTATCTTAGATTGCTTTTGAGTTAGAGATGTAGCTTTGTATCCACTTCCCCTCTCAGTGACCTCCATGAAGGGATGGTTCAACATACATAAACTGATAAATGCAATCCACCATATAAACAGAATGAAAGGCAAAAGCCACATGATCATCTCATTGGATACAGAAAATGCCTATGACAGAAGTCAACACCCCATATCATCAAAGTTCTGGAGAGACTAGGGATACAAGAGACATATACCTCAACATAATAAAGACAATTTACAACCAAAACCAACATCAACCAAAATGGAGAGAAACACAAAGCATTTCCACTAAAATCAGGAGCAAGACAAGATTGTCCACTCCCTCATACCTATTCAATACAGTACTTGAAGTCATAGCAAGAACAATAAAACAACTGGAAGTAGTCAATGGAATACAAACAGAAAGGAATGAAATCAAAGTATCTTTATTTGCAGATGATAGTATACATAAGTGACCCTAAAAAATGCACCATGGAACTCCGACGGCTGATAAACACCTTCAGGAAAGTAGGAGAATACAAAATTAATACACAAAAATTAGTAGCCTTCCTGTATATAAATCACGAGTGGACTGAGAAAGAAGTCAGGGAAACACCCTTCACAATAGCCTCAAGAAGATAATATCTTATGGTAATTGTAAGCAAATGAGTGAAGAACTTGTAAAATAACGAAAAACAAAAAACTTTAAGACATTGAAGAAAGAAATTGTATATGATAAGAGAAGATGGAAAAATCTTCAACATTCATAAATGGATAGGATTAATATAGTAAAAATAATCATAGTATCAAAAGCAATCTACAGATTCAATGCAATCTCCATCAAAGTTCCAACACAATTCTTCACAGAATTGAAAGGACAATTTTCAGCTTCATACGGAAGTATCTATTCTTTAAAATAACTCAGAATTACCAAGCATGGTGGCACATGCCTTTAACTCCAGCTTTCAGGAGGCAGAGGCAGGTAGATTTTTGAATTTGAGGCCAGCCTGATCTATAGAGTAGGTTCCAGGGTAGTCATGGAGTCACAGAAAAACCTAGTCTCAAAAAACGAAAAAAAAAAACAAACCAAAAGAAAACCGAACAAAACAAACAAACAAACAAAAAGAATAAAAACTAAACAACAACAACAAAAACAACAGAAGAATTCCAGTCTGATCTTTGGAAGGACAAAAAGGCATCAACTGGGAAGAGAATTCATGTTGCAGAATGAAAGACATTCAGTCTTCTAAACAGTATACTTTTCAGAAGTAAAGTTATAAGTAATTAGAATAAGTGGAAATGATTTTTAGTTACCCACAGTGTCATTCTGATATTAATTCTACTTTAATAGACCCTGGATCATGATCCAGAAGGACTATGGAAATATGCATAGTTCTATCCTGGGCCTGGTAGGTTTTCTTTTTTTTTTTTTAATGCTAAATATTTTTATTGGATATTTTCTTTATTTACATTTCAAATGTCTTCCCTTTTCCAGATCTCCCCTTCTGAAACTCCCCATCCCATCCCCATCCCCCTTCCCCCTGCATCTATGAGGGTATGCCCCCACCCACCCACCCACCCACCCCCATCTTCCCGCCCTGGCATTCCCCTACACTGGGGAATCAAACACCCTCAGGCCCAAGTGCTGCTCCCCCCACTGATGTTCAACAAGGCCATCCTCTGACACATATGCAGCCGGAGCCATGGGTCGCTCCATGTGTACTCTTTGGTTGGTCTTAGTCAGGGTTTCTATTCCTGTGCAACATCATGACCAAGAAGCAAGTTGGGGAGGAAAGGGTTTATTTGGCTTACATTTCCAAACCGCTGTTGATCACCAAAGGATGCAGGACTGGAACTCAAGCGGGTCAGGGAGCAGGAGCTGATGCAGAAGCCATGGAGGGATGTTCTTTACTGGCTTGCTTCCCCTGGCTTGCTCAGCCTGCTCTCTTATAGAACCAAGACTACCAGCCCAGAGATGGCACCACCCACAAGGGGCCCTCCCCCCTTGATCACTAATTGAGAAAAATGCCTTACAGCTGGATCTCATGTAGGCATTTCCTCAACTAAAGCTCCTTTCTCTGTGATAACTCCAGCTGTGTCAAGTTGACACAAAATTAGCCACTACAGTGGTCCAGTCCCCAGGAGCTCTGGGGGGTCTGACCTATTGACACTGTTGCTCCTTCCGTGGAGTTGCAAACCCCTCGGCTCTTTCAGTCCCTTATCCAAATCCTGTTCTCACTGCTTGTGGACGTTGTACATCGTGGTGCGGAGCCTAGTGCGCACCACGATGTACAACGTCCACAAGCAGGAGATGAAAGGATGGATCATCCAGAGACTGCCCCACCCTGGGGTCCATCCTATAATCAGCCACTAAATGCAGACACTATTGCATCTGCTAGCAAGATTTTGCTGAATAGACCCTGATATTGAAGACATTTGTAAGAAACATATACAGAAGAAACAGGATAAATGAGATGACGTAATTAGTCAAGAGAAAGAGAGCTCCTGCCAGAATGCTGGAGCGAAGGCCCTCAGACAGGAGCTTACAGAAAAACATGAATGACACATAGGGGTGAGGGAGTGAGGTTCATAACAAGACTGAAAAGACTGACAGAGCCCGTAGGCAGTGCAAGTAGCCATGAGTCTGGCTTGTGGTGTGAGAAAGGGAATGGAAAAAGGGAAGCTGCAGATGGACTTCTCCTGGTGCACTGTGAGACCATCGCAATGAGCAGGAAGGAAAAAACACAGGAGCAGAGACCTGAGGCACAAGGCTGGTGGGAGGCTCCAGCAGCTGTCTCAGCTGGTGTTGATAAAGCTAGAATGGAGTGATGGCAACAGTACTAAGAAGTGGATGTGGGGGCCTGGAAAGATGGCCAGTGGTCAGGAGCACTGGCTGCTACAGGATCAGGGTTCATCTCCCAGCACCTACACGGCGACTCCCAGCCATGCACTGCCATACCTGCCCACATGAACACAGGCTTTTGTACACACACACACACAAGAACAAACATGAGGTGGAAGTAACTAAGAAACAAAGTCATGAATACCTGCCAGAAGTAGAGAGAAGAGCATTCGCGGTTAATGTCAACCTTGTTCCTCTCCCACCATATGACAAATACACTTTTCTTGTTCTGCACATTCAGCTGCTACCATTTCTATCATAGCCATCTCTTGTTTGTCAAGATGACAATTATGTACCTGTGAGAAGGTAATAAATAACCCAATAAATATACATAATAAGTGTTAAATGGGGGACAGATAAAAATAACTGAAAAGTTTTGGGCGAGAGCAACTGTATCAGCTGTGGAACTAGAAATGTGCATGGGAGGAGAAGGTTTGGAGGAAGCCTGGGGCGAGGCGAGGGTGCCGATATACATGATATTTCACTCATGGTCTAGGAGTCTGTGGAGCTGTTAGTGAGAGCGAGATAGATCGAAATGTGCTATGTTAAATAATTCCAACATCTATGAAATGACAAGAGTCAGTCATGGGATAATTTCATTGTATAATTTCATCTTTGTTAAAGGATATTTGTAAATATACATGTTTCACATGGCATTTATATGCCTGAAAGTATGTAAGATAACATCTGGATAATATTAACAATGTAAGGGGTGGGAAAAGAACTCACCAACAAAAATATTTTGTTCTTCATTTTAATTTTTTATAATAAATCTGCACTCACACAAGTTCCTTTTGCCATAAAGAAAGAGGAACATAGGCACCTCCTGTAAAGCAGTGGTCTGTAATGGGCACCACTCACTTTGGCTGCTCTTAGAGAATCAGAATAAAGACTAGATATCAAATTGTAAACTATCATAAGAAAATAAATGTTTTGAAGATCCTGAGAACTCTAAACCAGATATAAATGTCAGAAATCCATCTTTTGGGAGTAGAAAGGATATCCCCGAGACAAAACTACAGGAAACACAAGAAAAGTCACAAAAAGATGTGGACCTTTTAGACCATTTCAAGGATGCTCTTTGTGGATAAACCTTTGAAGCCTGGGTCTAGGGCAGCTTCCCTAAATTGAGATTACGCTTTCAGTGGATTCTTTCCATACACATCACACGCTGTCTGTGTCTGTATTCCAGACTTCTCTATATCAGCTAGTCCTAAAGTTGGCAATGCCTGCACATCACCTAGGAAGGTGAGAGAAAGCAGAGCACATTACAATGCTCTAATATACTGACCAGAAGGCAAAAAGAGCCCATGGCCAATTCAGTGTGCAGCTAAGAGAACTTAGAAGTGTGTGTGTCTAAATCCCTTACATGAAAACATATCTTAGGTATAGCATGGAAGGCTCTAAGGCAACCACAGCTCATTATTCTCTGTCCCACACTCCCTAACTCAGGCCAACATACTGAGGAGTTAGTCAGTCAATATCTAAGATTTGCTTGAACAGGCAAGAAGAGGTTATCCAAGGAAACCTTGTTGATAAATCTTGTAAATCCTATCAATTAATTAACCAACCTACCTACCTACCTACCTACCTACCTACCTACCTACCAACCAATAAAGAGGCACCAAGTGCTATCCTCGACTTTTTACATTTATCGTCTTACTCAATCTAGTAACAATTTCACCTGTCTTATTTTCATCTTATGATGATAAAATATTCTGACAAGAGCAACTCGAGTAAGAGAGGGTTTACTTTAGCTCACAAGTCAAGGTACAGACCATCTTAGTGGGACAGTCAAGGCAGCAGGAGCTTGAAAAGCCAGTGACATTGCATCTTCAGAAGAGCAGAGGGAAGAGGGCACCTTCCCAACTCATTTTTTTCCTGTTTACTCTGTCCGGGATCTATTGCTGAGGGAAGAAAATCACCCACCATAGACAGGTCTTCCAACTTCAATTATGCAGTCAAGATAATCCCCCACAGGCATGCCCAGAGGCCTGTCTCCCAGGTGATCCTAGATTCTGTCAAGTTGACAATTAACATGAAGCATCACACCAATTAAGGTAGATTTAATTATTTAAAAGATGAGAAAACTGAAACCCAGCGACAGCAATTTGCCCATGCTCATATCCACAATCTGAAAGGTGAGATTTACACCAAATCTGTCTGACTCCGAACTGGGGATCTTTTCCCAGTAGCCCAGAAACTCTCCAGGAGTTCTCTGTGACATCTGTAGCATACATATCTAAATTTTGAGCCTCCACACTTGTTTGGCACTTTCTTCTTGTTTAAATTTTTTTTTTAAACATCGATTTTTGTTCATGACACAACACAGTATAATCAGTTGACTTTTCAAAGTTTTGCGTTTTGTGTAACTATTCTATTTTTTACTGGAGATACTCACTAGATACTGATAGATTTACCAACCTGAATTCTATATAAAATAATCAAAGTTATAAAAATATCTAAAATATCAGGCACTTCCCTCTCATGGTTATGAATTTTACACACTAGGAAATGCAAAGTTTCCAATCAGCTTCTATGCTATACTCTGCTGCCCCGATGTCCTCTATTCTTTCTCTTAGCAGCTACTTTCAGGTGATGAAAGTGACCTGTACACCTAGCTGTCACTTTCCCATACTTACCGTATCGTTTCATATCTCTCCCCTGTTTCTCCTTCTTACCCCTCTCCCTGTGGCCCAGGTTTTAGTTCTATTCTCTCTGGCTCAGAACTTCTTAACCCAAATGCCTGCTGTCTGCTTCTTATTCTGGCATCTTCTTAGTAGTGTTCTTCCATTGTGGTGGCTTGAATAAGAGTACCGCACCCCCACTGGCTCATATACTTGAATGTTTAGAAATCAGGGAGTGGCACTATTTGAGAAAGACTAGGAAGTGTGTGGCATTGTAGAAGAAAGTGTGCCACTGGAAGTGGGCTTTGAGACTTCAAAACCCCATGCAAGCAAGCTCTCTCTTTCTCTCTATCTGCATGACATCAGGATTGTCGCTGTCAGCTGTGGCTCCAGTGCCTGACTGCATTTTGCCGTGCTCCTCACTAGGATGGCAAGGGACTAGGCCTCCACACTGGAAGCAAGCCCCCCCGATTAAATGTCTTCTTTCATAATAGTTGCCGTGGTCATGATGTCTCTTCACAGAGACAGAAAAATAATTAAAATGGAAGTTGGTACTAAGGCATGGGGTACTGCTGTGACAAGTCTGACCCTGCTGCTTGTTGGTAGAGTGTAGATTTGGAGACTTTGGGTCAGGTAATCCGTTGAATGCTTTCAGCAGGGTTTAATGGGCCATACTTAGTGAAAGCATGGAAGACAGGTGGTGCTGAGAGAATGTGAATCAGGACAGCTTGGCTCAAGAAGTTTCAGAGAAGAAGAATATTAATAAGTGGAGTCCAGAGACTGTTATTGTGGTATTTTGGCGAAGAATGTGGCCACTTTTCTCCCTTTATGCTAAAAGTCTGCCTGAGGATAAGCTGGGGAGTTTTGGATTGATGGCTTTGGCAAAAGAGATTTCACAACAACATAGTATTGACTCTGTCATGCAGTTATTAGTAGTTAGTCTTACGCAGATCTATAACGAAAGGGAGCAAACTAGGCAAAGGGAAACACCAAGTGTGTAGCCTGAGGGAAAATGGGGCACGGGGAAGTGTAGTGGAGCGAATTCCAGTGCACAGGGAGATAACACAAGAAAAGCCTGATTGCTAAATGGAATCAAGTGAGTGATGTCCTCAAGCTAAGATCCCACCCAGCTAAGCTTCCAACTTGTGAAGAGAAATTAAAGAAAAGCTTAAGCAGTGAAGGAAATGATCAACCATAGAAAGCTGAGGTAGATGTAACTGAAGAAGGGCGCCATGTTCCAGCCTTAGCAAGAAGCAGCAATTGGCAGATTTGGCCACATGATTCTGACTTTAGAGTTAAGGTCACAAGAAAGAGGCTTGTGGAATCTCCCTTTGTGGCTAAGGAAAATCACTAAGGTCAGGTGTGTGTCAGGGATGTCCCTATGTGGAGGCCCAGAAAGGCCATTCCATCAAGCTACGAAGGTGAAGTGTGGAAGAACCCAAAATGTTGTAGATATCAGAGTCATGGGATACTTGCCAAGGTGAGCTATTAACAGGGATGGAATCAGCCCAAAGGAGAGAACTGAGTTGCCCTTAACAAAGCAGAAAGGAGTTGGCGATCTGAAGAGCGCTTTGGTGACAGATGTGGGGGTACAGAACTCAAAGAGTTTTCCCTGGGGCTTCCAGTCTTCCTCACTGTGCTCCCTATCTTCCCTTTTGGAATGTTAATGTATGTTCTGTGCCATTGTATGTTGGAAGCATGTGATTTGCTTTAATTTCTATTTTACAGTGGGTCAGTGAGTGCCTTGAGTCTCAGAAGAGTCCTTTGGACTTTTGAAGTTAGACTAAATGTATTTAACATAATGATATGGCTATAAGCCTAATGGTGTCAGAAAGTGGAATGTGGTGGTTTGAATCAAAATGGTCCCTATAGGCTCAAATATGTGAATGTTTAATCATAGGGGAGTGATACTGTTTGAGAAGGATTAGGAGGTGTGGCCTTGTTGGAGTAGAAGTGGACTTGTTAGAGGAAGGGTATCCCTGGAGGTGGGCTTTGAGATTTCAAAAGTCCATGCCAGGCCAGAATCAATCTCTCTCTTCTCTCTCTCTCTCTCTCTCTCTCTCTCTCTCTCTCTCTCTCTCTCTCTCTCTCTCTCTCTCTCTCTCTCTCTCTCTCTCTCTCTCTCTCTCTCTCTCTGCCTGGTCCACTGCACTTTCCACTGTGATAATAATGAACTAAGCATCTGAAGCTGGAGGCAAGCTCCCAACTAAATGTTTCCTTCATAACAGTTGACTTGGTGTCTCTTCACAGCAATAGAACAGTGACTCGAACATCCACACAACTTAAAAGCCTTCTAGGACCCACATGTCTTCACTTTTCTGCTCTATTTCTTTCCTTCACAGCTAACATCCTCCCCCCCCCAAATTAACAATAAGTCCTGCATCCTTACCTTGTATTTATCTTCAACCTTCAATCTTGTAGGATCCTCACCTCTACCCCTTCTCCCCTGGCCTTGTTCATATCACAAAATGCCTCCTTCTAGAAACTGCAGTAGACATGTTACAGGCCTGTTTGGAATTTGACTCCTTAGCCATGTTTACACAGGTAATTACTGTCTCTTTAAGATGAGATCAGCTTTACAGCTCATGAAACTGCTTGTGGGGCTTTCTGATGCATCTTTGGCCTCCCATGGGAATTTTCTCTTCTGGGTCCTTCTGTCTTTCCTGATCACCAAGTGTGAACGCCCTTGAGCTTCCTCGGGCTCTTTTCTCTTTGCACCAAATGCTTGCTTACAGTGACATCACATATATTTAATGACTTCTGATCCATCTGGACAGGGCCAATATGTAGCTTATCATCATCCCAGCAATATATGAGTTCCAGACTGATTCACATATTTATTTGCCAGTCTGTCATCTCTGTGAACGTCACAGCCATTTCAAAACTCAGAAGATTCATCCTTACATATTTCCTCTCGGTAAATGTGTCTGAAGAACCTTGCCCACCTGGCTTCTCCATCTGTTCTTCCATACTCCCTTCAGCTCCCAACCCACAGCCACATAGGCTTATTTCCAACTGGAAGACTCTTTCCCCACTCCTTCATCCACATCAAGAGATTTCCTCTTTGTAATGTGTCCAGTTATAGTATTTCCATCCTCAATTTTACTCTCAATCCTTAGCTGATTTAGTTCTTAAATATACTTCATGTTTCAAATGAAACTATCTTTTCACCCAGAAGATTTCCTAACCCCTTATTATATATTTACTTTATTCCCACTAACCCTGCCGTTCTGAAAAAATGAATTTAAAATTGCTTATTCTTTACATATCTTCTTTCCTAGCCTGAAACTCTGTGTGAGTAATGGTTGGTATAGGCTTTTTTTTAAACTGCTAACATTTTCCATGCAAATCCAAATGTATGCATGGATATGTGAATAGCCTTGTTTATATTTATATATATATATATATATATATATATATATATATATATATATATATATATATATGGTTGCATTGTGCACAACAATTCGTATCCTGCTTTTGGCACTTGACAACTATTTTCAACATTGCCAGCTATGGTCAGATCCACTGACCATATTCTTCAGCCATCATCTTTGACAACAAGCCCATGGACACACACCCTGCAAGCTATTTGAAGACAAAGCTCTAAAGGCAAAAACTTTAAGGCTGTGAGCACCAGGGTTATAGGAGCCCTTGCTTTCAGACGCTTCCAGCATTTATATGCCTCAAAAGTGCCCATAGCAAGGAGAAATTTGATGGAAAAAGCTTTCTCCTGAAGCATGCGAGTCCTGACAACTTCCCAATAACAAATGCTGGGTGATACACAAATGGCTTCCAGCTTTTCATCTACCCTGTCAACACTGAGGGTTTGCTTGGCAAGCATGTGGTCTCTGGGAAGGCGAAAGAGGGAGAGAAAAGTGTGAGAGCCAATAGGTGCTTTGGGTGCTTCTTGGCACCATGTGCCAGCTGCAGACAACACTGACTTGTGTTTATCTTAGCCATGGTATCACCACCTCCATTGTTCACGCCACTTAACTGGTAAACCTATGATCATCCTTCTCTTGATGAGATTCTTTCGGTTTTATGTTTTTCCTAATCTCCTCCAAGCCTAGCTTAGCCAGCTTGCAGAATTTGTTGTGAAGAAAAACTAAATAACTATATATTTATTTAACAAATTCCTTAATCAGTAAAGCTTTGCACTACCAAACACTACTACAAAACAGAACGCTGACAAAGTGGATAGAACTTCCGGGTCAAAGGTTATACTGTGTCTATATACACTCATATACATATATGGATATAGATAACTCCACCATATTTTTCATGGATGATTGTACATATTTTTGTTTCAATAAATTTATGTCTCTCTTGTGACACTCTGACTTTCTGGGGTTTTTTATTTATCTTGGTTGCCTGAATTCTATCAAATATTTTTTCAAGTACTTAAAAGTTTCTCAGTGCTTAAAACTGCATTTGTCTAATGGTTATGTGTTTGACAATGCCTTTTTGCTACTGTATCAAGTAAATATGTTTATTAGAATACTGTATTGCATTATATACAGCAATATATAATATATAGTGTTGGTGTGCAAAGAGACAGATTGATCAATGGGAAAATAGAGAATCCAGAGTACATTCAGTACATGGAAATTTTAAATACTCCATAAAAGCAACATTCTATTCATGAAAAAGAGTATTGGCATGACAGGCTGCTCATCTGAAAAATATCAGGTTAGTCTTTTAACTCACACCACATTCAAAAACCAATTCCAATAAATTAAAGTCTTAAACAAAACTGAAAATAATGCAAATTGTACAACATATATCAAAGACCATAGTTACAGCTAGTGTAAGGGCCTTATAGCTGAGGCAGAAAACCAGGGGGTTTTGAGACTTTGTAAGTACATTAAAAAAGAATCAAAAACACCAAAGATGACATAAACGGAGCTGGAGAGACGTATCAGCAGTTAAGAGCACTTTGCTGATGTTGGAGAAGACCAGGGGTCAGTTCCCAGCACCCATATGGTGGCTTACAACCATCCACAACTCCAGTTTCAGGAAATCTGATACCCTCTGCTGGCCTCTGAGGGTACCAGGCACACATTTGATGCACATACTTTCAGGCGAAACACTCTTCACACACTAAAATAAATAAATCTAAAAGAAATTCACAATGCCATAAATGATAAGACCCTCTGGAATATAGATCAAGAATAACAGATTAATGTTTGTGTCAGAGAAATAACTCTTTGTAAAGGGAACTAGTGCTATGGTTGGAATCAGCCATGTTTATCAGAGGTTGATGTTTTGTGTGCCTGTTCCTCAGCTGCCGGTATCACTGGGGAAGGACCCTTTCAAAGGCAGGGCTGGCTGGCAGCCACAGTCCCTCCTGGGATACCACAGCTGCCCCAGTGCCTGGGTCTCCTGATGCTCTCTCTGCTCCCCCTTCTGGCCATGCTGAGAGCTGCAGCCACATGTCCATCACCAGTGCTGAGTGGTACCTGCTCCGCCTGGATGAACTGAATCCCTCAGAAATTATGAACCAAATAGATTCTTCCCCTTTAAGCTGTTTGTTAGCTATTCTGTTACAAAAACAACTAAGACAGAAATGGATGAAGGGTGTATTATACATTTACATATCACTAGACATACATACATACATACATACATACATACGTACATATATGAATTTGTAAAATCACACAATTCAAATAGTCAAAAAGCATGAAAACTACTCCAAGTCACTCTACTACAGAGAAATGTAAAGTGAAAGACAGTCTAATTCAAGTGAATACTCACAAAATTGTTGGGGCAGAGCATCAGCTCAGCAGCAACCTCTTTCTCTGCCCTGCCTTGTGAAGTTTCTACTCTCTGCTCCCCCAGCAGACCAGCCCAGAAACGTCGAGCACAACACAGTAAGGAACGCGCTCAGTTCCTGGACTGCGTCCTCTTAATTTATTTTTATTATTATTTGCATCTCCCATTTTCTGTTTTATGTGCACCTATCCTGATGGATGCGCATATTTCACTCTATCACTAGTTATATTTTGCTGTTAATTCAGTTAGTGGAAAAAAGATAGTTCAATTATAAATAGAGATCAGTTTAAAGTCGCTTGCTGAAGAGATCCTTGTAATTTCACAGCCAGTGAGGTGTATCGTTACCAAGATACTTCTTTTGTGTATGTGTGTGTGTGTGTGGTATTCTTTTTTTTTTATTATTTTATTTTCTTTATTTACATTTCAAATGCTATCCCAAAAGTTCCCTATACCCCACCCCACGCCCCTGCTCCCCTACCCACCCACTCCCACTACTTGGCCCAGGCGTTCCCTTGTGCTAGGTCATATAAAGTTGTTACCAAGAGACTTCTTAAAAAAAAAAAAAAAAAAAATACTATTTAAAGTTACTATGTTTTCTCGAATTGAATTTTCCATAATCGTCTTAGGATCATTTGGATGAAGATGGTAGTCTATAACGACCTTAGGAAAACTAGTTTAATTTTAGTATTTTTAAACTTTTAAAACTTTCTTTTTAGATCGAGAAAGATACCCACCCCTTTCATGGAATAAAGATAGATCTAATCAACATCCTGAATGTGGAAATATTACAGGCGTGTAAACTAGAAGGTTGGGCACAGATTTACACACTTTATGGACCTAATTAAAGTGGATATAAAATGATTTGACTTTAAATTCACTCTACTTTAGGACGGCACAGCAGAAACATGAAGGTACTATACAAAAACATGTAAAATTTACTAAATCTGTACAAGCCTGTGGGACCACGTCTGTCTTTTGTAAACAATACAACTTTAGGTTTATCTACAAATGTCCCTATACACCCCTAGTGAGTGACTTTATTCTTGCTTATCGTCCTCGGTCCACCTTCTTCCTCCATTCTTGTGCTTGTGTGGCAGACTTAAGAAAACAACCATCACCAGAGGTAAGACCCAGAAGGTCACACTAATGAACATACATAGCCATCGTTTTGTGTGTTCAGTGCCTCTTCATCCTTCCTAATCTGCACATAAAGAAAGTCTGCCTGCTTCATACTTGCATTCAAATGTTAATTATTATCAGCTTGAAAGGAATTTATGAAAAACGGCTGGTGTCTCCCAGATAGTTAGGGGCCAGGGGCACCAAAGAAAACAGTTTTATATTTACAACTACTCAGAGCTAATACAAGAAATGTTGTTTTGTTTCTCCTGGCTTCAACCAGCTTAGTTCAGATATCTATCTGATTAAGGACAGAAAGAATAATTACTCTTTGTGTTACTGGTTTAAAACCAAAGAATTGTTATTTGTAATTAATATATTGCAACACAATATATTTCTAAAAATTCAATGGTAGGAATGTGAATATAGCAATTGGTAACAGTAACCATATCTGTGCATCTATTCTAGGCTAGTCTAAGGGAGCCTGAAATCCATTGTCAGCTTTAGTTTGCATATTCCATTTGAAAATGTATTTCTTAGATTTGACCAACATTTCTGGCACCTGCAACATGAAGATACCCTCTTTTGCAGTCATGCACAAGTTACTTACAAAATGTTTAAGTGTGAATTTCAGTCACTTACAAGCTGTGTTTTTTTTTAGTGATGTGACCAGAATTTACATGGGTGATAAAAACTTTTATTTTGAAATGCCAATACCTAATTCTTCCTTTCATACCAAAATTCCACCCCTATTCTCCTCCTCCTGGTATCAACATGGGTAACCAAAGACAGTCACAATCCAACAAAACATTGTTACCCATATTGCATGGGGCTACTGTAGGACATAGCAATAACTGGCTAGACAGACAGCCCAGTGTTAAAGAGCACTTGCTGTATTTCCAGGTGCCAAGTTTGATTCCCAGGACCCACAATGGGACTCACTATAGTCTGGAGCTCCAGTCTCAGGGGATCCAATGCCTTCTTCTGGGTTCTGTGGGCACTCCATGCATGTGGTGCTCAGACATAGATGCAGGAAAAACATTCTACCCATAAAATAAAATAAAGAAAAATTAGCATTAAAAAGAGAACTAGTAATTAATATCAAAGATAGGATGAATTTGATGGAGCTAGCACTGTACGATGAGGTGTGTGCATAACTTCTACAAGGCTATGAATTCAATTCTCAGCACCACCAAAACCAAAAAAATTAAAAATACATTTTTACAAGAACAGAACAGATTTTATCTGGGTCCCAGAAAATCTTTTTTAACACAAGAGTTTTGCTGTGTAACCCAGGTGCTCCTTGAAGCCAAGATCCTCTCGCCTCACCTCCTACCCACTGTGGCAACAGGCATGCACTACCATGCCCATCTGCCCAGAATACCATTTTGGCTCTGAGTAATCAACAGTGAATAAAGTTGCCTAGGGAAATAATTAGATCAGAGTCCTTGCTCATTCTGGACCAAGAAAGTATCCTCTGATGATTTTTAAACTGTATAAAACCAGATAGCATTGTGTGGTTGCCATTGTTTTACATTAAGGGTGCATTTTTGTGACATAAATGTTCACTGATTTTCTATTTAAGATCAGAAATGTCTTGCTACATATTCAGCACTCTGCTCATAAGATTTGTGCACATCTGGTCATAAGGCTTCTATAATGCATCTTCACATGTGCTTCAGCTCATAATTAATGAGAAAGATGTCCTAAAATCTCAGAAATATAAAAGTCATATGCTATAAAGAAATGTATTGATTTAACAGTACTTCCACATTAGTGTGAGGGATTCATGAAGGTATCAGAAAGAACTATTTAAACAACCCATAAAATATCTGTAAATAACAAGAGAGCAACAGCTATATTCTGGTAGAAATTGAGAAAGTTGGAACTATGCAGAAAATTGTCCTTTAAAGAAATTTTCATGTGAATTATTAGCATCTTAAAATTGGATTTGCCATGTTTTTTATTAAAAACAGAACATAAATTTGTGATTTTATTTATTCAGAAGGAATAATGCACTCTGCTGTGTCTGATATATATTGACATGTCATTTTAAATATTTATGCAAAGAAAGCAGGAACTATACACATTTGCTCAGTCTCTCTGCTTGACCTCTGACATAATACCATTTCTTGACTTAGAGTCATTGATTCTAAAAGTATATGGACTCATTAGGAAGGTATATCCTACTGAGTTTAAATCATGGATCCTAAAGAACAGCTTTCTAGATTCAGAACCACCTTTTAGGTGAAGGTAAAATGTAATCTTAAAAATGCACATGCTACAGTATAAATTTCTTATACTTTCATTTCAAACACTGTTGTCTTCTTTCATTTATAAAAAGCTAAGGTCATTTCTCAGTGGCTATAATTTAATTAACAGAACCTTCACAATATTGCTAAATATAACATGGAAAGTAGGAAAATTGTAGCCTTAATTCTAGGGGAAAAAAATTTTGACATACTTTCCAAGTATGTGTCTTAATGAATGCATCTAATAGAAAGAACATAAAATTCCCATTTAGTAATTTAAAACAAAACATAAAAAGAGACACAAATAATAGCATTACTCATTCAATGAAAGCCCATCTCTAGAATTTTAGATTATAAAGAGGGGGGGTATTCACCATGTAGTTAATTATCACCCAGCTGCAAAAGAATGGTACATATCCAAAACTAAACGTTTTCCATCCTTTGGAAACAAGACAAATATTAGTGATGGCTGACATAAATGGCCTTTGCTCCATTTAACATTTAATCAAGTAGTTAATATTAAAACTGGAGACAGGAAAGATGTGTTGAAAGCAGTTACTTGTAGATAGAGATTTGCAGAAAAACTACATATGGTTTCCATTGTTCCATAGCCAACATTTTGGAATTTCTTACAGAATGATATATTTACATTTTTCAAAACTGAAAATGTCTGCCTTCTTATTGAAGTTTACCATATGTCAAAACACTTCAAAAGCTAAACGTTTTATATACTGAGGGGAAAACTGACTAATTTATAATGTATATAAGATTAACCAGAGGAAACTTAAGAATGTCAAAAGCAGTGTTACAGCTGTCAGTTAATTAATACTTGAGTAATCCTTGATAAATCATAACGAAAGTTTTAATTTATGTAACTCTATGAAACATGTCAGTAATGATCTCAGACAGTTTGCTAGCTCAGTAATATGCTTGCAAAAGTTATTTAAGTAAGTATGTTTAATATAAAGACACTCAGTAAAAAACTTCATATTTCCTTAATTGATACGGTCAGCAAACACAATGACCTCGAGGTTTAAATCATGAAAGTCCATTGTTTAGATGGAATCTCCTTTAACTTGCTTCAAAAACTAATCATCAGCATGCTTTCTCAGTTTGTATGCCTAGAAATGGCTTCCTCAAACCCCTGAAAGCAAATATCATTAAGCACAGCTCACCTCCATCAGTGACATGACAGAGGCATCAGACACTTCAGCCTGTATCCGAAAGCTACATGAGTCAATGTACGTGCAGACACTTCCCTGTTCTGTAGTCGTGCTCTGGCAAGCATAATATCCATTGAACACATGGTAACAATGAAGAACTGCAAAATGTACCTAGGGAAAAAACAGCTAAGGACAAAGAGCAGGTGAGTGAATCCTTCAAACTCAAACATGTACCAATAAACAAGTATGAATGGCATCTCTCCCAGGAGAGGAACAAAAATGACTTAGATGGTTTGCATGGCTCGCATAATTAGTTATCATAACTAAAAGGTTACCAATAGGCCTAACCTGGCATCATGAGGTACTACTACTAGAAGAGTAATTGTATCAGGTCTCTAACTAACAAGTATTTTTTATCAAGATTTGACAAATAAAGTTGAGAGGGAAATTTCTAAAAGGTGACTGAGTCATGGGCAGTAATGACGGAGGCTTATTAAATACATTCCACAGCTGATAAAGTAGTTGACTTGAGAGAGCGGTAGAGCTATCAGAAAAAGGAGAGCAGATGTTCTGTGTTTTGACTTGGTGAAGCATTTGATGCACGGCTTCATGAAAAGTCACTTGAAAGATTAATCCAAATTGGCTTGGATCTGATCAGTGAAACACAGATGGAAAAGAAAACTGCTTGAAAAATCAGTAAACAGAAGATCATAACAAGTGGCCATCTATTCATTTGGGGTAGAGAGCTGCCACTGAACTGGAGCTGGATCTGGTTTGGGTTAATGGTTTTATCAGTAGCTTTTTAAATAAACGTTTTAAATAGAATTTTCAAATAAAACTGCACAGGGAGAGTGTGCCTACAGAAATAAGACCAATAGCTTTTCAAAGAGAAGACTCCAGTACACAGGAAGTAATGGAGATTTTTTTTTCCCACGAATAAAAATTCACTCCAGAAAATAAGATTGTGACTGTAAGAATAACAGACATTTTACTAGAGATGCCAAAACTCACAGTGCAAGTAAACATTGTCATCTTGAAGTTACCTTGAAAAAATCCAACTGTCCAGCAACAGTTACTGTTCAGGATCTTTGGGGAGTTCATCTTTAAAACAGCCTTAAGCAAATCGGTGCCAGTAAACTTCAGTATTCTCTGTGAGCCATATAAGAAATGTGTCTTATCACAAACTGCTCTACTTAATTTTTCCCTATATTTTATTTGTAATAAAAATTATGTTTCCTAGCTTCTTCATTAGACAATGCCAAATAGCCTTTGGCTAGCTCCAAACCTAAACTCATTCTCAAAAAGTTGATACATTTGTATCAACTTAACTAAATACAATGTAACATAAATATACAGTTTCTACAAAAAAAAATTGTACTGAGTGCTTGTCCCTACCATGGGACTCTTAGGGTACTATAGAGACTAAGCAATGATCCTTGCTCTCAAGGCATGCACACTCAAGCATGTGACTAGTTATGGGATAGTATAATGATGCTCTTGTAGATATATATGCTGAGAATTCTACAACAGAACACAGGGGATCTGGCTGGCTCAGCTTGAGAATGCATAGGAAGAAAATCCAGTACTGAAATTTGAGCTGAAACATCCAGAGGAACTAGAGAGACCCAAGAAATGATGTTCTAGCAGAAACAAAAATTTGTAACTGTCTAGTCCTTGGGATCTGACATTAGCTCCCTAAGGAAGGATGAGGTGCTGGTCAGAGTTAGCTAATGAAACAGGAGTGCAGAGTCAAGGAGAGCATCACAAAGTTTAATTATGAGCACCAAAGAGCTTGAATTTAACTCTCTAAGCACGTTGGAGGTTGTGAAAAGTGACAGTTCCTTTCAATGTGCACATCCGTGACTGGAAGGATATAGCTAGGAGTCAGGAGAGAAATAATAGGTTTGTGGAAGGAGAAACTGGACCATGGGAAGTATCTACATGGTGCCCTCTGATCGAGTGTCAGCCTCCACTACTCCACTAATGGACCTTACAGTGGTAAGGTCTCTGTGGTCAGTTTTGGGGCCTTATTGCTTCTCCCTTGATATACTGTTTTGTTTTGTTTTTTAATTGACTTCCAGTAAAGTCTGTTCTCTCAGTTTCTCCATGCCTTACCCAGTCCTCTCTAGCTGCTGTCTGCTCTCCTCAAGCTCTTCTTCAGCCCAGGGCCCCACGCCTCATCTCTTCTTCTCTTCTCTCTGCTGACTTTTTGAGTTGTACTACACCTCACAGCAGTGAGTACTAAATCTTAAACAATTCAAGTGCTCACCAGTGTGAGAGTAGGGGTCTAAATGGACATCTGGCCCCACTGGGATGTATCAAAGCAGTCCAAGGAATTACAGGGAGTTGCAAAAATTATGAGCCAGAATTTGTGGTGCATGACTGTAGTCCCAGCATTTAGGAACGCTGAAGCAGAAAGATTGCTAAACAGTTGAGGTCATCCTGGTCTACTTGGTGAGTTCAAGGGCACCCTGGGCTAGATAGAAAGATTCTGTCTCAAGCAATAGAACACACTTGTGACTCTCAACATAGAAGAACAGAAAATAAACCTGGGATGGTAAAGGAAGGGCGTCTGTAAGAGCACAGGCGCATCAGAGATAAACGGGAGCAGAAAATGTCTGGATTTGGATATGATTCAAAGATGTCAGTAAAATACTTTGCAAGTCATGAATGGAAAAGTAGGACCAGAGAAAGCATTCAGTGGTTAAGAGCACTAAATGCTCTTGCAGAGGACCTGGGTTCAATTCCCAGCACCCAGGAGGAACTCACAACTCTCAGGTCAGGGGATTCAGTGCCCTCATTTGACCTCCACAAGCCTGCATGTGGTATATATTCATACATGCAGGCAAAACACTCATACACATAAAATAGAAATAAATAAATTTCTTAGCTGGACATGATTGCAGGGTTGAGAGACAAAGGCATATAGATTTCTATGACCTAAAAGACAGCCTGGTCCACACAGTGAGTTCCAGGAGAGCCAAGGCTACATAGTCAGACCCTGTCTTGTAAAACAAACTAAAATAAATAAATAAATAAACAAAAGAATAAAAATTCAATAGAATGAAGACAAGTATGATATTTATTTATTTATTTATTTACATACATATACATGATTATAAATACTCAGCTAAGCTGGAGAGGTGACTCAGAGTTTAAGAGCACTGGCTGTTCTTCCAAAGAACCCAGGTTCAGTTCCCAGCATCTACATAGCAACTAGCAGCTGTCTGTAACTCAAATTCCAGGGGATCTGACAAACTCACACAGACACGCATATAGGCAAAACCCAACGCCCATAAAATAAAAATAAATAAATCACTTTAAAGAAAGAAATGCTCAGATATAATATAGGAGATTAAAAAAAGAAAAAAAAAAAAAAAACAAAAAAACAAGCCGGGCATGGTGGCACATGCCTTTAATACCAGCACTTGGGTGGCAGAAGCAGGTAAATTTCTGAGTTTGAGGCCAGCCTGGTCTACAGAGTGAGTTCCAAGGCAGCCAGGGCTACACATAGAAAATCTGTCAAAAAAAAAAAAAAAAAAAAAAAAAGACTACTGAATAATACTGAAAAACTAAGTAATTTTGAGTAGTCCTAAAAAAAAAACATGTATGGCTGAGTAGTGCTGAGTCCCTTTAAAGTGAGAGTTAACTCTTAGTCCATTTCCTGAATATGTACTCCCAGAAGACTCCAACACTAGCAACTGCTCACCTTCTAAAGCCAATCACACCAATTTTTCCAATAGACATTCTCGATGCCCCATCTTCCTTTTGCTATCTTGATTAGCTGCTAGAACATGAAATGTAGCACTTGCTCAGATGCTCGCCAAGAACTTGGAATTCTATTCGTGTAATGTTTTCCTACTCGGATTTGGGTATATATTTTTATTGTTTCATTTACCTTTTTAATTATTTTTGGTGAACATTAAACTAAAGGCTTTGGACATGTAAAGCATGCATTATACCACTGTGATGTAGTTCCCAGCCTCTCTCCTTAGATTTAAAGGAAAGTTTAATGTATTATTTTATATATATACATACACAACACACACAAGCACTAATGTATTCTGTGAATCAAGTAAATGCTGCCCAGATCATTCCATGGATTATTCCCTATTAAAGTACGCTTGCATCTCAGAATATTTAGATGCGGTACAACTGGATGTGCAGGAGTCTCTAAAATGTATCCTTCTTGATTGCCTCCTTTTCTCTATTCTTTCTGCATTTGCAACTAGCCCTGCCTCCCATCCCCACCTCAGGTCAACCAGACCTTCTGTTTACTTAGACTCCCAAGGATTCCAGACTTTCAGGGGAGGTCAGGAAAGGGGAGTCTGGCAGATTGGAGCAGCAAGGTGAAAAGGCCCTTAAGGCAGTGATACCTGTGTGTTTGTGCGAAGTCAGACTCCTGGAATGAGTACCTCAAAAGAAAGGACAGAGGGTTGTCTGTGCGGTGTGTGACGTGGGAAGCTTCTCAAGACGAAAGCATGAGAACTAGTCATAAAGTGGCCAGGCAAGGAAAAGTACCTCACTGTTCTCCTAAGCACGGAAGAGCTGGCAGGGGTAAACCATGTGGGATGGTGTTTGGTTGATTTTTCTCCTTTTTTATTAGCTCTCATTTCAAGCTGTTGAAAAGCGTAGCCCTTGCGCCCACTGAACTACTGTTTTTCTCACTGGGCACCGGGTTTGGTGGGATGAGAAGAATGGGGGTGGGAGGGAGGTGGCAAGAAACTGTGGAACGGAAGGAGGGCAAGCACACTCACCTCAATAACTGCATCACTAACCTCAGAGTTCTACACACTGCCCTGCCATGCCTACTGGACTAGAGACCACGGTAGCCCTGGTAAACAGGGTTCATGGCATAGAAGAGGAAATCGGTCCTTGGCACCGTTCCCCTGCTTTGTCATGGAGACAACTGCAAACATTGGAGAAATGAATTTCCACTCAGCCTGTCAGGGGTTATTTATTCTAATTTCCCACCCTGCTCTTGGAAAACGACAAAAAAGGAGCCCAATCACCCTCTGAGTTGGTCAGAGCCTCATTTGTTCTCAATGAGGAGGCACACATGGGCACACACCTCAGCACCAGCACAACTGGTGCTGACGATTAACCCAGATCAATAGTCTCAACAGAAAAGGTCAAAGGTCCAATGGGCTCTGGGAACCCCAGACCACATTACTCTCCACCTTGACCAGCTTGACAGACAAGCTCAATTGCTCTGGCCCTTTCTGTGGGTTAGCAAAGAACTTTGAGCTTGAAGCAAACATTCCTTCCTTTCGTTAATGCTAATAGCAAAAGTAAATAATAAGCAGAACAAGAATGAAACAGAACAAAGGCTTTCGTGGCTGGCTCTGTTTTTATAAAGGAGTAAACATTACTTTGCATATTTTCACTACAGACTTCATTTGACAGTAATGAAGGCTTTATAAAAGATGCCTCTACATGGTACATGGAGGTCTGTATGCGTGAGAGAATACTTTAGGGTGTGGCAAAGCATCCCAGACCCAACTTTTGGAGGACTCTCACTATTGAACAGACACAGAAACACAACCTACACATTTTTTTAAAAGTAGGTCTATATATATGTGTGTGTATATACATATATTGATATACATACATAATTCAAAATCTTCCTATATTTCTTTTTCAAAGGAGTAGTTATGTTTTTAAGATAGGGCTGGCCTGGAACTTGGTATGTTAACTAAGGATGGCCTGGAACTTATAGTAATCATCATGCTTCTACCCCATCTACATAGTGCTAGAATGACAGGTGTGAGCCACCATGCCTTGCTCTATATTATTTTTTGATTGTGTGTTATAAGACATTGCTATATATTTTGTGTCTTAAAACAATTTAAATTGGCCCAGTCATGGTAGCATATGCCTTTAATCCCACCACTCAGGAGGCAGAGGAGACAGATCTTTGTGAGGTTGAGGCTAGCATATTCCACATAGAGAGTTCCAGGCTAGCCAGGCCTGTGCTGTAATACCCTGTATCAAAACAAAACAAACAAACAAATCAACAACCAATCCAAATCAATTACATTACAATCCTGTGGTTTAGGAGCCTGGCACAGATCTCATTGTACTAAAATCAGGAGTAAGGAAGACAGATGCAGTCCTCCTAGATCTCTGAAGGAATGACTTCCCATACACTTCCCATCTTCCTACCTGCACTCCTTAGTATTCTCCCACACTTGCAATTCCTGCATCTCTGTTCCTTGGACTTCCTCCTTCTGCTTCTGAGTGCCCTTCCTAGCCCTATTTTACAGTCAATTTATTCACAAATTTCCTTCCACTGCAACCTTAACTTTCCCCTTGCTAGGTAGCTCAACATAGATGTAGACAGGAATTAGGAAGTGGATGTCTTCACGGGCCGTTATTATTCATCCTTTCTTACAGTCATGGGAGGACCGGCTTCCTTCTCTCCAAAACTTTCCACCTAACTTCTTCCGTCTGAAAAGTGACTACTGCATAAGACCAATTATAATAGACATTACATAAGCCTTAAAAGAAATGCAACTGCTGACAAGTGAGAATTTCAGTAAACCTATTGTACATGAGACAGATAATTATATTTTAAACCAGTAATGCCAGCAAACATAATGCAAAACAATGCTGCACGATTTCTGAGCATTTGGATAGATTGATAGACCTTTTAAAAATCATTTTTAAGGGCAGTTTATTTTCTTCTTCGTTTCCACTGAAGCATACAAAATGTATTCAATAAATATGTAGCAGAAGGACAATCAATCTAATATCGAAGTGACTACAGAGTTAATGCCAGGACTTGATTTGTGTGCTGACATTCCAGAGTATAGAAGACTGAAGGTCAGAGGCTCTGGAGAAACTCCGCATAAAGAAATCCTCAAGCTCCTATGTACAAAGAAAGAACCAGCTTCAAGCCTTACAAACAGGAAGATCTAAAATCAGAACTACTCTTTTTTTTTTTTTAAAGAAGTTTGACAAGATTTGAAGTAAGCTTTATTCCAAACTCCAGAGCAGATGACATCATGCACATAATCAATACTCATAGTAAGGAAATAAAATAGATATGCATTACTATGCCCCCCCCCCAAATTTCCTAATGTATTTCTAACTATAAACAGGATAATTTAAAGTCTTTGTATGTACTAATACAGAAGGGGTAAATAAGATGGGAAATTGTTGAAACCCACTGTGTACCAAGCAAGCAATACATTTCACCTTATTAAACCCCTGCAACAATCTGAAAGATGTGTGTTAGAGAATACGAATAGGACATAGGTTCTAGGAAGAAAAATTATTTAACATTTCACATTTAAATACTTGCCTCTAAAGATTAGCTGACTACATACTGACTCACCAAAAAAGATGTATGAAATAGTTCTTTGAGCACTACATAGAACTATATAAAACAAGGAGTGATGTCAATAATATAATTAAATGTTGGAATTAAAAAGGGGTCCTTTTTAATTTAGTCTACAGTAAGTACTCAACAAATCCTTACAGTAGTAGGTAAATGCTCCTTGCTTAGTGTTATATGTTTTTAAACTTCTTTTAAATATCCTTATTCGGCAGGCTTTGCATCTTTTGGGCATTTAGCTGCTAATGCTCTACAAATCTGGGCAGCCAAGGAAAACGCAGATGGTCCCATGGAACACAAACCACAGCAACATATGGTATACATTTACTTCTAACAAAGTGTGCTTCTTAACCTCTGGGTGTCCCTCCACCATTCCTTTATAAGGCTACTCATTCCTAAGGAAAGTTCAGTTTGCAGAAGTGGGGCAATGAACCCCACATGTGCTGTGTGGCCCTTCAGATGTACAGAATGTGTCTGAATCCCTGTAAGCAAGTGCACCTAGCACTCTCTTCCTGGCAGTGCCTTATGTCTCAATAAGCTGTCTTTCCAGACAGTAAGCCCTATGAGGGCAAGGGCCACACCTCATCTCCTATCTGTCATATGTGTGTGTGTGTGTGTGTGTGTGTGTGTGTGTACATATATATGTATGTGAACTTTAAAAATTGCTCTTGTACATAAGTCTCCTACCTACATTGTGATTGTGACACGATGTCACACATGTTCCAGAAAAGGCTTATGGAGGCTAAGCAATTACCTAAAATCACAAACTAGCACATAAAAGTCTTCCTTTGGTGACAAAAGGAAAGTCTTGTCTGCTTGTCTTCCAAAGTTCTCAGCGTAATGTTCCATGTTTATTCATTTCTTTATAAAAACAATTCTTAAGTACTCAGTGTACCTATTGTGTGGCTCTGATGTAAGGACTTTACAATTAACCTGTTTAATCCTCCTGGCTACTTCATGAGACAGATGGTGTTTGTATCCCCATTCCCTGCTAAGGAAACTAAGGGACAGAAAGAAAAACTGACCTAAAATCATAGGGTTGGTCAATAGCAGGCTTGAATCCCGGAATTGAGGTTCCTGGGCTAACCTCATCAACCACAAGCTATTCTGCTCCAGTAAGAGTGAAGGAAGATCCTTGCCTGTGAGACGTGCGTTCAAATTGAAAAAGAAAGAAAAGAAGAGGAAACGGTGCTTACTCTTCTCTTTGTGGTTTATTCGATTACATTTTAAATCCTTTCCTCATGTCAATAGAACTCCATGTAAGTTATACTAAGTTCCCATGCACTGAAGGCATATGTGGTGGTTACCTTGACTGGCACATAAAATACCCCAAACAAAATGCTCGAAGACTCGACTTTTTTTTCCTTCATTTCGTTTCATGAATTAGGGACATGAGCAGATTGCCTGGATATCAGAAGTGCTGTATGCCAACATCTGTACGTTTTACAGATTTCCATTTTTCTTACATAAGGATATCCCATCTAATATATTTTAGTGTTCACTCTATACCTGTATACCTGAGCTTAAGAATTATCTAATTTTTTTTTCTCTTTCATTTTGGACTATCTTTTCTTCAGGCACAATTCAAGCACTTGCTTTCAATATAATGTTTAACACATTTTATGTTTGTATGCTTTTATTTCAATTGTCTTAAAAACATGCTACCAAACATCCAAACATATTGTAAAGACTTAAAATTCAAAGTGTGTATACATATATCAACAGGAGTTATGAATTATGTATATTCCAAGCCTATATAAATTAGATTTTGAAAAACAAGCATCACAGTAGTCAGGCAGGTCATAATAAGACATTCCATGTGAAATGTAAAAACTACCTTGAATAAATTATCCATAAGTTAACGCTCTCATTAGAATGACATATTTGTTGTTTCTGGTTGGAGATGTTGCTTTAATGCATTTTGACTAACTGTTCTAATGGCACATTAAGAAACCATTTTAGGCCTTTCTCCCCACATTAGAATTTGCAGGCTTTTATTTATGTTTGAACTAAAATATAATGTTTAAAACAATCATCCACTTCCCCGTGTAGAATATAATTTTCTTCTGCCCAGAAACACTTAATTAAACCAGTATATGACTTTAGTAATTAGTTTTGCACAGAATGACTCTAAAATTAATAGCCATTTTTTAAGACTAAAAATTGGGAAACTGACAATCAAAACAGTCTTACATGCTTTGTTTATGTGATGAAAAGGCGTGACCCTTTAATTCCCTGACACACATTAAACTGATTTCACAGACTTTCTGTACTGGTGTTTAACATAGTCAAGTGCTTGAGGTTATGTAAAATAAACAATTTTGAGATCTTATTGCAAATGTTTGCAATTTATGATGTAAACTGATTTGTGAAGGGAAAAAAAAAAACAACAGGATCCCATGTTCTTGAAGCCAAAAAGGCATTTTTTTAGAAATCAAAATAGTTCCGAAATTTGAGCATTACATTATAGTAAAGTATTACCATCTGAGGATCTAAAAGTTACAATCCTGGGGGGGGCGGGGGGGTTCAAACTAGATGTGTATCAGTTCAATTCTGAGTTTTTGTTTTTGTTTAAAGAAAGAAAAAAAAATTCCTCTGGGATTCCTAGACCAAGGAGGTCTTAACAGTAACCTTGCCTTTAGTAAGCCCCTTTGACTCAGCTCCACCCCGCCCCCGCCCCCACCCCCACCCCCATCCCCAATGTGGATTTTTCTAACTAAAGAAAGGTTTGCATTCCATGAAAGATTAAGGTTCGGGGAGTCAATTACTGTATTTTGGCCAAGATGTTCTCAAACCCCTTCTGGGGGTGGTTCCGAAAATGCGGGATTTGGATTTGGCAAACCTAGTTGTCTGCCCAACAGTTTGGGCAGCAAAGATCTGGGAAAGTGGCCCAGAGAGTCTGGATCAAAGACTCAGACCCCAGGCAGTTAGGGTGACCCATCCCTGTATCCTCCTGTGCCTCAAGGGAGAGGAAGTGGTGGCTTGGTATCTCTGACCTGACCAGGAACCTTTGGCCTTTCTCACTATACCTAGCTTTCCCCCTCCCTTTTTGGACCTCAGCATTCATGGTAGGCCGGCAATATGGGCATGGATGGTATCCAACTCCCAGCTGGCAGAGACGTGCCACCGCCTTTGACCTGGGATTTAGCCCAGGATACCTTGAAGAGCCATAGTGGGCACGCCGCTCCCCTGTCCCACGTTCTCCTCGTGTGACCTCCATGTTCCCTTGAGGGGTCTTGAGAGCGACGGAACTTGCCTTGACCTGAGGTTAAGATTGTCACATGGACCCCAAGGATTCGGAGCCAGGTCCGTGGGATGCACCAGGACCTCTCCGGGGACGCTGGGACCTCCGGGGCGAGCAGAACTACACTATAGCTAACCGCGACTTCACCAACCAAGAAAGCAACAGGGCTGGGCTGGAATGACAAGACAGGCTCCTGCTTCCCTGTAGCCAAGGGACAGACCAACTTCTTGTCCCACCTCCAGTCTGATCAGCTTCAAAGGCGAGCTGAGTCCCGGAGGAAAGCAGAGCGCGCTGCGGGCTCCGTAGGGGTTCACTATTTTATCTGTCTGCCAACTTGCGACAACAGGGGAGGCTAAGACGCCTGGGCCCTCCGCAGGGGGCTCCTCTCCTTGAATCTGGGCAGGTGCTAGAAAGGACATTCCGGACTCAGGCCTGTTTGGGACTGGGTCTCAAGGTTTTCATCTTGTGTGTGTGTGCGCGCGCGCACACACACCATGCCCCTCCCCGCCTTTACACAAATTGGCAGGCAAGAGCCCATCTTCGGAGATTCGGGAAGAGAGCGATTGACGCCAAATAGGACTGAGAAGGGGGGCGTGGGGGGGGGAATGCTTTGTTTCCCAAAGCAACTCCTGCCCTGAGTCTACTTCCAAACCAGCAGCTCCAGGAAGTTACGCGATCTGCGATCGATTGTTGATAATACCATATATAACAAGCCCAGAGGCAGTTGCGTGACCACTATTTTCTTTCTCCCCAAATGATCCAAACAAACTTTAAGGATGAAAGTGTAGCAAAGTGAAGGAGAAACGTCCAAGGCAGGGGATTTTAATCTTTGTTGTTTTCCTAATCTGTTCTTTTTTGTTGGTTAGCATAATCTGGGCTCCATAGTAGGTATTTAAATATGAGGTGGAAGGAGATGCCCTCAGTGGTTGCTAGGAATCTACCGGGCCACCTTTGGGGTCCTTGGCTACTTTCACTTAAGAGCAGTGTAGCGCTGGGGGGGGTAGTGGGGGGAGAGAGAGAAAGAGAGAGAGAGAGAGAGAGAGAGAGAGAGAGAGAGAGAGAGATGAGAGAATATGAGAGAGAGAATATGAGAGAGAATATATGAATATATCACTAAAAAGGAAGAAGGAAAGAGTATCCCAGATATTTTAATAGTAACAAGAACAAAGATGACGCGCACCCCATCAAATGAAACAATACTATTTTCATTCAGTTGATCGCAAAGTGTCTTAGGTTAATAACTTGGCACTTATTTAAAAGGTTTAACAGAAGTGGAGCTGAAACATTTTGTACTGACAACACGTCATAACAGCATCTTCTTTTGTTTAAAATAACTTAATACACTAGAAAAAATATGGCAAATATAAATAATTTTGTTTTCATGGAGAACAAATAGTTACAAAGCTCAAACGCATACCAAAGTTCAGTAAGAAGAGCTTTTCCTCTTTCATGTAAATTAAAGGGGGGTCCTAAAGAGGCTTGCTAGAGAATTGGGGCTACAGGTTGCTTAGCCCAAGGTATCCCTGTTTAAATAGCTACATGAATTGAAACAAAAACAAAGATTACTTGAATAGATACACCTTTGTGAGATAAAATGCAAATGTTGAAAGTCAACCATTAGTTCACACATTATAGCCAAAATAAACTTTGTTCGTGTTTATCAACATATTATACACAAACCTAGTGTCTGTACCTAGCTGGGTGTCTTTAAGGTGAATTTGACAGGATAGAAGGGTTGGGGTGGGAATAAAGCATTGTCTTCAAATAGGACTTAAACTAGCAAGAGAGAATTCACGAAAAGGGAGAGAACAGATAAAGCGCCTATCCCGATGCCCTGCTGTATACCTTTGTGACTTCATTGGCTCTTCTCTTTTCTTTGCCCATATTTACTAACAGCTTCCATCTTCTTGGAAGACTCAGAGTGTATTTTACTCCCTTATGACACTTTTTTTTTCCTTTGCCCCTTGGGATCAAAGGCCGGACAAATTATGTATGGATTCACATCAATTTCCAGACGCTTTTCATACTGAGAATGAAAGTGTAGTGAGTGCACGTGAGAGTGGGAGGGGAGGGGACACCATCAATGGAATACAAGTAACATGCAAACCAGAATTTACTGTCAGCAGTCTGGACAGTTCTGCCGTAATGTAAATTTTTCAGAGGAATCACTGTCTGTGGTATCGCTTTCTTTTCTTTTCTTTCTTTCTTTCTTTCTTTCTTTCTTTCTTTCTTTCTTTCTTTCTTTCTTTCTTTTTTGTATGAACGTCCTTTTTTCCCTCCTCGTTTTCACACTGTCTTCCCTCTTCTTGCTCTTCCATACATGGTGTTTTAAAACTCAAAGCATCAGATTCAACGTAAAAGGAGGCCCGCCTCTCTTATCAAATGTCTCCTATTAAAGTGAACTTCGCAGAAAAAGGTCAGCTTCAAAACCTGTGAACTTCCCAGCTGCGCTTTTTTTTTCCATCTTAATTCTTTAAATAAGTATACCTCTTCCTTCTGTATTGTTTTCTTGGACCATTTAAAAAAAACATACATTTTAGTTGGTAAATCCCTCCCCCCCCTTCTCTCAAGATTCATCCAGGTTATTTTTCCGTATTTTTATGTACAAAATAATTTTAAGAATTGTTTTTGCTTCGTCGTTCTCTAATTCCAGCCAAATAGCAATAAGAAACAAGCCCCCTTTCTCGTTTTCTTTCTAGTTTGTTCTCTATTCTTTTTGTTTTTGTTCATTTGCTGTTAGCAAGATTTTATTCCTATGAACGAGTCCATCGCCGCAGCTGTGGCGCTATCCACTTCTCACTGTGGACACACTCCTTTGTCCAGTCTCTATCCAGACTTCCCCAAACCCGCTCCTACAAAGCCGAAATTTAGTCCCAAGGGCGGGTGGGCAGGAGCCCCTGGGCTGGTGGCCCTCGTGGGATCCCGGGTCCAGCGCAGAGTCCCGCCCTGGGGATCCAGGGTGCAGAAAGAAAAGGCGGCAGTCAGCGGGGAAGGGACAAGCCTGGGTGACGGTTGGAAGCGGGTGCGGGAGAAGCAGCCGGTCGGTCGCGGAGGGCGTGCAGGATCGCGCCGCTTAGAAGGCTCCACCGACCGTGGCGCTGGCGCCAGTGTCACAGACCCAGGGCGGCCGCGTGCTTTTTAGCTTTCAGTCTGAGATCCGCGATGCTGGAGTTCTTGCTGGTGGTCTTGGCGGCGGCGGCGGCGGCCACCACCGAGGCGGCGGAGGCCGAGTCCGCGGCCAGCGTGGCCAGCGGCAGTCCGAAGGGCGGTGCCGGGAACATCATGTAAGGCGCGTGCGCGGCCAGGTGCGGATGCAGGTGGTGGTGCGCGTGCGCCACGGCGCTGTCCAGCTGCAGCTGCGCCTGAACCTGAAAGGACAAGGGCGTCACGTTGCAATGACTATCCTAGGGTGACAACAGAATAGAAACAGAACATTAAAGGCGTCCAGCTTGGCTATGGGGAGAATTAGGGTGCGCGACAGGGAAGCAACATTTGGCAAAGTATCTGTTTGGAGAAGGACGTTATAGGCTTTTTGCTAAATCTGGGACACCACATTAGTACTCTAGTGTCCCATCTGTACCCTCAGGTCATGAAGAGCATGTTTCCTTGGGTTCCTAATCCCAGACTGCTAGAATGAGGTGGTCCCTTCGGGAACTGCGTGGGTGAATGGGTGACCTTGATATATCCCCCATGGACCACCCACCTCAACATCTTGGAGAGGTTGGGGTTAAGGACTGTTATCCTCTCCTGTCTTTGTCACATACCCCTGGACACACTACTGAAACAAAAACACATAACTTTTTCTTGTCATTTAGGGAAGCTATTGAATCTGCAGGTATTAACTTTTCCTGCTGTAGGAGTTACCTGAGAATCATGTTTAAATACAGACTCTGAGTCAGCAGGTCTAGTTTGTTGGGACTCAGACTAGGTTTCTAACAACCTTCTAGGTACAGCTGATTTTGCTGGCCTGAAGATCTCTACCTTCTTGGGTAGAGTCAGTTTCCTAGTAAGTTCTGGCTCTCTTTCTTTCTACAACTATCCTCATTTCAAATGCCTTTCCAACAAGATCCAAGTGTCTTGTAGTGAGGGAGACCGGGGCTCTAACTCTAATTCTCAATAGATAAGAATCACCTGAAGTCTCCCCAGTCCAGGGTACTGATGACTGAGAGCTCATCTGTGACATTACAGCCTTGGTGTAAGGATGCCTGCTGAAGATGGGTACGGTCAGACAGTTGCTAGCAAAGGAAAGGATTTTGCCCTCCAGCTTAAGATAGCAGGAAGCTCAGAACACTGGGATTCCCCAGGATTACATCATTGCTGCAGACTTTCCTTTCAAAAAGTTATTCTAAAGATCTATCTATTTATTTATTTATTTATTGGCTTAGAAGTGGATTTCTGAGGTAGGACAGTGAGCCCTGGGAAGACCAAGTCTTCCCTCTTTATTAGAGATGAAACTTTTTTTTGTCTAAGTTTTTAGGGCAGCTTTTTAAAAATAAGTCTGAATTGAGAATAGTTGCATTTATTTTTCTTCTGCCAGAGTCACTTAATGTGACTAAGGGATTAAAAAAAAAAAACTATCTAGAATGAATATTTAGAGGATTGCTTTTACAACACCCTTGGACCAGCCTCTGTATTTGATTTGATAAGATCCCAATCAAAGACTGTTTCTTCCTCTCCCCAGGTGCCATCTTAAATGCAGTTTTTAAAGGACAGGTTGCTCCCCTCAGGCTCCTATGAAGACAGAAAGGACTAAATATTCAAGGCCTTGACACAGTATAGGTTTTTAAAAGGGGAGTGGGTGCTCTATATAGTCTTGAAATTTGTTCTTCAATTGAAGCAAAGACACGGGGTCTGTTCAGCAGTCCAAACAAACACCCAGACCTTTTTACACTTAAAAAAAACCAAACAAGCAAACAAACAAAACTTGTAGCTAGGTTGTACTTGCCTGCTGAAATGGCATCCTTAAAGCACCTACGTTGACATAGGGTGCAACTCTACAAGCTTCAAACTGGCTAGCAGCCCCTATAAGGACACCTATTAAAGGGAACAAAGAAACAACAACAACAACAAAAGGGAGATGAAACATGAGATGTGAAGTAAACATTTCTAAAATAATTTTCCAAGGTGCCAAGTGGTAGCAAGTCATTTCTAGACTGTCATTTTTCTAAGTTACTGCGATAATTAAAATAAGTTGGAGTTTGCTTCTAAGTAGCAGAACTTTCATTTACTGCCCAGAAATTTTTCTTAAATCATGTCCCAATGTCATCCTTAGCATGTTCTTTGTTTTAGTTATAGCTATACTCCAAACCCATTTCTACTTAATGATAAAATGAATTATGAGATATACCTTTGTGAAGTTGATTTTCCTGTTTTCTACACTTAGCTCTTCGATTTTGAAACCAAACCTAAAAGTTGAGAGAGAGAGAGAGAAAAAAAAAAGAAAACATAAACTGTGATACTTCAAAACATCTTAAATTATAGTAGTACAATGTGGGGGGAAAAACAGTGTTTTGGGAAAGTCTTGGGAAATAAAAAGCACATGTTAAATTGTACAAACCAGCCTCACTTTTCAAAATTAAAAATGTAAATCAAGAAATAGAAAATAAAATAAAAACAAAACAGAAAGATTTCCTAGACTCTTTGTAAGGTAAATTGTTCCTTGATAAATTACTACTAGTTCCGGTTTCATCTTTTCACATTACAGAGTCCCAGGGGCCCAAAACACTCCCTGGTACCTGACACCAATGTGATAATGGGTTTAAATGTTTACCCAGTTAAGACCCAAGAAGAATGGACTCAGTAATAGCCTGTAATATTAATTAACTTCATCTTGAAGAAAAACCAAACAGTAAAGCAAATAATGACTCTTATTTTGGTGGGGGAAGGGACATGGGGGTGGTAATTAGTGTCATAAAAGCCTCACTACAAAGAAGTTTAGACTTTCTCTGTCCCTCTGTGCAGCAGAGTGTAACACAGTGACAGAATAATTGTGCCATTATCATGATAATCTAATTTGCTCCTATAGAAAAAGCCACTGCTTGGGACAGTAGGAAGGATTCCAGGAAATAGCTCCTATAACTTAAATGAAAGTATAAGGAGGGGGAAAAAAAAGAGCAGTAATAAACTTCATTAAAAAAAAAAAAAAAAGAGTGTGCCACAAAAAGGAGATGTACCAAGAAATCCCCGGACAATGGATATGATCTTCTTAAATAACTTGCCAACTTTTCAAGTCAGTGTGACAGATTTTTTAAAATTCAAATAAGGCTCCAATAACACAGTTTCAACAATACAGCATATTGACTGATTCACAAATTAATGTTTAAAAAAAAACATGAAAGGAAAATGTTGCTTCAGAGCCTTTTTCTGGTAAGTTTTTGAAATCAAGTGCCACAGTCAATGTAAATCTTCAAAAATCCTCCTGATATTGAGTATAATAGAAGGGTGAATTGCATGCCAGGGTGGCATCCTTTGTGTGACTCACATGGCCTGAGGCTTCTTGACTCTCCCCCCCCCCCATAGAAGAGTTGGAATGGAGATACTATTACTCACGGCTGCAATAATTATCACGGTTTTAAGGGGTTGCAGAGTCTCTAGAGAGTTCAGCGCAGGCTGCAAAGCAGAATGGGCTTAAAAAAGGAAGGCTCTAGGATTGACGTCGTGATGACCAAGGCGGCCTATTATTATTTTTTTCTCTGTCCACGTTACTGCTCTGTTTTTCCCCCCTGATCCTATTACAAGATGCGGGGAAGCCCCATAAGAATTGTGCATAGTTCCTTACAGATGGTGGTCTCTCCGCCCAGAGACCCAGGGAGTATCTGTTACAGCGATACTTTGTAACAGCTGCAGATGTTCGAGCCTAAAACTGCTCCATGTGTTCAAACAAATAATGACCATCATTTTCTCCCAATTTTATTATTTGAGCGGAAATACAATCTGAAACGTTTAAATTTGTTCCCCATAAAGCTGGAAGGATATGCATGCGTGTTTATAATTCCTCCTTTAGATTATCCTCAACCCCACCAATAATGAAAAAAGCTGCAGTTCTGACTTCAAGTGATATTCTGAAGGCCAGGCTTTGCAAACATCAATAATACGATGTGTATGTTGTTTTAAAATGGAGTTTTCATGGGTTCAGGTTCTTTGCATTGGTTAAGAGAAGGAACAAAGGGTGGGCAAAGACATTCTATACCCTCTGTTTCTCGCTCAGTTAGAGACCGATCCGCTAGCAGTACTGTAAATTTTTGCACTTAACAGACGCTAATTTTCTTTATAGTCTGTACATCCATAAACCTAATTGGTATATCCGTTTGGCAAATCTAGACCCTCAACGAAACCCAACTCCAGAGAGCAAAATACTCATTGTAACTTTTAAGGCTTCAGAGATAAAACGTTTTCTGTGGCATTTTTTTTTAAGGCTTATAAAAGTAGGCCCATTAGGATTAAACCACATTAAAGACAGCGAGGGGCTAGGGGGGTGTGGTTAATAGAAACTCTGGGAGCAAACCCAGCACAGCTTTCTTTTTCAGCGAACATATGTTGGCTTAGGGGTGAAAGGGGCTACGGGATCAAAACCCATTTTAGAAAATAAGATCTTTAGGAAAGATGTCCCCCCCCCCCCGCCCACCCTTTCTCATCTCACACCAGACACCTGAAGCTGTTCGCAAACATTAGGTGTAGCTCTCTGACTTTCAGGACCCAGCCTCCACCTCCTCGCAATGGGGGTACCTGTACTCGGGCCTCAGAGAGCCCCAGTCGCTGGCTCAATTCCTCGCGCATGAAAGCGTCTGGATAGTGGGTCTCATCGAAAAGCCTCTCCAGCTCGTTGAGTTGTTCCAGGGTAAAATTGGTCCGACTTCGCCTCTGCTTGATTTTGGTCTGGCCTTCGTCCTCCATCCCTTTCGCATCCTCTTTGCGATCCTTCAGTTCAGGGGACACTGAAGAGGGCACCACGGAAGACCACACGTGCGTCGGAGCACGCACCACCAAAACACACACACACACACACACACACACACACACACACACACACACGGACGGACGAACAAAAAAAAGCAAGACAATCTCATTACTAGATTTTTCCAGAAAAAGGCTAGAGACTCCTAACCCCTGGAAGCGCGGGATCCCTGTGAAGACCCCGAGAGAGGATGGGGTCTCTGAGACCCGCAAAGTCTTGTCTGTATAGCTGCCTAGGGACAAGGTGTGCACGCGGCTACCCAACTCAACTGGGGTCTTAGCTTACCCTCTCACTATCTGTTCCCTTCCCTTCTTCTGTCAACACCAAAAGCATTCCTGACCCTATGCCACTCACTGACCCAGGCACTCACGGAAATCAAAAGCGCTGTGAGGGCCTCTCCCAGAGCCCGGTCTCGGTTAAAGGGCGCGGCAAGGCCACGCGATGGCCTCGTACGCCAGCTATCCCCAGAGGGCTGTTCCGCTGTCCCGCCAGCCTCTGCTGCCTCTGGCCCTTTGCCTCCCGCAAACTTGCTGGTCTAATTTAGAAACAACTGGGCCCGCTGAAGGGTTGCAACTGGAAAACGAGATTCTGGTACAGCGCTGCGCCGAAAGCCACGTCCCCGGGCACCCAAGGGCTCCGACCAGACCCCTATGGATGGTTCCATCAGCAACTAGGCAGTCCCTGTGCTTCCTGACAGACCCGGGTCGAATTGGCACAGGCAACCACGCCATGTTGGCGGCCTGGATGACTGGCCGCCCACGCTGGGCCAGAAGGGTAGAGGCGGCAAATCAGACAGACTCTGGTGGTCAGCAAAACCCACCGCTGCATCTGTCCTCTCCTTCTCCCTCCCTGGTGGAAGCCAAGGCTCGACCCTAAAGGCTTAAACCTTCTGAGATCAACAGGTTCAAGCAGAACATTCCTCGGTTTCTATTGGCTGTTCAAAACCTTTTCATGCATCCAGCCGCTCGGATGTTTAATAAAATATGCATTTTCCCCCTCACATTCGTTGCTACTTTGCTGTCCTTCCATGTAAAAGATAGGAGCTCTGGCAGTGTGAGCAAATAGGGCCACATGAGGGGTGGTATATATGTATGTCAAAGGGCAACTATGAGAACAAAGTCGGGCCCATATCAATACAAGGTCCACCCAACCTTCATCCTCCGCATGATTTGGAGATGGATGTCCACTGTCAAAGCTAAGTTTAGACAGTAGAGGCTGTTTCGATTCCTCCCAACCCAGGATCCGGATCATCACGGAGGGGAAAAAATTAAGTCGAAAGAGCCAAGCTACAAAGAAATTAACACTTGTCCAGAGCTTGGAAATCAACCACCCCAGCAACTGGCTCACCCAGGCTCGCCAGGGCTGTGTAACCCAAGTCCCAGAGCTATGAACCTTGAAGGGTTCTCAGGCCCCTTTATCCTTTTACCTTATCACGTTCTAAATTAAGGGGAACATGGCTGTGATCTGGGTGAAGGCAAAACGCCCCATCTCGCCCCAGCTTGGCCTTCTATACAGTAACCTTATTTATTGCCTGTATTTCTGCTTCTCGGAGTTCATTTTGTGGACGTTTGTCCTTCCTCCGGGAAGGAAGTAGATAAGGTCACAGCAAACATTAGGGGTCAATTTAATAGAAAACATTACTATAACGATCTCACTAACATCTTAGTAAAATTTAAACACGAACACATATTCTTCAGATGGGAAGGTGGACCGGCTTTGTCTGTTGTCACCCACAGAGTAGATTCTCCTCAAAGTTTAGGGGCTTCAAAGGGAAACAAGTCCAAATTTCAAGTTGATTAATAGTCTTAATATAATGTCTCTTTCGCCCCCAACTTTCCACTTAATGGCCTAAACAGGAACAGACCGTGTTATAAACAAGTTAATTGCTTGCTTAAATTTGTGATTCTACGCATGCCACATATTTTCTTAATTGGAAAAATATGGCAGCACACCAGTTACTGCAGTACCGAGTGCCAAATTAATTTTTAACTTTGAGTTGATGGACGCTTCACTGGTTAGATAAAGCCTTTTTCTAACACTGCTGGCTCCAAAAGACAGTCTCTCTCTCTCTCTCTCTCTCTCTCTCTCTCTCTCTCTCCCTCCCCCCCACTCCTCAATGCCTCCACCGAGAGGGAATCACCACCTCGGCCTGGATCTTTGACTGGCTTCTACCTTAACAGTTCAATGAGAATGTGAAGTTCGCTCCCCAAGATCCGGAGATTTAGGGGCTTTGCAGAGTTACAGTGGTTTTGATGGCAAATCTAAAGAAGGGGCAACGTCGTGTGGCTCTTCTCTTTCTCTCCCCTCCCCTTCTCTCCTTTAGGCCTAGGAAAGGGGTTCTGGCAAACTCGGGACTAATGGCTAGTTACAACCGGCCTCCTAGTGAGCCCCTCCGCACCCCTTCTCGCCGCGGGCCACACAAACTTCGCCGTCCCGCAACGCGGCCCCATCCTCCCGCTCGCGAAAAACGCATTTCGGTGCAACCGGAGCGATAGAGAAGGGTGCGCGCAACCCCACGCCCCCCCCACGCGAGGACCCCACCCACGACGGAGCAGTCTGGCCTCCTACTCCTCCACCATCCCCTTAGCTCCCAAAGCTGGGGTTCAGGGCCCTCTGCGATGCCGCCCTCCTCCCGCTCGGGTCCCGGGTCCTCTCCCGCCCCGAGGACAGGGGAAGGCAGGAAGGGGAACCGCGGCCGGGGGCAGGCCGTTACCCTCCGTCAGCCGCGGACTGCCGGGCTCCCTGCTCCGCTCCGCGGCTCCCATGTCCAGCTCCCGGACGGGAGAGCGCCCTCCTCCAGCTCCTCCGCCTGCTCCTCCTCCTCCAGCACCTCCTCCGCCTCCTCCGCCTCCGCCTCCGCCTCCTCCCGCGCCGCCGCCTCCGCCGGCCGCCCGGACTGCCGGGCTGCTGCGGTCGTCGCGGCCCGGATCGACGCAGCCGGGCTCTTTGGCCCCGCGCAGCGGCCCGCTCTCCAACACCTCCCGGTACGTGATGGCCTCCTTCTTCTCCTTCACTTTCTGGTCAAAAGACTTGGAGACGAACGCCGTAAGTTCTTCCATCGCGGCCACTGCCGCCGCCGGTCAGCCTCGCGCTCAAGCTCTCCTGGCCGAGCCCCGCTCTTTTTTTCCTCCTTCTTTTTTTACTGCTCCAGCCCCCCCAATAATAACACATCAATGGGGCAGGGGGATGGGGGAGGAGAGGGAGGAGGAAGAAGAAGAAAAAGAGGAGAAGAAAGAAGAGGAGAAGTAGAAGGAGAAAAAGAAGTAAGAGGAGGAGGACAAGGAGGAGGAGGAGGAGGAGGAGGAGGGAGGGGGTAAAGGGGGAGAGGGGGGAGGAGGGAAGGGGCGGGGGCCGCCAGAGGGAAATGGGAACTGATGCTTCCCTGCCGGAGTGCGCGTGTTCAATGTTAAGATCTTTGACAATTCTTCCTGCGGAGAGTTCAGATCTGATAGCGACGCAGCTCTTGAAGTCTCACTATTTATACTTCCTAAAGGCGGGCCTCTTGTTCTGAGTAAATTACCTCCCCTCGCAACTCCTAGTGAACCCCTTCGCGGGTAGCAGGAGCGAGCGCCACTACCTGGGGTGGGGACGAGAGGGAGTGGGGACGAGAGAGAGAGAGAGAGAGAGAGAGAGAGAGAGAGAGAGAGAGAGAGAGAGAGAGAGAGAGAGAGAGAGAGAGAGAGAGAGAGAGAGAGAGAGAGAGAGAGAGAGAGAGAAATATGAATATGAATATTGAGGATCCAGGCTAGAGTCCACCGGACTGGAGAGGGAGGGCAAGCAGGGGACCAGAGGGGGCGGGGAGAGGAGGCAGGTCCTCAGCGGTCGGGTTTTCTGATAGCCTCGGCCACTGGTGCTCTTGGCCATTAATCCAGGATTGACAAGAATCCCTAATTAATTTAATTAAGCGTGGATTTTGCGTTGGTGTCACGACTTAGTAAAACACTGGGGAGCTGGATAGACTTCTCGGAGGCGGGGCCAAGAGGAAACTGACAAGTGCATTGCAATCAGAGTCAGTGGGTATCCTCAGAGAGTACCCGACCCTACAGCCTCGCTCTGGGTGGGCATCCCAACTGCTCGACCCTACAATGATGACCCCTAGTCTCTGGCCCAGTATCGGGCTCTCTATGGTTAATAGGCCTAGCAACCATTCCAGTATTCTGTTCCTGCACCCTTTCCTGCTCCAAGCCGCTGCAGCTGCACAGCGGTGCATCCTGGCTTCAAGCGCCTGCTGCGAACGGGGCTTCTCTGCAGCTCCTCGGAAGGCTTCACCTCCTTTTAGGATCTTGCGAACGCGCAGCCAGCCTCACTGAGTACTGGTCCCTGTAATTCACTCTACTACTTTGGAGTCAAAGCTGACTCCCGTAAAGACACATCCCGCTAGAAGGGGTTGGTCGATTTAACTTGTTTCCTGAGCAGCTGTTCTCTGCCAGATTCGGTCTTAAGGTATTTTCTTTCAGCCCGGTCAGGCGCAGTTCCATTTCGATTTTCTCTATGAGGTCTAAGGGTTCTTACACTTTTTCCTAACAACTCCCTGCACCCTGTCCTTAATTATTTAGCATGTTGGGGGGACATTCTAGTTCACTTCCCTAATTTTGAAAAACAAAAGATGACTACTTTTTGAGTTCTGCGGAAAAAATTACCGACCTTGCTTGTCGCTCGACTAATTTTTGTTTACCGTGGACTGTGAAAAAGAGGCTCGCTCTTTAGAGGGGGGAAGACAACTCTTTCTGATTTATAACTTAAAAATTGTATATTTGACTTATTTTTATAAAAACTCTTAATTATATAGGTGGAAAACACGTCTGTCTCCTCTAAGCCACCGCTTGCTGTGAGATTTGTAGCTATGCAAATACTTATTTACGCACACAAAAGAATGTTTACATATGAAATGTTACATTTACTTGAATATGTAAACAAATATACCTCTTTAAGTGGCAGTTTGGGGCATTTTCAGTATACTGAATATTAATGAGTTTTGTTTGATGTTAAAAGATAATGTTTTCGTTCTCTTGGATCCAGTACTCAGTAAAAATGAAAGCAGTTTCAGGCCATTAATATGTATATCTTCTACTTATTGATTAGAACAGCAAAACACACTTAGCAAATAATTTCAGAAGTTCTACCAAAACAACCTGAAACGTTGGTAAAGAGAACACAGAATTGTGGTACATAATGGATTCTCGACTAAATGTAATCTAAGACGTTCCATAACTTCTTGTAATACTAACTACTACTCAGATGCATTGCACATTTAAAGAACATGAAAATAAAGCTTATTAGAAATGTTGCTTTACTGTTTCTTTGACATTATCCTTCCTTCTGGAAACATTTCCCCCCCCCCCCCCCCGCTTTTGGGACAAAAGCGTACCTTTACACGGTTTTATGCTGTTGATTGCATTCAACATCATTTAGGTATTATTGAAGTACATGAACTCTTGCTTTTATTATTTAATAAGACTCAAAACCTTAACACTTCCTAACTTCTATGAATTTAGGAGCAATGTCATACTGAGTATTGGTCTGCTATCTGTAACACTGTAATTCTGGGAGAATAATCACAGAATTTTACTCTTTTGTGAAACTGTTTAAAAAGGTCATTTAGTAATGGGATCCACTAAGTTGACATGGTGTTTCAGTAGCTTTCAACCTCTATGATGAAATACATATTCATAAACACCTTCCAAATAACATCCCTGCTAGAAGTCTGATAAGAGATCAGGGGACCCTCCAGATACTGCTTTATCCTTTTAAGCACATGACTTCAATACAAACTCTTATGCCATCCTCTGTACTAGAGAGAAAGATGACCACTTTAAGGGTACCCAGAGAAGGCTCAGGCATGACTATTGTGTCATTTGAACCAATAGATTATTTCATCTTGACTCATTCTAACTATAGGGGTGGTAGATGAAGCAATGATAAATCTCCAGTGCCTGACTATGGACTCCCACTTGTGTAAAGGAAGTTTAATTTAAAATTTTTATTAGCATATAATTGATTAGTTTTCTTTATGAATTTTCCACATATGGAAACAAACACCTCTTCTGCTAGCCTCTTATATCCTCCCCACTCCCTTCCTCCCCATCCCCAATAGTCCTTCTTTTAGGAAGTTTCAGTTTTAAGAAATTAAAAGTTTGGAAATTGTTTTAATAAAATCTATGAAGTACGATGTTTCACCAAACAGCAAATATTTTCCTGAGATAAGACATTTCAAAGCCTTTTTTATTTTATTTTATTTTACTTTGTCAAAGTTTTGAAAGGAACATTGACTTTAAAACTCAGGTGACAGCCTATGGACAGATATAAAAAAAAAATCATGACCCTCAAGAGTTCCCCCAGTTCTTGAATTATTTAAAACAAACATGTGGTGTTGCAGTTTTGTTTTAAAACAGTCCCTCAAAACTGACTAGTTAAGGTCCAGTTACTTTCCAGGAATAAACCTATACTGGAGGTGATTTCCATCTCAAATGTCTGTGGAAATCTGAACCTTGGTATCTAGCTAACAGTAGGCCTGAATCCAAGTCAATATTTTATATATCTCCTCATTTTTGTTTCCTTATAATAAATCATGAAAGAAAAGTCATACAAGGAAAATATTGTATGTTACAGAAAATGCCACGTTTCTTTAATTTCGGTCATAGAAGTTTCTCTTTCTTTCTTTCTTTCTTTCTTTTTTCCTTCCTTCCTTTCTTTCTTTCTAATAAATCTACACATTTACTTTCTCTTCTAGAGGAACCTTCTCCCATTGGGCAGATTTCTTCCTCCTATCTAACAGTTTCTTTAATAGGAGAAACTAATTGCTTCCAATCCGCGAATGCCTTCACCTTCATGGCAGAAAAAAAAAAAAAAACCCCACCGATTTTTAATGTATTTTTTTTTGCAAATAAATCATCACAATTTAATCACACACGACTCTATGCAGACACACTCCCATGATTTATTATTGTTGGGCGAATTTCCACCTCGCTCAACAGGAACTAACCCATTTTGCTCTACGCGGATGTCTTAAACATAACTTCTTACGATGTAGATGTTTGCTGATTATCTGTGACGATAACGGCGAATACTAAGGCAGTAACATCCCATAGTACCACCTTTATTGCTTTTGGGGAATAAGAAAATCCAATTATGCAAACACGCAAAACAAACATTAAACAAAAAATTGGCGGCATGACAATCCACTCGCTCGGCATTCCTAAAGGCCCAGCAGCCTGCATCGACGCACTCGACAGCTCGGCTGACGCTGCCTGGTGCTGGAACCAGGAAGGCGCTGAGCTTAAACTGAAGCAAGTTCTGAGGACGCCGGTGGCGCCGTGGTTAGAAGAGGGGGTTCCAGGTCCCCACGTCGGGAGGTGCGAACCCGAAGGTCGAGCCAGGTGATGCCGGCGTCCAGAGCTTGGGGGCGGCGCCCGCGAAGGAGGCGTAGCGAGGCCCAGCTCCGCGGGAGGCGGCGTGGGGCCTGGCGCAGTCTGTGGCCAGGAGCTCGCCGAGGGTTGGGCCGGGGCCCGCGGCGTGCGGGTTGGAGCCGTGCGCATGCGCCCCGCACCTTGCACGGTCCCAGCCTTCTGGCTCTGGGCGAGGGGGTCGCCGGAGTGGTCGCGGGTGGCGAGCGACAGCAGGCCCTAGGCCTGCAGTGTGGAGGTGATGTGGAGAGGTAACCCCGAGTCCGCGGGCCCCGCGGGTCCTCGATCGCCGTTCCTCGGGTTCCCAGTTGTCCTTCCTTTCTAGCCAGGTTCACTCTCACCTCCTCCAGGTAGTCGGAGCGAAGGGGAGGCTGTGGCTAAGTGTGCACGGAATCCCCACCCCCTCTCCTGTCTCTCCGATGCTTGTTGTCTGGAGAGAGACTACATGGTTAGACAGACCCTTCCTGTCTTGAAATCTACACACATCATTTTAAACAGTCTGTGAATTTACCGTCAAGACTTTTGGTCATGTGACCAGATAGTTACCTCCTGAACTCATTCACCTCTCTCAGGAGTTACAATGGATGTTGTCTGTCCTCGATTTTAGGTTATAATTAATGTAATTTCTAAGTTGTATTTAAAATGCTTCTTGAGGGAAAAAAAGCCCTAGATTTGCCAGCAACCCAGTTTTGTCCCTACTAAGTACTAGGTGGTTAAATAAATTCACATATCATGTGCTGGCATATGAAGGTATTCGAGTTGTCATCTTTGAACTTAGATGTAAAAGCTCCCAGTGAAGGAGCTACGTAGAGTTTTCAGGTTTTAAGGAGCGGAGCAGATGTGACAGGTACAACCTTGTGGGGAAAGTAGCTATCCTTTGAGAGCTCCTCCAGTCTTAGAGTTTATGAATATTCACTTTCTTTGCAGACAAAGGAGATTTCTTGCTAAGTGGTAGCACTTTATTACTGTATGTTCAATAAGAAGACTAAAAATGTCTGAAGCGGAAAAGACAAAGGCAGCTGGCACTTGTCTGTTAATTGGCCTTGCTGACCCAGTCTCTACATATTCAGCGTGTAGAGTTGTGATGTGAATTGGTTGTCATAGGGTTGTTGTAGTGCATTTACAGATATCTTTTTTTCTGGTTTCACTCTCAGAATATGGGAAGGAAGTCCTGTGATTTGTTAGTTTAAAAAGGGACACTAAATAATCTACAGAATGTTGTTGCAACAGTAGTTTTTTTCTAATTGAAAATAATGTTATTTGTATACGATATATTCTCATGATTGTTTTCCCTCATCTCCCAAACTAACAAACAAACAAAGAAAAAGGAAACTAAGAAAGCATGAGAAATGTACACACACACACACACACACACACACTTCATAAAACTTCAACATTGGAAACCATAATATACAAGCAAAAGATCAGTGTGGTTAACAAAAGTGACCAAACAAAGCAATATGAGACAAAAAAAGTTTCCAAAAAGATCTCTGTGTTTGTTTTTTATGTTGGCCATCTACTGCAGGACATGGAGCCTGCCCTTAAGTGTGGTTTGTGTACCCTTGGGGAACTAATTGTTCCTTTTCCAGCAGTTGTTGATTGGGGATGACTTCTTGTTGGGGATGGGAGCGCCTCTCGAGTGCTCCATCTCAGTGCTGGTACCCTTTCTGGTTTGGACCTGTATGGGCCCTGTACATGTGCCATAGTGTCTGAGTTCATCACGTGTCAGTCTTAACAGCATTGTTTGGACAGAATTCTTTTTCTTTTGAATTTTGCCTTGTTATAGCTTAATTTTTGCCTCTGTTCTTACAATGCCTTTGGATGGCTCTCTGTTTGGGATTTCATAGTTGTCACATAGTGTTCATCCCGGTTTTACTTTTTGTTCTGTTTTGTTCTTTCCAGTGTCTCTGGCAGCCCAGGGTGGTCTTGAACTTGCTGTGTAGCCTGATGAGATTGTAAGCATGTGCCACCACACTCAGCCATTTTACTTTTCTACTTTTTATTGAGGAGGGGGTATGTACCCAGGATCAAAGATTCTGGTTTTTTCATTATTTAATGAAACACTATGCAGAAGTACTTATAAACTGTCATGTCCTCTGTGAACCTTTGTTCTCTTAAACTAATAACTGCTTGTTTTATCTTTATTAAGGATATGCCTTGGCAGTTGGTAAAATACTGGTTCACTGAGTTAGATGTGTCTGTCAAGTGTTGGCGTCCTTTATTGTATATCAAGCATCCACTTTTATTAATATTGCCTCTGATCCTAGAAAAAAGGAAGTCTGAGTACTAGGCAGATACAAACTGTCCAAAATTCAGATCTTTCCATGAAGAGCTGCATTTTATGATTGGTGACAAATACCGTTAATTTTCCTTGCTGTAGAAGGCTATATTTATTTAGTCTAGGAAAAAGGCTGCCAAATGATCATCTGTTGGCAGTTTTACAGTAAGAGGCATGTTTTATAATAAAAGCAGCTAGTTCAGCTTGCAACTCAGTCACACAGTTTTTTAGGACAACCAGCACTCTTCACTGTATAATAGATATTGTGTTTCTTGAAATGTAATAAATCTCGTGATTTTCATTCCATTGCCAAGGGCATTTTTGGGTATGTGTATGTGTGCTGTTGGTAAACTGGGGATTGAACCTTGGTTTTACAGGAGCTGGGCAAGTTTTCTACCACTTAGCAAGATTCTTGGCCCTATCAAGAATGAGACTCCAGTGGGATGTAAAGTGGGCGGGGACCAGGAAAGAATGTAATGACCCTAGTATAGTTTGCTTTGCTTTGATTTCTGCAAAAATTCAGAACATCAAAAAAGGTAATGTTTGTATACTATAATGAAAATAATTTTGCCTCTTGGATTTCCTGACTCTAAGGGTCCTTGGGCTCTCTTTTGGGAGCTGTTGATACACTAGAATGTAATACCTTGGAAGGCAAGGACTGCCTTCATAATATCCACTGATGTATCTCTGACCTTAGGTCAGTCAGCTCTCATCCTGAGGTGGTCACTCATCTTCAGTGTTAGGCTGCTCGCCATTTGACTCTGTTGACTTTGTTGTGTCTCGCTTTCCTCCTGGAGAAGTGCACTGTCATTGTGAGAACTTGCATTTCTAAAAAATATCTTTTTTTCTAATCTCACTCTAGACCACTGATTTGGTAAGGTAAATGGAAAGAGATTTGAAGTTGGAATTAGTTTTTCAGAAATTGGAAGGTGAATTTCCTTTGCGGCTACTTGAAAAACCTGTGCTTTTGATTATGCTTTCCTTTGGTTTATTTTGTGACTCTTTGGAATTATCTGAGATCTCTTTATTCTTGGTGCCTGATAATTATTGCTTTTCCTTGTTTGGGTTCAAAAGGGCTTTCTGTATACTAGGTAACATCTTTAATGTCTTTGAGGTTTTTTCTAAGTTATACCCTAGTCTATGTTTATTTTTAAAAATTTTACTGTCTAGGCACTTGGGAGAAATGCATTTTATTTGTTTGTTTATTTATTTATTTATTAGAAATTCTTTGATGCTTTTTCCCCTCATTTAATTTTTGGTAACGACATTTTTATCAGTTGGATATTGGATTTCCTGGATTGCTCTCTCTCCTTTTATTTTAAAGTTTTCAGGTTTTCCATGCTTGTCTCATTTTCTTTCACCTTCTGTGAGTGTTTGACCTTTTCCAACCCTATCTTGTCTGTCATTTATTTAAACGAAGCTCTCCCCTGTCCATGGAACATTTTCCCATTGCCTGCTGGGACATCTTTTCATTACCTACCTGAAGATATTAATGAGTTTCTGTTCTAGAAGTTTTTGTTATTTTTCTCTGTATGTTTCCACTTTACTATGAGCTGCTTTCTTTCTGTTTTCTACCTTCTGGCTGTTGTGTAGATTTGCTGTTTGTGCTGTGTCCTTCACCCAGGGCCTCACAGACCCCAGCAGTGTTCTGAACACTGAGCTAGTCTTCCTTGTCCTCCACACAGAGGCGTCCTTACCTATTTGTCTCTCTTTTGTGTATTTTCTAAAAGGTTAACAGAGAGGAAGTTTATAGAAAATGTTTACTGTGTGAACTTGTCAGCTGTGGCCTGTGTGACAGGGTGGGAGGATGGGAGTTTGCCATCTTTTCATGGGACCACTGGGTACTGTTGCTTTTTAGAAAGATCTTATTTCCATTCAAGGATGTACACTTTTGTGACTGTAGTTTTTGTCCAGTCACTTTTAGTTTGGTATCACTGGGCCTCCCCTGCTTTTTTTGAAAGTGAACTCTTAGACCTTTGTGCTCCCCATTCAATATACCACTGCTCTGCTGGGGTCGGAGAGGGCTAATCACCTGGCCAGAGAGCGTGACGGAGGGAACTGGACAGTATTTCTTGTACAGAAATTCAATCACTTCCGTGTCCTTAGCTTCATACCCAATTGCATCTGTGTGGTATCTGGTGTTCAGATTCTTGATTCATTGTGATTTTTGTTGCATGAGATGGCTTTTTTCTTGTTGAAATTATCTGCAAGTTGCTTAGTATTCAATTTTTGTAGTTCTGAGTCCATCAGTTTTTCATTTGCTAAAATGTCATCAGTTTATCTTGTCTCCTGTTCCCTGTTGTCTTCTAGTTCCATCTTTTCTTCCCTCCCTTCCTCTCTCCCTCCCCTCACCTCTTTCTTTCTTGTTATTTTTTTTGCATGTTTGTTTGTTTTCGTTTCTTTGTCTAGTCCTGGGTGTCCTGGAATCAGCTGTGTAGACCAGAGTGTCCTTGAATCCCCAGAGCTCTCCTACCTCCCATGTGCTGGAGTTGAAGCCAGCCGTGCATCACCACTGTGAGATGTCTTCTAGCTCCCTTCATCCTGTGAACTTACTTTTCTCCTTCTTTAGTCATTCTCCAGATTTATTTATTTGTTTATGTTAGACCTGGCTGGCCTCCAATTTGTGGAAATCCTCCTGCCTCTATCTCCCAAATGCTGGGATTACAGGTTTTGTGCCACTATGTCTGGGACTTTTTAAATAAGAATATAAAATCCTGGCGTTTCAGTTTTTTTGAATGAGAGTATAAAAGACCTAATAAAAAACCATTTTAGTTTAAATGTTTGTAGAAAAGAAAAAAATAAACTGGTTTTTTGTTTTGCTCTCAAGATACAGTTACTCTTCTGCAGCACCCTTGGTGACCTGAAACTTGTTATGTAAACTAGGCTGGGCTTGAACTCACAGAGAACTACCTGTCTCTGCCTCCTGATTGTCTATTAAAAACGTATACTACCACACATGCCAGTTTGTGTAAATTCTTTTTTTTTTTTTTTTTTTTTTTTTTTTTT
>NC_034593.1:59212656-59265491 GCF_900095145.1 Mus pahari
TATATATATATATATATATATATATATATATATATATATAATTTTGCTTATGGTCATATTTAACTTATTTTGAATTACTAAAGAAAGTTATGACGTTTGATCTAAATTATTGCTTAGGATGAATCTTTATTTTATTTTTTTCGTTTTTTTCGAGACAGGGTTTCTCTGTATAGCCTTGGCTGTTGGCTGTCCTGGAACTCACTTTGTAGACCAGGCTGGCCATGAACTCAGAAATCCACCTGCCTCTACCTTCCAAGTGCTGGGATTGAAGGCGTGCACCATCACGCCCGGCTGAATCTTTATTTTATGATGTTTTAAGTTAACTAGTACTTTATCAAGAAAGTATTGCGCATGAGAAACTCAAGGCTTCCTTATAGTAAGTAACACAGGTTTTGATTAGCTAATTCCTAAGTATTAAAATCTGACATTATTTTTGTTTTTTTCTTTTTTATATTAGAAACATAACTATATAGAAAGTCTTCAGAAAAGTTATGTTTTCTATTTTGAAACTATATTTATTTCAATTACAATTTAGTACCATCACTTACCTCTGGGGAGGAGGGCTTAGGAATTCATGTTTCAGATCAAACAAAGCAAAGTTGAAGCTGCTAGTGGTAGAACCCTCCTTTAATCCTGGCACTTGGAGGCAGAGGCAGATGGATCTCTCTGAGAGTTACAGGCCACCTGGGGTGACATAGTGAGAACCTATCTTTACAGAACAAAAACAAAAACCGAAAGAGGGGAAAAAAAAGCAAACTGTAGATCCTGGGCTGTGGCACTGGTTATGTTCAGTCTGCCCTTCTATGCAGTATCCATCATGCAGACAAGGGCAGTTTTGATTCGATGCTGAGTGGAGACTGGGTTTATAGTGGGGTACGTGTTACTGTGTCTGCTCAGGTGTGGTTGATTCTCATTAGCCACATTCAGTTATGCTACTATGCCTGCTTGTGGTTGGGTCTAAAAGGAGCTGTTGTTTTCTTTTAGAGGGGAACATTCTGAATCATTCTTGCATTTGGAAATCCTTAGAAGGCGTTATTCTCTTTTTTTGTTTTTTAAGTAATATTGCTACATGTTCATTTTAATTTTTATTTCTGTGTCCATGTTTTCTTATAGCTTCTCCACATATAACAACAATAATAATGATGATGCTGTAATAAAGCCTTCATAATTTTCTTCCTTTCTTCCTTCCTTCCTTCCTTCCTCTTTCAAGACGGGATCATGTATCCCAGACTAGCTAGCCTTGGGCTCTATCTCTGTAGCTGAGGAGGATCTTAAACTTGTGATTCTCTGCCTCCACCTACCAAGTGCTTACACCAACATTCAGAGACTATGCAATGCTGGAGAACCTACTGCTTCTTACTGGCTAGACAAGCAGTTTTCCAACTAAGTTACATACCAAGCCCATGCGTTTATTTTTTTTTTAAATAAAAATTTCAGATATATTTCTAGAAGTAGTATTATGCTGTCAAAAAAAGCATCAACTTTTTTTTTTTTTCATTAAATTACTGAATGATTTCTGAAAGACTCACACCATGCTAGCTGTGTGTAACGAGCTGGTTGACTGCTCATTAACTATCAAGTTTGCAACTTCAGTTAACATTACTTGGCTCAGTTTCACAAGTGGGATGACAGTAGTGCATTGTTTCATCTCATATTTCTATAATGACTGATGAGTTTTTTCTGTAGAACTAACTCAGGGTCTATAGAGATGGCTCAGCAGTTAGAGCATAGATCTTCCAGCGGACCTGGGTTCAATTCCTAGCACCCATGTGGTGGCTCGCAACCATTTGTAACTCCAGTTCCAGGGGATCTGTTACTGTCTTTGGCCTCCATGGGCACTTGATTCATGTGGTAAACACATGTTCAGGCAAACATTTATATACCTAAAAATAAATAAAATATCAAAAAACTTTAAATATTTAGAACTCAGCTTGGAAAATATAACTCTAAAATGCCTTTCATCTTCAGAGAGTGTAAAAACAGAGGACTAGATGGTTAATTACTAAACAAAATGTCATATAATTAATGATGAGAACAACTTGAACTGTTCAGAAATTGATATAATGAGCTTTCTTTAGGATTGGTGCAAATTTAAGTTGGTCGGCATGTGTAAAAAGGACACTGATATGCTAGAAGATTGTGTTAAACAGGGCTTGTGAAAAGGGCCAAGCACATGTTATTTTAAAAACTCTTGTGATGTAGCTGGGTATGGGAGTATGGTGGGATATGCCAATAGCTGCTCCGGAGGCATGGGAGAAAAATCCGTTGGATCTAGGAGTTCACAGCCAACTTAAGGAGCATAGCTAATTTTTTTCCTAAAAGTTTAAAATTTTGTATTTGGAATTTCATTTGTTGTGTTACTAAGTTAGGAATTTTCTTTATTGTACTCTTATAGAAATGGGACGCCGGTCTTCAGACACTGAAGAGGAAAGCCGAAGCAAGAGAAAAAAGAAACACCGGAGGCGCTCCTCTTCAAGCAGTTCTTCAGACAGCAGGACATACAGCCGCAAGAAGGGCGGGAGGAGGCCTAGGTCCGACTCAAGATCCTGGTCTAGAGACCGCCAGCCTCGCTCGCATTCTTATGAGAGAAGGTCAATGCTCATAATTTGTTCCATTGTCTGGATAGCAGTGTTGTTGTTGCTATTTTAACTTTTTATTGGTTCTTAGTGAATTTCATGTCATGCACCCTAATCCCACTCATCTCCCTGTCCCTTCATATCCGTCCTCTACTTTTGTGACCTTTCTCCCACAAGCAAATAAAAAATAAGAATACTAATAAAACAAAAGAACCCCCAGAAACAAAACCCCAAAAAATCTTGTCATGGAAGTTATAGTGTGTCACAGTGTCACACAGTATACCCTTTTGTCCGCTCGCAAATACTCACTGCAATGGGTCATTGGTCTGGTTCGAGGCCTCTGACTTCTGCAACGCTATCTATATTGGGTCCTCCCCAGGACTCCTCTTGGGCATCCTGTTGTTGCCCTTTGTCATGGAGATCCTGTAGTTTGGATCTTCAGGACTGGTCCCTTCACATTCTCTAACAGTTCATAGATAGGGAAGATGTTGGGCCGGACCAACTCAAAGCCCTGGATCTGGGCCTGAGTGGTAGCTGAGTCCATGAGCCTGCCAGCTCTCCCACACCTATGCTCCTAGGGCGAGTTCTCCAGGATTACCCGAGCTAGCTCACCCAGTGTCAAAGCTGGCAAGGCACAGGGCCAGCTCTCCTGCCCCCAGGGCCAGCACACTATGCCTTCACCACCAGGACCAGCTATGAGAGTGATGTTCTTGAGAAGCCATCGATTTTTGTATTTTAATTTTATTGGATCAAATACTTTTCTTTGAGTAGTAGGTTCTTAGGTTCCCAACCCAATGATCTTTTTTGTTTTTTCTTTTTCTTACCAGGTAGGCTTACTGTTTTCATCCTTTGTCTCTATGTAGGCAAGTAGATAGAAACTGGTATTGTTCTTGCATTATTTGATGATATTTGGAAAGATTAGATACTACTGTGACCCATAATGTCTAGTTTATTTTTTTTAATTTTATTTTATTTTTAATTTATTTTTTATACTCCATATTGCACTACCCGCCCCCTCCACACCTCCTCCCCCCCAGCCCCATCTCCACATGGGTGCCCTTCATCCCCCCACCTCACCTCTAAACTCCCTGGGGCCTCCAGTCTCTTGAGGGTTAGGTGCATCATCTCTGAATGAACACAGATCAGAAAGTCCTCTACTATATGTGTGTTGGAGGCCTCATATCAGCTGATGTATGCTGTCTGTTTGGTGGTCCAGTATTTGAGAGATCTCAGGGTACAGATTAAATAAGACTGCTGGTCCTCCTACAGGGTTGCTCTTCTCCTCAGCTTCTTTCAGCCTTCCCTAATTCAACACCAGGGGTCAGCTGCTTCTGTCCATTGGTTGGGTGCAAATATCTGCATCTGACTCTTCCAGCTGTTTGTTGGGTCTTTCAAAGGGCAGTCATGATAGGTTCCTTTTTGTGAGTGCTCCATAACTTCAGTAATAGTGTCAGGCCTTGGGACCTCCCCTTGAGCTTGATCCCACTTTGGGCCTCTTGCTGGACCTTCTTTTCCTCAGGCTCCTCTCCATTTCCATCCCTGTAATTCTTTCAGACAGGAACAACTATGGATCAGAAATGTGACTGTGGGATGGCAACCCCATCCCTCACTTGATGTGCTGTCTTCCTGCTGGAGGTGGGCTCTATAAGTTCCCTCTCCCTACTGTTGGCATTTCATTTAAGGTCCCTCCCTTTGAGTCCTGGTTTATTTATTCTGTTTTCATTGAGGAAAGAATGAAACACAAGAATGAGACAAGTTTAGATTTCTCTTTAATACTTACAACTAAAACTTTGATTGCAGTGATGTTTGATAATGGTTTGTTTCAGACGCAGGCGCAGATCAAGCAGCAGCTCTTCTTATGGCTCCAGAAGAAAAAGAAGTCGCAGTCGTTCCAGGGGCCGAGGGAAACCCTATAGAGTTCAAAGGTCTCGGTCAAAAAGCAGAACAAGAAGGTATGTGCAGGAGTACTTTCACTGTGTCCAAACTCCTCCCAGATCCATGGCTCAGAGCAGCAGGAGCTTATTTTCCCTGGGTTCTACAGTTTTGATTGGCTTCAGATGGCAATTCTCTTTTCTCACTGGACACTGCTCAAGTAGTTGTCCTCATCTCATGGGTTTATAGGAACTGCTGGGTTGTTGAGTGTAGCTTCACTCATGTCTCTTGTATTTGTTTCTGGCTGTGACTTCTCATTCTCTGGATGAGGGTGGAAGCATCTGAAGAGGAAGGATAGGAGTTGCAAACTACCCAGGTTTAGAACTAATGTGCTGTGCTCAGTGTGGACTGAGTGTTTATGTCTTTTCAAAACTCGTTAAGACTTCTGCCCCTGTTCCGTCTGTTTGTAGATAAGGCTTTTATAGAGGGTTTAAGTGAGGTTGTTTTTGGGGTCTCCATCTGATAATGCTCTTGGCCTTTAAGAGGAGGAAGTGAGGGGCTGTAGAGATGGCTCAGCAGCTAAAAGTATAGTTCATAACCACCTGTAACTCCAGCACTGAGATACATGCACATATGTGGCATATACATAGACAGATACATACACTTTAGTAAAAGAAGAGAAGGAAGAGGGATCTTTCCATTTCTGCTCAGAGGGTGTCATGGGAGGGCACAGTTAAAAGGCTGACATTTGTAAGACAGAAAACAGTTCTCACAGGGAACCAAACTGTCTGGTACTTGGATCTTGAACTTACAGTCTTAAAAACCCAAGACAATAGACTTCTTGTGTGTACTGTGGTACTTTGCTGTGGCAACCTGAGCAGACTAATGTGTGATAAATGCATCACTCCTGCATTTCTAGCTTTGCTTACAGGGATAGTGTAGGGATAGTGTGAGGAGATGGATATTTTGGACAATGGTAGAAAATGTGCATCAGTAGAGTAGGACCACGGTATTGAGGGGATTGAGAAAAAAGGGATTTAGAAGTTCTTAGACATTGAGAGTTTTTAGACAGAAGAGTAATGGGATAAATGAAAGAATAAACACAGTGCTTTAAAGATTGCTTCTTATCTCTGCTTAGCTCTGTATAGTTTTAGGATCTAACTAGGGGTTCACAATAGTGTAATGGACATAAAATACATATTTCTCATTGCATATGAAGCTTAATTGCAGCAAAGCCTACAATGTTTAGCTGTTCTGGATTTTTGTATTGACATTGTCCACTTCTGCTTTTTATTTAGCACATATATAAACTACTGTGTATAATACACAATTGTTTTCTGTACATGCTCCAGTCTTCCTAGGGTTGGTTTTGTTTTGTTTTGTTTTCCATTACCCCAGCACTTTTTTCTTTTTCTTTTCTTTTTTTTTTTTTTTGCTATCATCTTGTTTTGAAAATTCTTCCAACTCTTTAATGTTGAGTTTTACATAACACTTAATTCTCTATTTCTTTAAAAAAATTTTTTTTATAAATTTCTATCTTTTCTCCCCAGGTCAAATTTAGCTCATCCAGTTTTGAACATCACATGTAGTTTCTGATTTATAACAATTATGAATATTGTGACCTAAGTTTTAATTAAAATTCATGGGTGTGTTTCTTGGTTTTATATCTGGTACTATACCTGCAGTCATAGAGACTTTATAGCATGGTTTAATTTTGAGTAGGGATATTCTCTCCTTTCTTTGAACCATTTATGTTTCATATGATATAAATTTGCTATTAACTCGCCTAGTTTCTATAATAAAAGCTTGGTGTTATTTTTAGTCAGATTTTATCACATTTAAAAGCCAAGGACAGTTGATACTTTTATCATGCTAAGTTTTATTTTAGAGCAGACTTTAGGATTTATTTAATTTTTATAAGGAATGTTTTCTTTGTATAACTTTTTGCTCATATACTGCTAAAGTCGTCCCAAAGTAATTTAACTTCTTACTGTTATTATTCATGGAGTTTTCTGTACATAGGATGACTATTTGTTACCGATAAGTATGAAACCTGTGGAACTCATGTTAATCTGTGTCCTTTCTTACTCAGTCCTTTTATTGTGCCAGTTCATGTGTGCATCTCCAGGGCTCATCTCAAATACAAGCAGTTTTGCTTCCTAATTCGTATTCTTTCATTTTCTTTCTGCTGTCTGATTGTATTGCTTTTAATTTCTAGGATTATTAACTTCTCAGCATTGGAAATGATACACATTTTTTTCTGTGATTTTACTGAAAAAAAAGTCTTGTATTTCTTCTATCTCTAGGCTTATAACATGTATACTCTTTTGTTTTAAGAGCTGGCCTGTCACCTTCTTCCCTCTCCAAAAATGGGTGCTGAGGGTTGAATTGTCTTGAAGCCTTTTCATCCAGAGCAGAAATGGCGGTCACTTCCAGATCTCCTAAGGAACCATGTTGCATTTCTGGGGTTAACCTCAGTAGATCAACATTTGTTGTTTTTTTGGTGTGGTATGAGCTTCTGTTCTCTGATTTTTTTTTAACTTCATACTTTTACATTGATATTTATATGTGATATTCATCTTCTTTGTTCTGCGTTTATTAAATTTATTACCTACATTGTTTTCCCTTTCTTCACAAAGAGAACTCAAAATTTCACCTTTCATTTTCAATGCCCAGGAACAATTTTGGATTATTGGGATTGTGCTATTTGAAACTTTGGTATATTCAGGAAACCCTCTGGGCTCAGTGCCATATATAATAACTTTCTTGATTTCTTTAACAGAAATTGTACAGCCTGAATATTCTATTTCGTTTGACTTCCTTTTAATAAATGTTTTTGTCTAGTACATCGTCCATTTCATGTAGATTTTAAATAAGTGCCTAGAGGTCTGCAAAGTGCCCTCTGATGACTTCAAGCTTTTCTTTTACTTCAGGCCTTATTTTCCTTTTGTCTTTCATTAATTTATTATTACAACTGTTTTCTTATTTAAATTATCTGGCAGATTACCTAAATTTGAAAGAAAAAATGTGGACAAAAGAGATGGCTCAGTTAAGAGCACTAACTGTCCAGAGTTCAGTCTCCAGCAACCACATGGTAGCTCGCAACCGTCTGTGATGGAATCTGATGCCCTCCTCTGGCATATGGATGTACATGCAGATAGAGCACTCATACATAAAATAAATACATACATCTACAAAATAATAATATTACAAGAAGAAATGCCAGGCATGGCTAGTACATGCCTACAGTCTATAATTCCAGCACGAAAGAGGCAGAGGCAGGAGAGTCAGAAATTCAAGGTCATGCTCAGCTATAGCAAGTTTGCGACAAACCTGTGCCACACAAGACCCTACCTCAAAAATAAGCAGATAAAAAGTAGACTTTGATTAATTATGCCTTCTGTTTTTCTGTTTCCTTAGTTATTTCTTTTATTCTTATTTCCTATTCTATACTTTTATAAAAGTAATTATTTATTTTTACTTTATGTGCATTGGTGTTTATCTGCATGTATTTCTCTGTGAGAGTGTCAGATCTTAAAGTTACAGATAGTTGTGAACTACCATGTAGGTGCTGGGAATTGATCCTGCGCCTCTGGAAGAATAGACAGTGCTCCTAACCACTGAATTATCGCTCTAGTCCCCTCTGTATTTTAATTTTACTTATTTAATTTTGTAATTAAGAATACATTTCTGTGTGTATGCTTGTGTGTGTATATGTGTGAACTTGTTTGTGCTGTGGTGTGTTTATAAAGATCATTTACTTTATGAGTTCCAGTGACTGAATGCAGGCTTGGCAGTGAACACCACCACTGAACCATCTTCCCAGCCCTTTTGTTTCCTAGCTTGTGATCTGGCAATTAATTTATATTTGTATGTATATCTTCTGCTGATAAAAGTGTTTAATGCAGTCTAGGCGTGGCAGCACATGCCTTTAGTTCCAGCACTAAGTAGGCAGAGACAGGCAGATCTATGAGTTTGAGGCCCACCTGATCTACAGTCAGTTGCAGGACAGCCAGGGATACACAGAGAAACCTTGTCTCTGAAAACAACAACAACAACAACAACAACAAAGACAGAAAAGTGTTTACGGCCACAAATTTTCCTGAAATTTCAGTGGACTTTTTTCCCTCCAAGATACTAAAATTTTCAATATATAGCAAAGTTGATGTAATTTGATATTGAATACTCATATTCACTACCTAGATATTTTTATTAACTTTCTACTTGATTAATCACATACCTACTCATTTCTTCCTCTCCGTGCATTAATTCATCCTAAAGTTTCATCCATTGTTTCAGATATATGTATATATTCCTTTGTATATGTAAAATATGTATATATTTTAGTATCTAATCATAGAGTCAATATTTCACAAATTTTTCTTTTGAAAAAAATACTTGAAACCTTTTTGTGGTAACATTTATAATTTTACAGTATACAGTTCTACAATACATTTGTTGAACTTGACAAATACATACACCTTACTCATTTATTTACTTATATATTTTTTAATAAATTTTTAATTATTTAAATACATTTTATACATCAAACATTAATAAAATTGAGCATTTTGAGAATCAAATACTACATAAAAATTTGTTCAGCTTTTATATTCATATCCTTTTATACCATAGAAATATCATTAATGAATATTTAATACTATCTATAGCTGAGGATACTATGTCTAATGTTGAATACTAAATTATTTCAAAACATACAAAATATTCTTTGGGAGTTAAGCATAGTAAAAGAGCATTAAATATTAAAAATGAATCATTAAGAAATATATTCAAAAGCCCTTATTTTATACCACCTGACATAGTTAGAGAATATTTAAAATTCATTATATATCTGTGTATATTGTTTAACAGTCAGTTTACTTAAAAAAGATTATCAGTGTTTCTAGGAGAGAAGTTATTTTATCAGTAAGTATATTTTAAAATTTTCAAGATAGCAAAAACTCTGAAGTTAAGCATTAAAAAAATGCCAATTTCAAGCACAGTGAGAAAAATTGTCAATATTTCCATGATGTTTGTAGAACATGATTTTAATGTTTTCAACTGTTAATATTTCAACCAACAGAGTAATTATTTTAAGATATATTCCATTTTTATGTCTCCCTTTTCATTTCTGATTTTGTTAATTTGGATACTGTTTCTGTGCCCTCAGGTTAGTCTGGCTAAGGGTTTATCTATCATGTTGATTTTCTCAAAGGACCAGCTCCTGGTTTTGTTGAATCTTTGTATAGTTCTTTTTGTTTCTATTTGGTTGATCAGCCCTGAGTTTGATTATTTCCTGTGGTCTTTTTTCCTCTTGGGTATATTTACTTCTTTTTGTTCTAGAGCTTTCAGGTGTGCTGTCAAGTTACTAGTGTAAGCTCTCTTTAGTTTCTTTTTGGAGGCACTTAGAGCTATGAGTTTTCCTCTTACTACTGCTTTCATTGTGTCCCATAAATTTTGATATGATGTGTCTTCATTTTCATTAAATTCTAAAAAGCCTTTAATTTCTTTTCTTATTTCTTCCTTGACCAAGTTATCATTGAGCGTTTTTCAGCTTCCATGTGTATGTGTGCTTTCTGTTGTTTTTGTTGGTATTTAAGACCAGCTTTAGTCTGTGGTGATCTGATAGGATACATGGGATTATGTCAGTTTTCTTGTATCTGTTGAGACCTGTTTTGTGACCAATTATATAGTCCATTTTGGAGAAGGTACCGTGTGGTGATGAGAAGAAGTTGTATGCTTTTGTTTTAAGATGAAATGTTCTATAGATAACTGTTAAACCCATTTGGTTCTGTTAGTTTCACTGTGTCTCTGTTTAGTTTCTGTTTACATGATCTTTCGATTACTGAGAGTGGGGTATTGAAGTCTCCCACTATTATCGTGTGGTGTGTGATATGTGCTTTGAGTTTTAGTAAGGCTTCTTTTATGAATATGGGTGCCCTTGCATTTGGAGCATACATGTTCAGAATTGAGAGTTCATTTTGGTAGATTTTTCCTTTGACCAGTATGAAGTGTCCTTCCTTATCTTTTTTGATAACTTTTGGTTGAAGGTTGATTTTATTCAATATTAGAAAGGCTACTCCAGCTTGTTTCTTGGGACCATTTGCTTTGAAAATTGTTTTCCAACATTTTACTCTGAGGTAGTGTCTGTCTTTGTCAGTGAGGTCGTTTCCTGTATGCAGCAAAATGATGTATCCAATCTGTTAGTCTATGTCTTTTTATTGGGGGAATTGAGTCCATTGATGTTAAGATATTTTAAGGAAAAGTGATTGTTACCTCCTGTTATTTTTGTTGTTATAGGTGTTCTTATGTTTGTGTGGCTATCTTCTTTTGGGTTTGTTGAAAGATTACTTTCTTGCTTTTTCTAGGGTGTAGTTTCACTCCTTGTGTTGGTATTTTCCATCTATTATCCTTTGTAGGGCTGGATTTATGGAAAGATATTATGTAAGTTTGGTTTTGTCATGGAATCTTTTTGTTTCTCCGTCTATGGTAATTGAGAGTTTTGCTGGGTATAGTAGTCTGGACTGGTATTTATGTTATCTACCCAGGATCTTCTAGCTGTCATAGTCTTTGGTGAGAAGTCTGGTGTAATTCTGATAGGTCTGCCTTTATATGTTACTTGACCTTTTTCCCTTACTGCTTTTAGTGCATTTGGTGTTTTGATTATTATATGACGGGAGGAATTTCTTTTCTGGTCCAATGTATTTGGAGTTCTATAGGCTTCTTGTATGTTCATGGACATCTCTTTCTTTACTCTAGGGAAGTTTCCTTCTATAATTTTGTTGAAGATACTTACTGGCCTTTTCAGATGGAAATTTTCGCTTTCTTCTATACCTATTATCCTTAGGTTTGGTCTTCTCATTGTATCCTGGATTTCTTGGATATTTTGGGTTAGGAACGTTTGTTTTTTGCATTTTCTTTGATTGTTGTGTCAATGTTTTCTATGGTATCTTCTGCACCTGATATTCTCTCTTCTATCTCTTATATTCTGTTGGTGATGTTTGCATCTATGACTCCTGATCTCTTTCCTAGATTTTCTAACTCCAGAGTTGTCTTCTTTTGTGATTCTGTATTGTTTCTATTTTCATTTTTAGATCCTGGATGGTTTTATTTATTTCCTTCACCTGTTTGATTTTGTTTTCCTGTAATTCTTTAAGGAATTTTTGTGTTTCCTCTTTAAGGGTTTCTAGCTGTTTACCTGTGTTCTCCTTTATTTCTTTAAGGGATTTATTTATGTCCTTCTTACTTCTATCACCATCAGGAGAAGTGAATTTTAGATCCTAATCTTTCTTTTCAAGTGTGATGGTGGTTCCAGTACTTGCTATGGTGGGAGAACTGGGTTCTGATGATGCCAAGTAACCTGGTTTCTGTTGCATATGCTCTTAAGCTTGCCTCCCACCATCTGACTATCTTTAGTGTTACCTGCCCTTGCTATATCTGACTGGAGCCTGTCCTTCCTGTGATCCTGGTTGTGTCAGAACTCCTCAGAGTCAAGCTGTCTCTGTGATCCTGTGATTCTGGGATCCTGAGATCCTGAGGTCCTGGATTTGTCCTGGGGGTCAAGCTGCCTCTGGGACCCTGAGATCCTGGTGTGACCAAGCTCCTGGGATTCTGGGATCTTATGATCCTGTGATCCTAGGCGTGTTAGAACACCCAAGAGTGAAGCTTCTTCTGAATGTTGTGGGACTGGCTAGGGAGTTTGGACCCAAGGTCTGCTCAGGGCACTGTCTCAGACCAGAAGGAAACTGTGCCACTGGTTGGGTGGAGGTCCCAGTTACTCCAGGTGTTGGTGCAGATGTTGTGTCCTCCTCACCTCTGATCCTATGATCCTGGGCATGTTAGAGTGCTTGGGATTGGGGCTTCCTCTGAGTGTTGTGGAACTGGATGGGGAATTCACACCCAAGGTCTGCTCAGGGTTCTGGCTCAGACAGGAGGGCGGTGTATACCTTTCAAAATAATAGACCTGATAGTCACTTATAACTTTTCTTAATTCCTGCTTGCCCACTGAACTGGAGCAACAGTTTTGGTTTCTTATCAAATAGATTTATTTCATGTGCCTGCAATCATGTACTATATACATTTTTGTCAAGGCTTTTTATTAGCTATAATACTTTTGAGATTTATTTTATGTATGTTGATAATCATGTCTTTTGATTATTGAACAATATTCTGTAGTATGAATCTTACTGCATTTTATTGGAGAATTTTGTGTAAAATCATATAGTAGTGATATTTTGCATATGTCCTCGTCTACTTAAAATGCTTTCATTACTATATTAGTACTTGTTACTTTTCATTTCTGAATGGTAAATATATCATGGTTTATTTCATACATATACCCATACATACATATTTATATATACTATACTAAAAGTTCTATTCAGTATTGAAAATGGGGCATTGAAATCCCTGCCAGGCTGGCAAGATAAGATGGCTTAACTGGTAAAGGTTAACTGTCCAGTCTGTTCTCAGACCCGAGGACCTGAGTTGGATCCCTGAGACTCACATGGTAGAAGGAGAGAACCAACTTCCTCTACATGTGTACTGTGATATGCACATGCCCAGACATACTCATGCAAAATAAGCAGATAAAACTGTAATAAAATCTTCTACTGTTTTTACTAATATTTCTCATGTCATCGTTGTAAATATTTGCAACATGTATTTGGGTACTCTGATGTTTAGTGCATATATGCTTAAAACTGCTCTGCCTTCCTGCTGCTGCAGACCGACTGCCTTCCTGCTGCTGAACAGACCGACTTTTCCTATACCCATTCCTCTTGTCTGTCTTTGACTTGTAGTCTGTATTGTTTGATCTAAGTTTTGCCACTTCTGTTCTTTTTGGTTACCATGTATATTGAATATGTTTCCATTCTTTGTTTAATATATGTCTTTGTAGCCAAGGCTTGTCTCTTTATTTTATTGATTAAGTTTGTTCGTTGACAGTTTCATACTTGTATATAAAGCATCCTGTTTCTTTTTACTCCTGTTTCTGTTATTTCCTTCCTACCTCTGTCATTATTTCCTCCTCCTTCCAAGTCAAAGTCACTTTTCCAAATTCACATCGTCTTGTTTTCTGACCCACTGATTTTAATCAGGATTATTTTTGTGGCCTGGGGTTTGGAACTATTCACTGGGACCTGGTGAGCTTATCTTTGAGTACACAACTGAATATAATTCCTGATGTTCCCCAGGGTCTCTTGGTAGTCAGAAGTTCAGTATGGAGGGGTAAAGGGTTATAAACACCCCCAATCCATGATTGGCTGCAGATGGGCACAGTTTTGTGGAGCCCAGTGTAAGCAGCCATAGCTATCATGGAGACCGTGCTCACCATGCTGTAGTGCTCTGGAGATAGGTTTTGACAGCCTTTCTTCCAATAGTCAGGCTCTCCATTCTCTGCGTTCCCTCTGTTGTGATGTTCCCTGAACTTTAGAGGGTAGTATAAAGACCCTGTTTAGAGCTGTCCTTAGGATTGCACTTATTCCTAGAACTTTGACCTGTTATGTATGAGTCAGGTTCATTGCAATTCACTGGAAAGGGAAGTTTCTGTGATTAAAGATGTAATAAATATTTAGAATTTAGTTTGGTTCTGTGATGGTTGGAATGAATATGGCTCCTGTGGACTTATAAGGAGTGGCACTATTAGGAGGTGTGACCTTGTTGGAGGAAGTTTGACACTGGGGGTGGGCTTTGAGGTTTCAGATGCTGAAGCCAGGCCCAGTGTTTCTCTCTCTCCCTGCTGCTTCCTGATCCACATGAAGAACTCTTGGCTCCTTCTCTAGCACCATGACTGCCCGTGTCTGCTATGCTTCCCACTATGATGATAATGGACTAAACCTCTAAAACTATAAGCCATCCCCAATCAAATGTTTTTCCTTAACAAGAATTGCCTGGGACTGGTGTCTCTTCATAACAATTGAACACTAAGATGGGTTCCATTCCAACTTATCTAAAAATTAGTAGTGAGTTCCCTCATTCCCCTATGATATCCTTAATTATGGGTTTTTGATCATGGTTATACTGTTGTAAGGCTTTTGTCTTATAGACAGCAATTAGTTGCATATTGTCTTGTTAATTCATCCAGTTATGCTATGAATTTGTTTTGTTTTTGTTTTGGAGAGATTTAACATACTTATATTTAAAGTAATTAATCAGAGATCCACTGGTTCACACACTTGGAGTCCCATTAAAAACACTAAGCTGGAAGAGACAATATATATGCAAAGGACCTGGTGAAGACCCTTCCAGACCTGCACAGGTCCTGTGCATTGCTGCTCAGTCTCCGTGAGTTCATATGGACTTTGCTCAGTTCATTCAGAAGGCCTTGTTCCTCTGGTGTCCTCCATCCCCTGTGGCTATTACACTCTTTCTGCCTCCTCTTCAGCTGGGTTCCCTGAGCTCTGAGGGGAGGGATTCAGTGGGGACCTCTCACTGAGAGCTGTGTGTTGTAAGGTTTCTCTCTGTGCAATGCCTGGCTATGGCTTCTTGGTTGCTACAGGAAGAAGCTTCTCTGATGACAGCTGAATAAGGAACTGATCTCATTGAGCTTTCTGAGTCTGGGTTACCTCACTCAGGATGAACTGTCCTGGTTCCATCCACTGGCCTGTACATTTCATGATGGCTTTTTTTTTTTGAACAGTTGAGTAGTACTCCATTGTGTAAATGTACCATATTTTCTTTATTCTTCTGTTGAGGGACATCTAGGTTGGTTCCAGTTTCTGACTGTTATGAACAATGCAGCAATGAACATGATTGAGCAAGTGTCCTTGTGGTAGGATGGAGCCTTCTTTGGGTATATGCCCAAGAATGGTATAGCTGGATCTTGAGGTAGATCGATGCCAGCTTTCTGAAGAACCACCATATTGATTTCCATAATGGCTCTATTAGTTTACACGCCCACCAGCAAAAAAAAAAAAAAAAAAAAAAGAGTGTTCCCCTTGCTCCACATCCTCGCCAGCAAGAGTTGTCATTTTTTCTTTCTTTTTTTTGAGCTTAGCCCTTCTGACAAGTGTAAGATGGAATTTCAAAGTAGTTTTGTTTTGCATTTCCCTGAAGGCTAAGGATGTTGAACATTACTTAAGTATTTCTCAGCCATTTGAGTTGCTTTTTTTGAGATTTTCTGTTTAGATTTTTGGGTATGCCTTTGTAATCCTAGTCCTTGAGAGGTGGAGATAGAAGGATTAAAACTATAAAACAGGATCAAGGTCATCCTGGACTGTGTGAGACAGTGGCCCAGGTTGGCTTGGAACTCACTGTGCAGTGTAAACTGAGCACAGACTCTTGGTACTCCTCCTTCAGCCGTTCAGATGCTGGCATTACAGTTGCTCACCACTATCGTCATGGTCATCATACCTGTTGTCCTCCCTGCCTTGTCCCACTTCACCTCCTCTCCTCGCCTTCCTCCTCCTCCTCCCTGTCTTCCTACTCCCTTTTCCTTCTCTCCCATTTTCCCTCCCTTTCTTCTTCCTCGTCCACTGTGGCACTTTGTAGAATCACTGAGCTGAGCTGAGTTCTGGGAGAGGCAGATGTTTGCTGCCACTCAGCTTTGTCTCCTGTTCTCTGATGGTTGTTTGGTTTGCTTGTTGCTGTTCAGACTGTCTCTGTTCAGCTCTGAGGCCTGTGCTTTTTGGCTCTGACATTTTACTGTCAGTCATTGTCAGATTATTACTCTTTTTAAAATAGCTACTTAAAAACCCTAATATTAGACTAATAGGCAAGTTGAAACGATCTTACAGAATTCCCATGTATCCTTTATGTAACCTCACTATAGTTAACAAATATGTTATTAACAATGTAGCAGTTAGCCTTTAGATATCATTTAAATCTCATTCATTTTCTGAGCAGTGCCCTTTCTCATCTTTTTTAACCTTTATCCTTCTGAAGAATATTTAACTATTCTCTATAATGTTCCTCATTTCCCTCAGTTTGGGCTTCTATGACTTTTTTTGTCTTTCTGGTTAGGATGAGTTATGGTTTTGTTATGAATATCAACTGGTGAGTGTTCTTTGGTGTTAGGTATCAAGGCGTTCATGATGTTGCTGTCATCGGTGGTATTACCTTTGGCAGACATTGACTTATGAATATTTAAAGTATACCTCATCTGAAATGATCATTTGAAATTTGCTTAATGGTATTTCTAATTTTTGTGGATGGCAGCAGGTAGAGGCGTAGGCTCATTTATTTTAATATAGAGGTCAAACACCCTTATATTACTAGAGTCTCAGGTTTGTTTTGCTTGCACATGTGTGTATGTGCTACCTACGTGCCTGGTGCCTTTGGGCCAGAAGAGGGCGTTGGAGTCCCTGGAACTGTAATGGTAGATGACTGTGAATCTCTCAGTAGGTCTGGCAAGCAAACCTAGACTCTCTGCAAGAGCAACCGAGCCATTTTTCCAGCTTTAGTTTCACTCTGAATAGCTTGATACCTTAAAAAGAAGTTAACTGACCATGCGAGTAAGATTCTCTGTTTGGATAGTTGGTTTGGTTCAATTGCTCTATTTTTAATATCAACCTTAGACAGTTTTTATTATTATGTGAGGGAGTCCCTGAATAACTAAGGAAAGGTTTAAACAACATAAATTTATTTCCCACAGTTGGTTGGGTAATGATGAAGGCTCCTTTGTGGATCATAGATGACCATCTTCTTGCTTTGTTTTCCCTCCTGTAGTGGAGAATACTGAGGAAGGAAGCAATCTTTATCTTATCTCTATCGGGGCACTAGTGCTATGAAGAGACACCATGGCCCTGACAACTCTTTTTTTTTTTTTTTTCTTGAGACAGGGTTTCTCTGTGTAGCCCTGGCTGTCCTGGAACTCACTCTGTAGACCAGGCTGGCCTCGAACTCAGAAATCCCCCTGCCTCTGCCTCCCGAGTGCTGGGATTAAAGGCGTGCGCCACCACGCCCAGCGGCCCTGACAACTCTTATAAAAGAAAGCACTTAATTGGGGGCTTGCTTACAATTTTAGAGGTTTGGTCCATCATCATTATGGTGGGGATCATGGTGGTACCACAGGCTGACCTGGTGCTGGAGAAGTAGCTGAGAGTTCTTCATCTGGATTTGTGACCAGCAGGAAGGGTGAGACACTGGGCCTGGCTTGGGCTCTTGAAACCTCAAAGCCCACCCCTAGTGACATACTTCTTCAAACAAGGCCACAGCTCCTTCAGTCCTATTGGGGTCCCTGTGCTCATATTTTCTGACATAATATTGCTGCTCTTATTAGTTCCTCTGGATTTCCTCTGAAAACATTCTTACTGTCTGGTAGGTAAGCATTTCACTCTGCTTGTTTGGACTGTTTATTTCATTTTCTTGGCTCATTTCTATGTGTAGTGTGTTCCTGTCAGTGTTGGAGAAACTGACGAGGGTGGGCATCCCTGTAGTGCTCTGTGTCCTAGGGAGACACCCACTCTTTTACCTTTAACTACAGGGTTAGCTACAGGCTTGGGTTTGTTTTCCTTACTGTTTGCCTTCTAAGCCTGAAGAGAAGTCTTTCCATATATCTTGCTGAGAAATTTTTTTAACATTAATTGGTGTTGATTTTTGTTAGTCTATTATCTTTCAAAATAAAGTATGTTTATTTTCCAATGTCTTTTCATGTTTTTCACCTTACCTCTTGATGATTTGTTTGACTTTGGTAGGCATATGTATTTATTGAAGATTAATTACACAGTTACTTGATTTTCTTTTCTTTGTTTTTGCTAAGGTGTATATCTGGGTTGCCCACTGATTTCAAACTCTTGAAGTCAAGTAATCCTCTGTCTTAGTCTCATGAGTTATAAACCTGTTCCAATTATAATTGTTTTTCTTTACTTAAACATTTACATTTCATTTATTCTGTGTGTGTGTGTGTGTGTGTGTGTGTGTGTGCACGCCAGAAGACACCATACAGGAATCAGTTCTCTTCTCCCACCAGGTGGGACCTGTTGAATGAACTCAAGTCTCCAGGCTTGGCAGCAAGTACATTATCCTTTGAGCCATGCAGTTAGCTCTGATGTTCCTTTTATTTCCTAATTGAGAGAGGGTAGGATAATTATTATATTATTGTATTAATAATATAATTTATTAGATTATATTCAGAAGACCTGTTATATATTTGTGTTATTTTAGGATATAAACAAATATATTTCCTTATGAACTAGGACCTACCAGATAGATATTTCCCATTATTTAGTTTGTAAGCTTATTTGCAGGAGTCATTTTTTTCACTAGAGGCATTTCTCTTTGCTTTTGGAAGATGGCAATAGAGGATTTCCCCTGCAACAAGCTGGATAGAGACATTAGCTGATAGGTGAGCTCTAGGCTGGTGGCTTGATAGATCTTGTACCACCGAATAAGTTAGAAGACTAAGGGAGGTTGTCCCTGATGTCAGCGGCTCCGCATGTGTTACCTCCCCATGTCTACATATACAAACATGCATGCAATACAAATATATGAAAATGGGGTAAGGAAGAAAAATTGCATCCTGTAGACTATGTATATAAAGTTATTAGGGAAGATATTGATTATTGTGTGTTAGAGAAAGTCATGAAAATCTCACTCTAATATAGTTTCACAGATAGAGCAAATAGCACACATTTACTAACTGAGAGGGGTACAGCATATTTCCAGGAAATGTGTTTGTTTAATAATAAATGTGTTTGTTTCCAGCGTACTTTGTGTTGGACTTACCAACATATACCTATAATCTTATCTTTCTGGAAGGTAAAGCAACAGGAAGACATGTTCAAGGCTAAAAAATGTCTCAAAAAATGATCACTAAGTACCATCACCACCACTATAAAAAAGTCATTTGTAAACTGAAAAGGTAGCATTCTCATAAATAAATAATTTTTATTCTTTATTTACTTGTTATAATATATTCATGAGCTTACTCTTATATCATTGGGGTTTAGTGGCTTAACAGAATTTTAGAAAAAGTCTAATTCTCATATTTCCTATGTCTTTATGTAAGGAACAAAGAGCAACATTTCTGATCTAATTTTGTGTATATTCTGTTTTGAAGTATTAAGTAGAAAAGTTGGATTAGATTTTAATAGAGTAATCTTTGTCTTTTCTTAATTTGAGCAATATTGATCTTTTTAAAATTAAAATTAGATTTTTTAAGTTTGTAAAATTATTGTTCTACTTCATATGAAACAGGTGATCTTTATTCACATAAGCTCTAAGTAAATATCTGGGAATCATAATTTTATATTGAATGATCTTTTCTTGCTTTTGTAATGTTTTCCTCATAGTTCTTTTGATTTTAATAGTTACTTCCTAATCAACAAATAAAGTCAAAACCTCTTCTGCATTCATTGTTTCAAACCCATTACTGTCTACAAATAAGCATCATTGAGTCCCTGTTAAGAACTATCAAGTATATAAGATCATGTGCAGATGTCGGCATAGGCTTAAATATAGACTTTATTCCTGGGTAGTCTCTGGTTTTGAAATGAGTAGTGCTTCAGTTCTGGGATGCACATTTACCTGCAAATCAAAGATGAGATGAGGCTAGAATTTAAGTGGCATTGGAGGTTTTCATTTATTTCTTCTTATTCGTACTTTAAGTTTTATTGTGATTATATTTAAGTATTCACTTAGATCTTTTTAAAAGTACCTCTGAATAGTTATTAAATTTAAAACATTTAAATAAGGCTATTTTGATATCCAATTATGAAAATTATAGAAATTATACAAATGGTTGATTTCCCAGTTTTATTCTTTTTTAACCTATTGATTTTTGTTTTGCTTATATCTGAAAATGAGGAAAAAATGTGTGCTTAGAGAGCAATTATTTTATTTTATTGAGGACATATCTTAAAAGTCAAGAAGTGAAGCCGCTTGGTAATGCTATAAATTTGAAACTGTCCTACAGCAAGACACTACAATGCAAATAGGACTTAATAAGATCACAAACTGAATTTCAGTGAAACAACCAAGATTTACATTAAATTAGGAATTTTAAAACTGATTTAGTTTGTTTTACTGAGCATTTGCTTAATAACATTTTGCCTTCTTGCAATCTTTTTAAAGACAATAATTCGTCTGTGAAATGCAGGCACATCTTCAGTAGAAAAATTGAAAGTAACAGCTCACTTTCTGAAACCACACATATAGCGATATAAAGAAATATTTCAGCTCTACAAAATTTAATAAATCATCCCATTTCCTAATTTGATCATATTAGATGCTGATGTGGAAGAAGCATTTCAAATACCATCTCCTCATTAATATACATCAGTCTGGGGAATAGAATGGAATACTTATGCAGAGATGTCACAGTTACTGTTTCTTAGTTTACTAAGTGGAACAGGTTGATGTGATACCGGGTGCTATTTGTCAATGTCTTGTTAAAATGGTTTGGGTCGAGTTATGGAGTCCAGAAAGACGGCGGCTGATAAATCAAAAGTGGATTGAGTGGACAGGAGGCAGTGATTGATACTGTGACAGGATATGAGGAAAGGAGCCTAGATGCAAGCATGCATGATACTGAATATGAGAGAGAAGATGGCCCCGGAGTATGGATATTATTCAAGGAAATGAGAATAATGTTATCAGCCTGAAAATATTGCTGGGTGAAGATTAGGATACTTCTTATTAGAGCATAATACTTTGCCAGAATGGTAGGGATAAATGTATGTAAAAATTTATGTGAGAAGAATGTTTAAGTTCTTACTGAAGACTCTTGAATGATTACTTACTTTTAAAAATAGTTTTAGCATTATTTTTTCCTAACTTAATCATATATAAGCCATATGTTTATATATGCTCTAACTCCTGTGAAATTAATCTTAAAGAACTATTATTACATATAAATTTCATAAAACTGTAGTGTTCATTGATAAATTATGAAGATAAATAGTTTACTATCACTCCATTTTCACTCATAAAATTAGGTTGTTACTACCTTCAAGAGAGAGATTTTCAGCGCATAGTTTCTAGCATCATTTAGGTGGTCATTTTGAGCAGCAAGCAGAAGATTCTCGATGGAGCTCTTGCAGAAGGATCAAGGCTAGTGCTGAGCAGTCATTCCTGAATTGTCACTGAAATGCTAGCTGATAGCAGGGGACTCCTGGGAATCCTTTGTCCTTGACTAAGTAAAAGTAGGAAGAACTTTCTTTGCTGTCTTATTGGAAGTGTTCTTTAACTAACATAGGTAGAAAAAGAGGCTCTTTGAAAGGCCAGTTAGTTAACTTTTAATTATCTCTGTGCTTTATATTGTATTTTTAAGAGACAGAGAGCTACACAGTTGGTAAATAATTGTAGGTCTAATATTTTTCTTTTATGTTTAGTGTTTTTTTTTTCTTCTTAAGTTCTTAATACTTTCTCACTCAGTTTTTGTTTGGTATCTAATAGAAAGAATTTGAAATGAGGCATTATGAAGTATTCAGGTAGTCTGAATCACTAGAGATGAGCTTATGGGTTTATTGACAATGTTTTTCCAGCCCTAAAGATTCTGATAATAATGTGAATTGTATTCTTTAATTTCTTAAGACTACTTTAATTAAGTAAACCTTCTGTTTCTGAGTTTCTTACCCACAATGTTTGGAAAACCAGTAAACAACATTTATTTGTTTGTTTATTAGACGATTTCTCATTGTGTACCCTGTCAGGCCTAAAACTGACTACGTAGACCTTGAACTGACTCTGCCTCCTGAGTGCTGGGATTAAAGGCTTGCCTTACTGCTTGGTGCTAATATACATACAAACATACATATGTACATACATACGTGTATACATACATATGTATATTTTTTTCATTCTTAACTGTGCTATTCAGTATGACAGTTATTTTCTTCTTCCTCTTTTCGTGCTAAGATTGCATCCAGCATCTTGTGCATGTTAGGCAAACACTCTACCACAAAGCTACCTCCTTGGCCTTCTAAAACTTTTTATGATCCAGATTGGTTTTTATGAATATTTAAGATAGGAAAAACAGTCATTTCCAAATTATTTATTTCTTACTTGTTATTTTCTAGAATTTCTTTTAGTAGTTTATAATATAATACAAAATGTTGATAAGGCCAGTATCCCTTTGTGATATGTCTCCTCCCTCGTGTTTCAATCATATATTTTTACACCTAGTCATAACATGCCAATGTTTTAGTAATTCTTTTGTCTGTTTAGGTTGCCCTGAAGGTGGGTTATTTCTGCTCAAAATGTACTCCCACGTAATCATTTCTTCTTCTTTTGTTTGTAGGTGTATGGTGTATATGTGTGTCCATGTTCATGTGTGTATGTGTGTATATTTGTGCAGATGCACATTGATGTGTGTGTCAGATGTCTTCCTCTCTCTCCATCTTACTGTTTGAGATAGGGTCTTTCTTGAACCTGGAGGTCACCGATTTGCTTAGGCTGGCTGGCTAGCAAGCCTAAGGAGTTGATTACAGTTGTGTATTGCTATGCCTGGATTTTATGCGGGTGCTGGTGATCTGAACTCAGGTCTTTATTCGTCCACTGTAAACACTTTACTGACTGAGCCATCTCTCCAGCTCCTTATTACCACTTTTTCCCTATCTTCCTCCTTCCCTCTTTCTGACCTTTTGTCCTTCCTTAGTTTTTGAGACAAGGCCTCAGTGTGTATCTTAGGCTGAAGAACTTGTGATCCTCTTGCTTCAGCCTCGTATTTGTAAAAGCATGGCAATGCAACTAACCCGGTAGTTCTAACCAGTTACTTGCACTGACATTATTGCCTTCTTGGTCGTTGTCTTAGGTTTTTTTTTTTTTTTTTTTTTTTTTTTTGCTGTGATAAGATACCTTGGGAAAATTGACTTAAGGGAGAAAGGATTTATTGCTCACATTCAAGGGATACAGTCCATCATGATGGGTAATTCAAGGCAGTGGAAGCTTGAAGCAGCTGGACCTATCACATCTATAGTAAGAGCAAGAAACAGTACATATGGATAGAGTCAGATGATTCCATTTTTATACAGTCCCGGGTCCCCTACATAGAGAAATGGTGCCACCTTAGAGTCCCCCTAGCTGAGTCTAGATCTCATCAAATTGACAGTTATCACTAACCATTATAATTAACTTTTAAAATAAAGGATATCTTATTTTATTGGTTCCCAAAGGACAAACCTATTTAAGTAATAGCTTCTTTTATTTAAGATTTATTTATGTTTCTTTGTTATATGAGTGTGTATGCCTTATGTCTGTGTGGGTTCCTATTGAGGCCAGAAGAGGATATTGGATCCCTTGGAGCGAGAACTACAGATGATTGTGATTCATGTGACGTGGGTGCTGAGACCAGAACTCAGGGCCTCTGCACGAACAGCTCATGTTCTTAGTCAATACAGTCAACTTTTAAAATTTAAAGAAAACCCTAAAAACCCCTCTTATATTTATATCCCTGTAGAGCTCGAGCATGCATTGAACTATGTGGCTCATCATTTTGTACATTTGTGAATGATTCATATGAAAGTTTTTGTTCCACTCAGTTTATAACTTTCAGAAATGACTGGGACCCTGGAGATGTCTGGATGCTGAGTTTTTTTAGGTTGGGAGGTTATTTTTAATTAGAAGCATAAGTCACTTAACAATAGGATACATTTTTGGGAAATGTATCACTAGGCAAATTTGTTGTCTGGACTCCGTAGAGTGTCCTGTCACAAACCCAGATGGTGTAGGTCAGTCAGTTGACATGGCATCTTGATGTATTCAAAAGATGTACTAGGCAGGAGACATGTAAAGCTGCTGTCTGTAGATCATGCCACACTTTCAGATCGTAAACCTTCTCTTTAAAAATAACTAGAAGTACATTAGAAACACCAACGCATATAGCATAATAGGCATATAAGCTTGTAGCATGGTTGTCATTTTTAGTGTTATACACTTTATATAGTTTTGAATGTCATATTTTTCTAATAGTGGAACAGCCCATCAGTATGTGTAATACACTGAACTATAAAATTAGAATGGCTATGATAGTAATTCTTCAACTTTGTTATAATCCAATTGGGTTATCCTGTCTGTACAGTTTATTGGTGACAAAACCACTCCTATGGGGTACATGTCTGTTCAGTGTTAGGAAGCTGAGACTGGAGAAGTCAGTTCTGAGGATACCAAGGAGTAGTAGCTGAACGCACTCCAAGTGTGTGATGGTTTTATATCGACTCTTTTTATCGATTTCTTTTCTTTTTACATTTAGGGGTGTGTGTGTGTGTGTGTGTGTGTGTGTGTGTGTGTGTGTGTGTGTGTAAAGATCATGAAGTGTATGTTAGTGGAGGCCATGAGAGGACCTGGAGGAGAAAGCTGAGAAGCTGTGGTTTTGAACTGGTAGCCTGAGAGAGCTGTGCACATCCAGTACAGGAGTTTTCAGTTTGAGTTTTAAAAAATAGGTCTTGTTTCTGTAGGTATGCTTTTTTAAAAAAGAGATATTTCTGTTGTTTTCTCATTTATGTTACTAGAGTATATTTATACAATTTGCTTAAAATAAACCAGCCCAGCCGATGAATCTAGCCATATCTTATTAACATTTCCTTGACCAGATCCTGAAGCAGTTCTGCATTGACATTCAAAACAGATGGAGTTTTAATTATTAATCCTATAGAATTAATGAGTCCCATTATAAAGCAGGGTACTCTCTCTCAACTCCACCCCACTCCTCTATCATGTTGCTTTAATTAGGACTTTCTGGACAAGAGGTAAACTGTTAGATATTAATTTTGAAATCCTCCAGTATTTTAATAGGAGACTTTGGGTTCATTTTGAATATAAGATGCTGTTTTTATGAGTCAGGCCCTTGCTATATTGCAAAGGCTGGCCTCAGACTTTATATGCTTCTGCCTCAGCCTTCTAAAGCAAATTACATTTATGACAGCATACCTTGCCTTGAGTCAAAGATTTTATGTAGGTCTGTAGTGTTGTATTGATGAATAAGTAAACACTACCCCTTTAAATCAGTTTTAAGACAATGTGTATGTGTGTGCATGAGTATAAGTGTAGTATATGCATGATGTATACATTGTGTATAAGTGTAAATGTGATATATGTATGATGTATACAGTATCTCTGAGTGTGTGCATGTGTGATCTATACAGTATGTGTGAGTGTGTGTGGTGTATATGTAATCTACACAGTATGTGATTGTAAGTGTGGTGTACACACTGTATGAGTGTAAGTGTGGTGTATGTGGGATGTACACAGTGTGTGAGTTTAAGTGTGTTATATGTGTGATATAAACAGTGAATGTAAGAGTGTACATGTGGTGTGTATGTGATATATACACATGCATTTGCAAACTCCCCTGTGGGCAAGTCACATGTGCTGCTGTGACTCTGCCGGTTTCCTTAGACAAGGCCTTTCACTGAAACCTGCCTGGTGGCCAGCAAGCAGAGCTCCTTCATTCTGTCCTTTCACAGCCTGAGATTGCAGATGTGTATGTGACCACTCCACCACTTTATGTGGGACTGGGATTGGAAATTTTTGTTGTTTTTATCTAATTTATTAGCCTCATTTTAACAGATTATTCAGATTTTTAGTTGACAAGAGAATTATGTTTTATAATGACTGTAGTGGGATTCTAGTTCCTCAGTAGCATACTCATGTCAGGGTATTTTGTGCCCAGCTACAGTTAGGGCCCAGATTGCCACAGAAGCTATATCTGGGTCCTGAGCAGCCCTGTCTGGAACCCCTGAATTGACTGCCTCGACCCTGTCTCTAAGCTAAGTTAGGGTCACTTCTCTGGTTTGCAGCCACGTTTGACTTCTATGCAGGTGGGGCCATGGTCCCAAACCAGCAGAGTTGAATGAGTTGTCCATGTTGATTTTTCATGACTTTTTTTGTTGACTTAAAATTGACTGAACTTTATGCAACACTTAGTTTTGGTCATAGCTGGTGTCTCTTCCTCATATTCATCCATCTGAACTCTGGGCCTTTCACACTAAGGGCGTGCTTTACCATTGAGCTACCCTCTCAGCCCTGTGAGCTCATTTTCTGCTGTCTGTGAATTGTGTCTCATTTGTAGCAGAGTGATAAAAAGCGATGAGGAAATTCTATGTGGAGATGTTTCCCTTCCAGATAAGAGTTTACTAGCAAGTCTTGCCACATACATTTTTTAGATATAACCAGTTGTGAAGGGAGATCACTCAGTGGCTTCATAAATCTTGGCAGGTACCTAAATCTAGTTCCTGTCATGTAAAGATTTTAAAAATTGTGTTTTATATATAAGTGACCCAGTGTGGGTGTTTTGTCTGATTGTTTCTCTATATACCACCTGCATGCCTGGTTCACAGAGAGGCTAAAAGACTGTGCTGGGTCTGTCATGGTTACAGATGGTTGTGAGCTGCCGTGTGGGTGCTAAGAATCAAGACCAGCACCTCAATAAAGGAGCCATTTGTTCTCTTCAGTAAAAATAGCACTGAATATTTGATGACATTTTGTTGCAGTACTGTCCACATTTTTTTGGTGTGGACATGGATATCTAGTTTCATAGGCATGTTTATCTTGTGGATGCTGTTAGCCGACAACTACAGCAGGAAGAGCAAATAACACTTTTGTAGTTATGTATTGAGTGTTCCTGATAAGGGTAAATGTCAAATGTCAGTTTTTTTTTTTTTTTTTTTTTGGTCAGTGTCTCTAACACTTTGAATAAACCTTTCACTCATAGGTATTAAATATTAAATTAATAGATAATATTATATATATATTCATATAATCTTACTCTGTATCTTAGACTGGCATGAAACTTATTGTATAGCCAGTGCCGGCCTTGACCTTGGACATCCCGCCTTAGCTTCCTAGGTACTGTGGGCATTACAGGAGTCCAGTTAGTCTTTCTTTTTTAACATTAAGTAGGGATAAGACCATTTTATACTCTTTTTCATATCCAGATTTCTGTCAAAATGAAGTTTTTTGTTTTGTTTTGTTTTTCTTTTCTTACAGGATCATTATAATGAGAATGAAGAAGTTTGTTAGAATCATTTTCTCTAGAAATTATTTTCTTCAAAATAGAATTTTTAGAGTTTCAGTTGATTCTGCTAGTCTATTATTTATGACATTACCTGTGTTAGCCTCGTTGCTGCCTCTTCCTTTTGGATTCTTAGCATTTTGAACCAGTTGCCTTTCTGTATTATTTCCACGCTGTAAATGGTGAAGTTTCATAGTTTCCTTTCTTGTGGAAGGCCTCCACCTACTGTGGCCTCCTGAGTTATTTGCTTTTTACTTAAATATGTTGTCTGTCTCTCATTAAAAAAAAGGGCTATGTACAAAATGGACACAGGCAGTATTTTGTACTGTGTGCTTCCAGCACATTCTGTGTTGAAGGCTGCTGTTGCAGCTGACCATTCTGAGTATCAGTACACTAGTAATGTTACTCTTCAGGAAACAGCATATGAAATGACTTCCAGAACTCTTTCTGCTTCTCTCTTATTTCATGACTGCAGTAATCCTCTCTTATTTGTTATGTTTGCCTTATTAGAATCTCAGATACAATGTAGATTAACTTATGTACTCTGTATATTTTTCAAACTCTTTGCTGGACATTTGGGTCAATAGTATTTATTAATACTTGATACTTTATTCTTGATATAATATATGGTTAATACTTGCTAGTTGATTCTAAGCCTTCCTTTCTTAGGTCTTCCTTTCTTTTCCTTCTTTTAGCTGCATATCACCTATTGTAGCCTCAGTAACATATGTTGAAGCACAATTGAAAAGCATAGCTTATCAGTGTAGGATGGGGAAAAGCTGTTGGTAGCTAATTTATATACTTTTATTGTAGAATACAAGGCATCTTAGGAAGGTTTGTAGATTATCTTTCAACCACATTAAAGATCAGATGGTGAGTTCTTTTTTAAAGAATTATTCTGTAAGGATTTTCAAGAACCTTATCTCTTGTGTGTGTGTGTGTGTGTGTGTGTGTGTGTGTGTGTGTGTGTTTTGTCCTAGGGATTGAACCCAGGGTCTTGTTCATGTCAAGCAAACATTCTACCACTGAGCTAAACCTGCATGTGGTAGTTTGAGGGAAAGACTTACTATCCACTATGTTAGTTATTCCGTTTGCTTGCGTTGTCGATTTTGTTTCTTTGTACCCATTTCTTCATTTCTCTAACTGCCGACTTTTACCAGGTCTGACATTGACCTGTTATTTCTCTTATTAAAATATTTCAAGTCATTTGTTTCTTGTTTGAGATAATATATAAAAATAGCAAGTGATAGTGATTTATAGCCATTCTGGCATAATTTGTTGTAGAGTTCTTTTTTTTCCTTTTTCACTCACTATATAAAATACCACTTCTTTTTTTTTTTTTTTTTTTTTTTTTTTATTTATTGTATGTAAGTACACTGTAGCTATCTTCAGACACACCAGAAGAGGGTGTCAGATCTTGTTAAGGATGGTTGTGAGCCACCATGTGGTTGCTGGGATTTGAACTCTGCACCTTTGGAAGAACAGTCAGGTGCTCTTACCCGCTGAGCCATCTCACCAGCCCAAAATACCACTTCTATTAGGGTGTCTGTGGTTTGTGTCTTAGGTCCTAGGCATCTTGTAATGCAGAAATTATTTGTTATTAACCTTGTTTCATCAGTTTCTAACATGATGCTGTCTAGCTAATAGTTGATTTCAGAAAAACTTAATACTATTTTAATTGAATGATGAATTTCTCAATGAATTTCCTGCACTCATTTTAAAGCATGTTCTGCATGGGAATTTGAATTTCTTTTTGAAAAAAATCTAAAATTATTACTATTATCAATTATTAATTATCTTGACTGCAGTTTCCTCTTTCCACTCCTCTCAGCCCCTCCGTCTCCTCCCCCAAATCCACTTCTCCTTAGTTCCTCTTCAGAAAAGAGCAGGCCTCCCAGGGGTGGCAACCAAACTTAACAAATGGTAACTTAACAAGTTACAGTAAACCAGGCACAAACTCCTAATATCAAAGCTGGCTAAGGCAGTCCAGTTGCAAGGAAAAGGTCCCACTCCACTCTTAGAAGTTCTAAACAGCCTGTAACAATTCCTGAGCTAAACAGCCATACCATATATGCAGAGGACCTAGCACAGACACATGCAGGCTCTTTGGTTCTTCAGACTCTGTGAGCACCTAGCAGCCTTGCTTAGTTAGTTCTGTGGGCCTTATTCTCATGCTGAACCCTCAATCTCCCGCAATTCTTCCTCCACTTCTTCCACAGGGTTCCCTGAGCTCCCTCTAATGCTGTGGATCTTAGCCTTTGCTCCCATCAGTTGCTGGATAAAGCCTTTTTGATGAAAATTGGGTTAGGCATTGATTTATGAGTATAGCAGAATATCATTAGGACTCATTTCTTTGCCTCCTTTTTTTTTTTTTTTTCCTTTTTGCAGTCCTTTTTGGTTGTATCAGCGGTCTCTAGGTTACCCAGTGTCTAGTTTCTGGCCTTTCAGGCAGTATCAGGCATAAGCTTTCTCAAGTTGGACCAATTATCGATCTGTGCCATCTTTACCCTAGCACATTTTACAAGCAGAACAAATTGTAGGTGGAAGGGTTTTTTGGTTGGATTGGTGTCCCAGTCCCACCACTGGTAGCCTTGCCTGGTTACAGAGGATGGGCCAGGGTCATCCTCTAGATTGCAGGGAATTTCTACTATACTAGGTTTTTATATCTGCACCCCCAAGTGCTCCCGGTGCTAGTCATCTCTGCCAGTACTCTCTCCATGCCTCCCCTCAGCACTGACCCTTCCTGTTCACATCCCAGCTCACCCCCACTTGACCCACAAAATCTATTTTCCCTTCCCAGGGAGACCCACATGTCCACCCTTGAGCCTTCCTCGTTACTTGTCTCTCTGGGCCTGTGGTTTGTAGCATGATTATCCTTTAATTTATAGCTAATATGCACTTATAACTGAGTACATATCATGTTTGTCTTTCTGGGTCTGAGTTCCCTCACTCAGGATGATATTTTCTATTACTAGTAATTTGCCTGCAGATTTCATGATGTCATTGTTTTTAATGGCTGAGTAATGGTCCATTGTATAAATGTACTGTATTTTCTTTATCCATTCTTCAGTTGAGAGATATCTGGGTTGTTTCCAGTTTCTGGCTATTATGAATAAAACTGCTCTGAACATAATTGAGCAAGTGTCCTTGTGGTAGGATGGAATGTCCTTTGGGTGGAATGACCATGAGTGGAATAGCTGAATCCTGAGGTCCCAATTTTCTGAGATACTGCCATAGTGATTTACATAGTGGCTACAAATATACACTCCCACCGGCAATGGAAGTGTTCTCCTTAGCCTACATCCTGGCCAGCATATGTTGTCACTTATAGCCTATTCTGACAGGTGTCAGGTGGAATTTGAGTCCTTTTGATGACTAAGGCTGTTGAACATTTCTTTAATAAGTGGTTCTTAGTCATTTGAGATTCTTTTATTGAGAATTCTCTGTTCAGTTCTGTACATCATTTTTCATTGGTTTAATTTTTTGCTATCTGGTTTCTTGAGTTCTTTATATAGTTGGATACTAGACCTCTGTCAGATGTGAAGTTGGTGAAACTCTTTCCCCATTTTGTAGACTTCCGATTTGTCCTATTGACAGTGACTTTTGCCTTTTTCTGTTTCATGAGGTATCAATTATTTCTGACTTCTAGAACCTGCACTATAAGTGTTCTATTAAGGAACTTATCTCCTGTGCCAATGAATTCAAGGCTATTCCCCACTCCTATTCAGTGTGTGTGGTTTTATGTTGAGATCTTTGATTCACTTGAACTAAAGATTTTTGCAGAGTGATAGATAATGGATCTATTTGTATTCTTTAACATGCAGACATCCAATTAGACCACCATTTGTTGAAGAGGTTTTCTTTATTTCCATTGTGTAATTTTGGCTTCTTTGTTGAAAAATCGAATGTTCATAGAGGTGTGTGTGTGTGTGTGTGTGTGTGTGTGTGCGCGCGCGTGTGTGTGTGTGTGTGTGTGTGTGTGTGTGTATTTATTTATGGGTCTTTGATTGGATTCCATTGAACAACCTGCCCCTTTTTTTTTTAGTGCTAATACCATGTGGTTTTTATTACCATTGCCTTGTAGGAGAGCTTGAAATCAGGGTGGTGATACTCCAGGATGTTCTTTTATTGTGCAGGATTGTTTTAGCTATCCTGGGTTTTGTTGTTTTTCCATATTGTCCTTTCAAAATCTATAAAGAATTCTTTTGGAAGTCTGATGGGGATTGTGTTGAATCTGTAGACTGCTTTTGGTAAGATGGCCAGTTTTTACTATGTTGATCCTATCAGCCCATGAGGATGGAGATCTTTTTATCTTCTTCAAAAACTTGAAGGGTTTTTTTTTTTGTTTTGGTTGTTTGAGACAGGGTTTCTCTGTATAGCCCTGGCTGTCCTGGAACTCACTTTTTAGACCAGGCTGGCCTTGAATTCAGAAATCCGCCTGGCTCTGCCTCCCAAGAGCTGAGATTAAAGGCGTGTGCCACCACTGCCCGGCGAGATCTTTTACTTGCTTGGTTAGAGATACCCTAACATATTTTATGTCATTTGAGGCGATTGTGAAAGGTATTGTTTTTCAATTTCTTTCTCAAACTATTTGTTGTTTGATTTTTTTGAGTTAATTTTGTTTGCAGCTACTTGCTGAAAGTGTTTATCACTTATAGGTGTTTCCCAATAGATTTAGTCATTTGTGTAAACCATTAGCTTCTGTAAATACTAGTACTTTGACTTCATTCCAGTTTGTATCTTTTTGATCTCCTTCAGTTATTTTGCTCTAGCAAAGACTTCAAGTCTTATATTAAATAGATTTGGAGAGAGTGGACAACCTTGTCTTGTTCCTGATTAGAGTGGAATTGCTTTGAAATTTTCTTCTTACAAGTTGGTGTTGAATATAGGCTCACTGTAAAATGCCTTTAATATGTTTTAGGTACATTCCTTGTATTCCGGATCTCTCTAGTACCTTTAGCATGAAGGGGTCAGGGTTGGTCAGAGGCCCTTTGTGTGTCTAATGACATGATCATGTGGGTTTTGTCTTTCAGTTTGGTTATCTAGTAGATTATATATTTTTTAATTTACATAGGTAAACAATCCGTGCATCTCTTAGATGAAGCCTACTTGATCATGGTGGATGATCTTTATAGATGTGTTCTTATCTTCAGTTTGCAAGTATTTTATTAAGTATTTTTGCATTTATGTTCATAAGCAAAATTATTTTGTAATTCTCTTTGCTGAATATTATATTGAACATTAGGGTATTTGTGGTCTCATAAAATGAATTTGACAATGTTCCTTCTGTTTCTAGTTTGTTAAGTAATTTGAAGAATATTGTCATTAATTCTTCTTTGGAAGTCTGGTTTAATACTGTGTTAAAACCATCTGCCCTGGGTTTTTTGTTTGTTTGTTTGTTTGTTTGGTTAGATTTTTTCTTTTTTTTCTTTTTTTATTAGATATTTTCTTCATTTACATTTCAAATGCTATCCCCAAAGCTCCCTATANCCTCCCCCCGCCCTGCTCCCCAACCCACCCACTCCTGCTTCCTGGCCCTGGTATTCCCCTGTACTGGAGCATATGATCTTTGCGATACCAAGGGCCTCTCCTCCCATTGATGGCTGACTAGGCCATCCTCTGCTATGTATACAACTAGAGATACAGCTCTGGGGGTTACTGGTTAGTTCATATCGTTGTTTCTCCTATAGGGTTGCAGACCCCTGTATTTCCTTGGGTACTTTCTCTAGCTCCTTCATTAGGGGCCCTGTGATCCATCCAGTAGATGACTGTGAGCATCCACTTCTGTATTTGCCAGGGATTGGCATAGCCTCACAAGAGAGAGCCATGTCAGGGTCATGTCAGCAAAATCTTTCTGGCATATGCAATAGTGTCTGGGCTTGGTGGTTGTATATGGAATGGATCCCTGGGTGGGGCAGTCTCTGGATGGTCTTTCCTTCCATCTTAGCTCTGAACTTTGTCTCTGTAACTCCTTCCATGGGTACTTTGTTCTCCATTCTAAGAAGGAACAAAGTATCCATATTTTGGTCTTCCTTCCTCTTGAGTTTCATGTGTTTTGCAAATTGTATTGTGGATCTTCTAAGTTTTTGGGCTAATATCCTCTTATCAGTGAGTGCATACTATGTGTGTTCTTTTGTGATTGGGTTACCTCACTCAGGATGATATCCTCCAGATACATCCATTTGCCTAAGAATTTCATGAATTCATTGTTTTTAATTGCTGAGTAATATTCCATTGTGTAAGCGTACCACATTTTCTTGTCCATTCCTCTATTGAGGGACATCTGGGTTCTTTCCAGCTTCTGGCTATTATAAATAAGGCTGCTNTGAACATAGTGGAGCATGTGTCTTTATTACAAGTTGGAACATCTTCTGGGNATATGCCCAGGAGAGGAGTTGCTGGATCTTCCAGTAGTACTATGTCCAGCTTTCTGAGGAATCACCAGACTGATTTCCAGAGTGGTTGTACTAGTTTGCAATCTCACAAGCAATGGAGGAGTGTCCCTCTTTCTCCACATCCTTTCCAGCATCTGCTGTCACCTGAATTTTTGATCATTTTGAAATTTTAGCTATTTTGACTAGTGTGAGGTGGAATCTCATGGTTGTTTTAATTTGCAATTCATCTTCTATTTCACTAGCTTTTATAGGTCTATTTAAGTTGCTTATCTGGCCTTAGTTTTGGTAAGTGTTATATACTGAGAAAATTATCCATTTCTTGTAGATTTTCAAATTTGTTGGAGTACTGGCTTTTAAAGTATGACCATGAATTTTCTGGATTTCCTTCTTGTCTGTTATGTCCCCCTTTTCATTTATAAATTTGTTAGTTTGGATATTTTTTCTCTGCCTTTTAGTTAATTTGGATAAAGGCTCATCAATTATTGATTTTTGTTTTATAATTTTTATATTATTCTTGTTTGTTCATTTATTTTCTATTTTATTGATTTCAGCCCAGAGTTTGATTATTTCTTTCTATCTCCTTCTTTTGGGTGTGATTTCTTTCTTTTCTTTCTTTCTTGATTTTGTGTGTGTGTGTTCTAGAGCTTTCAGGTATGCTGTTAACTTGCTAATATGAGATATCTCCTGATTCTTCATGTAGGTGCTTAGCGCCATGAGCTTGCCTTGTAGAACTGCTTTCATTGTGTCCCTTACGTTTGTACATGCTGTGCATTCATTTTCATTGAATTGTAGAATGTCTTCAATGTCTTTTTGTTTTTTTTTCATTCTGCCTTGACTGGTTTCTCATTCAGTAGTTGTTCAGTTGTTCAGTCCATGAATTTGTAAGTTTTCTTCTGTTTCTGTTGTTAATCCATGGTGGTCTGATAGGATGCAGGTAGTTGTTTTAAGTGATTTGTATCTGTTAAGATTTGCTTTGTGTGCAAATATGTGGTCAATTTTAGAGAAAGTTCTGTGCGGTGCTGAAAAGAAATATTCTTTTATGTTTGGGCGGAATGTTCTATAAATACCAGTTAAGTCCATTTGGATTATAGTGTCTGTTTGCTCCAGGATTTCTCTGGTTAGTTTTTGTCTGGATGACCTGTCCATTGGTGAGAGGTTGGTGTTGAAGTTTCTCACTATCAGTTTGTGAGGGTCAATATGTGATTTAAGGTGTAGAAGCGGATTTTCATTGTTGTTGTTGTTATTATAAATTTGTGTGCTCTTGTGTTTGGGGCATAGATGTTAAGAATTGGGATGTCATTTTGATGGATTTTTTTCTTTAACGAATATGGAGTATTCTTTTCTATATGTTTTGATTAGTTTTTGTTTGAATTCTATTTTGTTAGATATAAAATGGCTATTTCAGCTTGCTTCTTAAATCTATTTGCTTGGAACGTATTTTTCCAGTCCTTTACTCTGTTGTAATTTCTATCATTGATCTTAACGTGTTTCTTGGATGGAGCAGAAGGATGGATCCTTTTTTCATATCTATCCTGTTAGTCTCTTTATTGGGGAATTGAGACATGTTGAGGTATATCAGTGACCAATGATTGCTGATATTTGTTATTTTGTTGTTGTTATTGGTGATCGTGGTGGTGGTGGTGGTGGTGGTGTGTGTGTGTGTGTGTGTGTGTGTGTGTGTGTGTTTGTATACTTCCTTCTGGAATAATTTATTTGCTGTCTCCTTAGTTATCATCTTTAGGTTTGAGTTTATATTCTAGTACCTTTTTTAAGCACTGGACTTCTTAATAAATATTGCTTAAATTTGATTTTCATCATGGAATATCTTGTTGTCTCCATTTATGGTGAATGAAAATTTAGCTTAGTACAGTAGTTTGGGGTAGCATCTGCAGTCTTAGAATCTGAAGCATATCTGTCCAGGCCCTCCCTTCCGGCTTTTAGAGTCTCCATTGAGGAGTCAGGTGTAGTTCTGTATTTGCCTTTCTATATGTTTTTTGGTCTTTTTTCTCTTTCAGCTTTTAGTACATCTTTTTGTACATTTAATCTTTTCTTATTATGTGCCCAGGGGACTTTATTTTCTGGTTTAGTATTGTACTTTGATAAACATCTCCTTCTTTAGGTTAGAGATTTTTTTTAATGATTTTGTTGAAAGTATTTTCTGTCTTTCACCTGTGTTTCTTCACCTTCCTCTATTTCTATTAGATTTGGTCTTTTATAGGGTCCCAGATATTCTTGATATTTTGTGCCAGTTGTTTTTTAGATTATCATATTCTTAAACCAATGTATGTTTCTTCTATAATATCTTCAATGATATTATATCTCTTCTATTTTTTTTTTTCTATTTTTTTGTTGAAGTTTGCCTCTGTGGTTTCTGTTTGAGTTTCTAAACTTTTCATTTCCAGATTTCCTCAGTTTGGGTTTTCTTTCTTGATTCTATTTCCACTTTAGGTCTTGAATTGTTTTGTTCATTTCCTCCTACTGTTTCTATAGTCATAGATTTCTTTAAGGGATTTATCCATTTCTTCTTTAAGTACCTCTATCATATTCATAAAGGTTGTCTTAAGTTTTTTTTTTTTTTTTTTTCCTTGTGCTTCAGCAATGTTGGGATACCCAGGGTCTGCTATGGTACGGTTGCTGGACTCTAGTGAAACCATATTGTCCTGGCTGCTATTTATTTTGTTTTTATGCTGGCCTTTGAGTGTGGGAAGATTGTAATTCTAGGTGCTGATAGTCCGGTCTTGTCTTGTTGGGCAGGTGCTTTTTCCTTGGTTTCTGTCTCCTCTCTGGTTCTTAGGAGAATGTGATGGCTGTGTGTTGCTTGTTACGGAAATCTTCCTGGGTTCTGGGCTCTGGTGAGGGCGGGGTTCTAGCTGAAATGTGTTTCTGGGGACTTCACACTTAATAATAATAGGGGTGTGTTGTAAGCAGTGAGGGTTGGAGGGGCTTCACAAGAAGGAAGAAAGCAGATTGTTCTGCTCAGTGGTTCCTGCTAATGGGTTAGAGAGTGAGAAGGGACCACAGCAGAAGGTCTGCTGCAGAGCTGGGAGGAGACTAGGGGATTGGACTTGGAAGAATGTTAGTCTCCTTGCTTCTGTGCTCAGTGCGCAGAGTAGCCTCTGGGTTGCCTAGGAAAGACTGTTGGTGTTGAGGGCTAGGACAATGGGCGTAGTAGGGTTAGCAGAGGATGGATATCTGTGTAATCCACTAGAGATGGGTGCAGGAGGGGAAGGGAAGGTGCGGCAGGCGTTCTGTTCTGCTCCAGAGCAGGGATGAGACTAGGGGATTGGTCTTAGAAGAATGGAGGGGGAGATGACCCTCTGCCATTAGCATATCTGCTTCCTTGCCCAGTGTGGCCTGTGAGTTCCTGAGGAATGCCCGCTGGAGTTGTCTAGGATGATGGAAGGCGTGGTTATGTTCTACTAGAGATGGTGGGGCGAGTACTGTCACGGGTTTTCTGCTGCAGAGCCTTGCTGAGCCTGGGGGATTAGGTCTGGAGGAGCAGAAGGAGAGGTGGAGGCCTGCAGTCAGTCTGCCTGTCCTCCAGCAGCAGTGGCCTATGTGCTTCTAGGAAACGCCTGCTGAAGTGAAGCCTAGCATAAAGCAGTGAGCTGGGGAGGGAGTTTAGGAAGGGATCTCTGTGGGATTCCCTGGAAATGGGGCACTGTTAAAGGGAGGCTGCAGCAGATGTTCTGTTTTAGAGCTGGGATGAGACTGGGGGATTGGACTTGGAGGAGCTGGAGGTGAAGGTTTGCAGTTAGCTTACTTGCTTTCCAATGCCTGGAGTCTGGTCCCTCATGATTTATTTATAACTTGTGTGACAAGTAAGTCTATGTACAGGATGTTAATAACTCATTGTTTTAATTGTTATTCTTCATTAAAGTGAGGTAGCAGTGACCTTACATTATCCTCTAAAGATAATTCTTTTCCTTAAGAAATGCGATTTGAACAACAATAGAATTTTGGTCCTTACAAATTTCTAAATTTTATTTATGTATCGTGTTTATAAATACTTATGTGCCTTACAAATTTCTAAATTTTATTTATGTATCGTGTTTATAAATACTTATGTGCTTCTGAGAATAGCTTTTGAGACCTTAAACTCCTCATCCTTCTGCCTCTACCTCCTCCAAGTGCTGGAATTACAGCCCTCTGATAGTAAACGCTGTTTTCTTGTTTTGTTTGTTTTTAAACAAGTTCCTTCCTCTGTATACCTTCAATGTTATGGATCTATAGTCTGTAGTTAAAAATCATTCGTAGTCATATTTACATGTTTACTATTGTGTAGATTCATGGCTGTCTTGTACTCAAGTACTTCTTTAGAGATAGCTTTATCACAGTGATCTTCAGGGTTTGCTATTTGCACATACTCGAAGCTCTCTGATCCCAGAGTTATTGAGACAACTCAATTAATACTATTTATTGATTACTTACCAACTGTTTTCTTGAACTATTTAAAATTTTTAATTCTTAAATGAATGACCAGAAAAAGGCAACGCTCTAGCCAAGCTATAATTTCTGATATAAAGAATGGAGCTGTGGTATGGTAGTATTATGTTATATGATAATGCTGTCATTTAATGAGAGCTTTTTCGAGTTCCTTGAGTTTTCTAGAAGGCAGGGGATCTAGACTAACAAAGGCATTGTTACATCATACTGGGAGTTAAATGAGAGAGAGGGAGACTTGGTACTTATGTTTTCTTTTTTTCTTTTTTTTAGAATTCGTTTTATTTTATTAGATATATTCTTTATTTACATTTCAAATGTTATCACCTTTCCTAATTTCCCAGCTGAAAACCCACTATCTCTTCCCTCTTACCCTCCTCCCCCACTCCCACTTCCTGGCCCTGGCATCCCCCACACTGGGGCATAGAACCTTCACAGGACCAAGGGCCTCTCCTCCCACTGATGACCGACTAGGCCATCCTCTGCTGCATATGCAGCTAGAGCCATGAGTCTCACTATGTGCTTTCTTTGGTTGGTGGTTTATTCCCAGGGAGCTCTGGAGATACTGGTTAGTTCATATTATTGCTCTTCCTTGGGGCTGCAAACCCCTTCAGCTCCTTTTGGGTACTTTCTCTAGATCCTTCATTAGGGATACTGTTTTCAGTCCAATGGATGGCTGTGAGCATCCACTTCTGTATTTGTTAGGCACTGGCACAACCTCTCAGGAGACAGGTATATCAGGCTCCTCTCAGCAAGCTCTTGTTGGCATCCACAATAGTGTCTGGGTTTGGTGGTTGTTTATGGGATGGATTCCCAGGTGGGGCAGTCTCTGAATGGTCCTTCCTTCAGTCTCTGCTCCACACTTTGTCTCTGTAACTCCTTCCATGGGTATTTTGTTCCCCCCTCTAAGAAGGAACGAAGTATCCACACTTTAGTCTTCCTTCTTCTTGAGTTTTATGTGTTTTGCAAATTGTATGTTGGGTATTCTGAGCTAATATGCACTTATCAGTGAGTGCATATCATGTGTGTACTTTTGTGATTGAGTTACCTCACTCAAGATGATAACCTCCAGATCCATCCATTTGTCTAAGAATTTTATAAATTCATTGTTTTTAATAGCTGAGTGTAAATGTACCACATTTTCTGTATCCATTCCTCTGTTGAGGGACATCTGGGTTCTTTCCAGCTTCTAGCTATTATAAATAAGGCTGCTATGAACATAGTGGTGCATGTGTCCTTATTACATGTTGGAGCATCTTCTGGGTATATGCCCAGGAGTAGTATTGCTGTGTCCTCTGGGAGTACTATGTCTAGTTTTCTGAGGAACCACCAAACTGATTTCCAGAGAGGTTGTACCAGCTTACAATCCCACAAGCAATGGTGGAGTGTTCCTCTTTCTCCACATCCTTGCCAGCATCTGCTGTCACCTGAATTTTTGATCTTAGCCATTTTGACTGGTGTGAGGTGGAATCTCAGGGTTGTTTTGATTTGCATTTCCCTGATGACTAAGGATGTTGAACATTTTTTTCAGGTGCTTCTCAGCCATTCGGTATTCCTCAGTTGAGAATTCTTTGTTTAGCTCTTTACCCCATTTTTTAATAGGGTTATTTGGTTCTGTGGAGTCTAACTTCTTGAGTTCTTTTGTATATATTGGATATTAGTCCTCTATTGGATTTAGGATTGGTAAGGATCTTTCCCCAATCTGTTGGTTGCCTTTTTGTCTTATTGACAATGTCCTTTGCCTTACAGAAGCTTTGCAATTTTATGAGGTAGTTATGATTTCCTAATCTTTCATTTTATGTATCTTGCAGTAGTAGACAGGTTGGCTTTGTCTACAGTTGACCTTTAAGGAATGCTGGAAACTTCAAGTTTCATGTTCATTATATTGAACTTCTACAGAGTTTTGTGAACCAAGATTATCTTTTGTATGAGAGGCATGCTTTTGAGAGCCTTTAGAAGGTTCTGGCATCATCAGGATACAAAGCATTTGTTTTCTCTATTGCTCATCCACTGTGTAATATTAGTTAGATTAAATTTATGTGATAAGAAATCCCAGAGTCATTACAAGACTGGAATACATTTTTGTAAAATACAGAAACATAGCTTTTGATGCTTTCTTTTCCTTGAAATTTCTGATCAAAATGTTCATTTGCTTTATTTTTATACTTATTTTTTATTTATCAGTTTGTTTTCTAAAGAGAGAAAAACAGGGCATGAAGTTAGCGGGTCGGTGGTGAGGAAGATTTGGAAAGGGATGAGGGAGGGGAAATCGTGATCAGTATGTACTGTATGAACAAGTATTTCCAACTAAAAAAATACTAACTTATAGTAATCATAGTGATGGTACATAGGTATTCTAGTGCCACTAAAGACTAAGGAATGACACACAACATTTAATATGTATTCTTGTTATTATTTCTTCTCTAAAACTATCCAGCTTGATAGGTATAGATCATGATTTACTACTGAGGAAATTGTACCTTCAGACTATAAGATGAGGACTCCAGTCTATGGAGATGACTCGGTGGTTGAGTGATTACTGCTCTTGTAGAGGACTCGCGTTTGATTCCCAGTCTCTCATATGATGGCTTAGCCTCCTTCCAGCCTCCTAAGACGCTAGCATGACAGTGGTACACACACACACACACACACACACACACACACACACACACACACACACACGTCAATCAGTCATTTGTAAGGAAACACAAGGACTCAAAATAGCAAAATGTGACTTTTTAACCTTTTTTCTTTTTCTTTTTTTAAAGACAATGTCTCCTATATTCCAGGCTATCCTTGAAATAGTTTGGTAGCCAAAGATGATTCCAAATTTCTGCAGTTTTTCTCTTCCTGAATGCTGGGGTTATAGTTATTGCTACTACAGATACAGTTAGTGGGATTCTGAGGACTTAACCCAAGCCTTCATGTGTGCTAGGCAAGCACTTTGCCAAACCCCAGACTGTAGTTTAAAGGAAAGTTTCAGGATGTCTGCCTACACCCGTGTGTAGACTGACAGTTTGCGGTCGGGTGGTCAGGGTAGTACCTTGGTGCCTTAGACACAGTGATAGTCTTTGCTCAGAAGGCGAGAGGGATTGCATCAGCAGAGCTTTCTGCTCAGAGACTTTGTGGTTCTCACAGTGCCTTGACTGCTCTGTAGGCTTAATAATTTTCTGTGTCTTTAATACAATTAAAAGCAAGCAGTGCCTAGCCTTTTAGCATTGCCTTTCTTTGTTTTCACTGATTCTCAAAATTGTTTTTTATTTACAGAAAAAATAAGATAAGAACGTAGTCTCTGAGGAACTCAAATCTGCTTTCAGAAAATGAATCTATGAAATATTTTTAATAATCTGTTTATGAGCAAGGTTTGAAATATGTACAGATTCAGACCTTAAGTCTTCCTTGAAATCTTGCTTTTGTAATCTATATGGCAGTCCGTAAGTGCTTGTGAACAAATTCTGCAGCTGTGCAAACAGTAAGGCAACCGTAGTAACATTGTAAATTAGTGCAGTTTTAGAATAGCCCTTATATAGGCTGTACCCAATATGTTTAAAATACATTCTTGGTTCATTCCTCATAGTATTTGTGGTAGTTTGCATTTGTCTTCATTTCATGGATGAAGGAGTCAGGTTGCGTTTTTGAAGTTCTGCAAGGTAGGTGGTTACATTCTGGAGGAGTAGTGAGAATTACCATGACTTTCTAGGTAGATGAGGTTGTCAAACTGTCAGGGGGTCCTTGCAAAGGATGCTTTCCTCACCCCCTTAACATAGAGTTAAGTACACAAATAGAATCCATTGGAAAAACTTCAGTTTTTAAATTTTGAGAAAAATTGAGCCCGATTTATATAACCTTTAAAAGATTTTGATGAGATCCTCTTTTGATCTCTGAGTTGGCCATTTTTCAAGCATATTTTTGTTTATGGCTAAGCATTTAAAATTAATTTCACACAACCTCAGTCATCTTTGCTTCCTGCCTTATGTGTCTTTGTGCTTGATCAGTTCCGTCTTACAAAGCTTTTATCTCTATTGCAAACTAAGGGACACAGTGATGAAACTACCGGTGTTTAATTGCATGTATTTACTCTGCATTTGATGGGCAGCCTTGATTTTGTATATTTTTTGAGAATGAATAAGAAAACAAAACCTACCTTGGGAATTTTATATTGAATATGAGAGAGATGCTGCCACAGGAAGTTATTAAAATGTCCCTTGAAGTCATTCATGATGAATGATGTGTGTGTACCCTTGACCTTCCCTGAAGCCTCTTTCTTTTTTTTTTTTAAAGGAAATCTTCATTACCTTAAGCCATTCACCTGTTAAACTTTCCAAATAGTTTCCTACTAAGTTTTAATTTTGCAATCTACCTTCTGAACAACTCAGATAATTTTGGTATAAGTATTATTTGATAAATACTCCCTAAAGCACATTCCGAGTGAGTCAGCTGTCGAAAGCTTTGTTGTATTACCAGAGACCTTCTTTGGCTTAAGTTTTTTAGAGTTGCTTTTCAGTACAAGTAGAAGAATGAAAAGGAAGAGAAGATAAAGGCCATGAGGATAACGTCTGAATTCTGTTTAGGATAACCAGAAAAGGTGTTCAAAGTTCTCCAGGTACCTAGGAAAAGAACCACTAACTTTCAGGATATTGTGTCCTATCTTCACTTGTTTGCTTTGCCTGTTTCCTTAAGATGATATTTATTTGAGTGAGAGGGAGTTGACATTGACTTATGATAAAAAACTAATGATTTCCAGTTTGAAGTTGTGGTTGGACGTCTTGGGTTGTTTCATAGCTCAGAGTCAGGTGTCTGTCATTGAAGTGGCTAAAACACAGAGAATAGAGATGGGGGGATGATTCAATGGTTTAAGGCATTTGCTGCTAAATCTGACAACCTAAATTCAATTTCCAATGCCCATGATGAAAGGAGAGAGCTTTCACATATATACATGTGTGTACACATACAAGTATTTGTGTGCATATACACAGAGACAGACAATAAATGAATGCTTATATTGAGACCCAGGAAAACAAATCTCTGTGTTCTCTCTCATCTCTTATTTCTAGCTCCAAATCCTCAGATGTTAGTATACAAATAGAGTTACCACAAAACCTGGGTACATGTAACTCTCAGTCCTTATCAAAGAAGCCTCTCTTTATAGCAAATGAAGACCATCACAGAAAACCTCAGGTAGACGTGATACTGAGAACACTATCAGGCGAAGTCCAGCTCAATGGGTACATCATCGCAGCTCTTGCATCTATGGCTTAGGAAACATTGCAGAAGAGAAGGCAGAAAGATTGTAAGAACCTAGAAGTCTGCTGTGCAAAGATCCCTCCTAGAAAAAGCTGCAAAAACAAGATCAGCAAATGGCAACATCAGTGGACACGTTAGTGTGAAAAGTGAAAATTTCACAGGGTCCCAACCTCAGATAAAGAACTATGGGCAAACGGTGAGCTGGGAGGAGAAGGTTCCTGTCCCAGGGATGAGCTCCCTATGTGTTGTCCACTGCAGAGTGGTCAGTCCTGAAATCATAAACACACAAACAATACAAATGGACTTAGCAGATCATACTTATGTGTATTTGTGCATACACATACACACACATAACATACATACACACATATGTCTGCAACAATAATCATCAAAGAAAAAGGCTATCAACTTGAGAATACGAGGGTGTAGGAAGGGCCTGAGTGAGGTTAGCTGGGAGGGGCCAGGAAGAAGGGTAAAACTGGTATTTTAATTAAAAATACATTTTAAAAAGTGTAGAAGAGAGATGGGACAAGAGAGGTGGCTCAGTGATTGAGATCACTTGTTTCTCTTTGCAAAGGACCCAGGTTCATTTCCCAGCACATATGTGGTGGCTGGCATTTAACCATCTATAACTTCAATTGCAGGGAATCTGATGCCTTCTTCTGACTTACAAATGCACCAAGTATGCCCTTGTACATATGTACAGGCAGGCAAGACACTCAAACACATAAACTAAACAGCAAATCTAAATACAAACTTTAAGACATAGAAGATAGAGGTACCAATCCTAGTGTTCCCAAAGGTTATTTATGTTCATTTTATCTCTCTCAAGATTACAAATGTTTCCACACTTTAGTACTTCAGTTGTGTGTTGTCTAATAATACCAAAATTATGATGTCAAAATGTCTCCTCTAAGGATTTTTTGGGTATACTAAGGCATTATACAGTTAGTATTAAGGTCGGATTCATAGTAATCCTATTATAATAATTGGAATTTGTGGCCATAGTGAAGTAATACTTTTACTACCCGCTGTAGTAATATTTTAAATTAATAAGATATTCTTATATTAAAAGACTTGGACTCAGGCTTGGGGAAATGGCTTAGTTAGTAAAGTACTTGCTGTGCAAGAATGAGGTCCTGTGTTGGATCTATTTAAGAGCTGGACATGGCAGGTTAAGCTTGTAATTCAAGTTCTGGCAATGCCCAGATTAGTGGGATCCCTGGCACTTGCTAACCTGGGGTGCTCCAGGTTCAGTAAGAGAATGGGGCTCAATCAATCAATAAGATGAGGAAGACCGATTTTTACCTCTGCCGTACATGTGCCCTGCCCCACCTGATGGAAATGTACACACAAACATACAAAATAGACTTGACCTCATTTTGACAGAACTCATCTCTGTCTTAGTCACTACTATATCCTAGCACCTTCAGATTTCTCTGGAATATGGAAGAATGAATAAATGAATGTTGTTATAAAACACTTCTTCATTATAAATTTTCAACTATCCTAGCAAATTTTATTGAATAAATGGGAACATAATGCCATAGTGATTTTGTATAAAGCACATTCTAGAAGTTTATTTTAGAGAAACCTGTGCTTGAAAATAATCTTTTCAGAATTTTGCTTGTAAAACAAGTTTTTGTTTCATAAATGGAACATCTATAGACTTATGTAGAAAAAACACAAGGAGGCAGGATTAATGAACAAATGCAAATGAAAGAGAAGCAAAAGACATCTGTCATGTGGAACTAGGTTTGTCATTAACTTCTAGGATCACTACACTAATAAATGCCTTTTTAAAATAAAGAAGCCTACTTACTTGATCTATCAAATGTATTTTTCTCATTGAAAGCTAAATTTAGTTTTTTTAAAATTATGAGTACCCTTGGTACTTATACATATATTTTAAACTTTACCAAAACCCCAAATATTCATGTTTATAAAAAGATTATTTTGCATAATGTTTGCTTTGAGTCATAACAAGTGTTTTTCTTAAGTACTATATACTTTATAATGGAGACATAGATTTCTATTTTTAAAGGCATAGAGACTAGCTATGCTTCTAAAGTAATGTGAGGTATTGCTAATCCTAGGATATGTGTAAGGTTTTTCTTTGATGGCTGACAATTTATATTGCGTAATTGTTTTATAGTAGCAATTTAGCTAGGTAACCTAATATAAATTTAAATGCGTTTGTTTTAATAGTGTATTTTATCTCTCTTATTTTCTAATTGAAGGAAGGGGCAAAAGCTAAGTTAGTATGGACTTTAAATCCTCTTGGATATTGTACTTAAGTATATTAGTCAATATTTATCAAAAAAGATGCACAACATTTTCTTATTAAGGTTTTAAGATTATTGATTGGAAAAGAGTTCAAAAATATCTTTTTGCCCTTATTTCTCTCTGTATAACCTTCTTGAAGTTTCTCCAAATTAGATTTTAAATGCCAATTAGGAGGTTGAGTATACTGAAATAAAAGCAAATGCAACTGAAATGGCCTCACCTTATGGTGAGTTAGGCTTTTGAGGGAATCAGTGGAACCTTTGCTCTGAGCATGGCTTTGAGAAAGATATTCGTCTTAATGAACACATTAATTAGAACCATAACTATTTATAAGATAATTAGAAACGAAGCTTGGTAAACTGAACTTTTCCTGCAATTAATGGAGGATTAATTACTGGAGGTAATGAAGTGGATTTTTAAATGCATTAAGGTGAAGTACAGAGATGAGCAAGGCTTTGTGATAGTTGCATAATTATTTCAGGCTGTTTGAGCATAGCTCATGAGATCGTTAATAAGCATCATTGCATCGTTATGTATGCACTTAAAAAGACTCACCACTAAAATGACTGCCTAATTATTTCTAATTGGCAGGACTCTGTGTAGTCATTGAGCTGTTTGTAGCCATTTTAAGGTTCATTTAACTATCCTTGGGGCCATGTGATAGATGGAAAAAGCTTCAACTACATGCTGGCCTTGGCTGGCGCCGTTAATCAATTTTGGTGGGCTTCAGTTTAAATGCATTTACTCATGCAGAGGTCAAAACCTGAAGTAGTCTAAGCAAAGTTTTTCTCTTTGAAGCCACTTGACTGTATTCATTAGCAATTAGTAAAATAATTGTGTCAGTCACTATATTTGGATTTCCATATGACTTGGTGATCTTTTATCACTGTCCCTTCTTATTCCATATTTGCTACACTGGAAAGGAAATATTCTTCCAACAAGTCCTTTAGTGACTTCAGTGCAGTGGCATATGTTCCACTATACTACCTTTCTTCATTCATTTGTTAGCTTAAACAGGGTAGGACATCTCAACACTACCATCTAATTTGCTCTTGATTGATTGCTGGTGAAAGTTCCTACTCGAGGACATTATTTTAGGGCTTTTAAGGACATCTCAAAGGAATTACTCATTAAGCATTAAGAGAGGAAGTAAGAAGTACTCAAATTGAATTCTTACACACCAGGGTTTTGCAGTTAGAAGCATCTATATCTAATGTTGAAAGCAAAGTATGTCCATATATACATCTACCCCCTAGATGTAAAAGAAATGGGACAGAGGCATGTGTGGCAGGGATGGAAAGTTATATAATATTGACATTTATTTTTTAAACTTTCTTAAATAATTATATTAGTAACTTAATGTGTTATGGAATTAATTTAGGAGTGTTTGAATGTCAATTTTAAATGGTATATCAATCTTTATAATTGATATAAGGTATTTAATCTTATGATATCAGATTTAATGTGACATCTCATTAGCTGAGCATCTGTAAAGGTTTTCAATGAGCTTGTTGTCTTGTACTCATAATCATGGCCATCTGTGGAAGGTTGTCAAGGTGTATGTGCCACTAGACAGCTTCAAGAGAACAGTAGCAAGGCAAATTGTAGACTACTAATAGAAAGGTCAGTAATTCCCCTTTGTTATGAAGAATGTGGATTTAATCATTTCTTTAAATGTTAATGTTTAAGATTAAAATTATTTATGCAGAATATTTTAAAGTGTTACTAACTTTATTGAAACTAGATCTGTGTGTTTGGTTCCCTTAACAGTTTCATTATTCAAGAATTTAGGGGCTTAAATGTCAATTAGGCAGTGCCTATTTCTTAGGAACTGACTTAATGACTGTGGATTGCAGTCTGCTTGACTATTTAGAAACAACAGGAATGAACTACAACATGCTTCAATTAGCCTGTGCTCTTCTCAACTAGAAGTAGAACTTTGGAGGTTTCGGGAATGTGGTTTGACTCTTTAGCATATATGTTAGGAGAAAATGGAAACAAGATCATCTATTTGTATCAAGTATAGAGTTCTACAAACTTGTTGGGCTTAGTAGAATTCATCTTCCTTATTTTTATTAGGAAATACTAGGGTTTATTTATTTAGTTATTTTAGCTTAGAATAAAAAAAGGTAGATATAGAATTTCAGGTTTATGAAATTAGAAATTTACATTGTTTATGTTTATTTAATGGTTGTTTTATTGAGGTTGTAAAGTGAAATTTTAGACTTTCGATTTACTTTTTTTGTCTGCTGTAATATTTTCTGTGCCAAATTGGTAGGAATTGTGATCATGACACTTGTTGCTTAAGTGAAAGTGGTCAAAATGTTAATGCGTCATTTCAGCTAAATCCTTTTTGATTTTTAAAAGTTTGTCCAAAACGTAATGTATAAAATATTATCTACTGTGCACTAGAAAAATATAGCAGGACTCTGGTTTCATGTATTGACTTTGTAGCTTCATATTGAAGTGTACTGTGAGGTAACTAAGTGTATTAACTTGTTGCGAATAGCATTGCAGTAGGAAGACCGCACTGCAGGCTTCCTGTGTATTTCACTTCTTTTTCATGTGGACATTGTCACTGGGTTTGCGCCCACTGTACCTTCTCTACTTGACCCAGTTTTCTTTATGCTTTACAAGGTTTAGAATCTATCCCGAAACAAATCTTAGCCTTAGCCAACTGCTTCTCTTGGTTCTATGAAGGAACAGAGTAGGTTAATCTACTGTTTTGGGCCATGGTTTTTTTTTCAGATACTCAATTGTGATAAAATTTTACTTCTATTGCTGGCTGGGCTGACTGGTAAAATATATGCCTCTGTATCTATAGTAGCCACTTAAAATAGTCGTCTGGCCTGGACTTGTCAGGGGATGTAATCTCACTGCTATCCAGAACCTTTTGGAAATTTTGCCAAGAATAACAATATTTATGGATCAATCCTTAAAGGAGATATAGTGTGTCTATTTCTTTACCAGTTTAAAGTCCACCTTTTAGTTAAGCACAAGTCTTAGATCTAGATTCACTCAATTGACCTTTTCTAGATTGGATTTTGCTGAGTTGGTTTTGGCATGTGGTCTATTTAGGAAGGTTGTTGGGAACTGAAATTGAATGGACAGTTTATTTTAAGAATGATCTCAATGTCAGGGCAGTTGTACCTGAATTGATCAGTTGGTTAGTTTTTTGTTATGTAAATGTTATGAAATTGCGTCTTTTGGGTTATTTAAAAAAAAAATTGAAGCCATATTTTGTTTTCTGATTCTAACAAAGAGTCTAGTGAACTTTTGTGTATATGAATTTAGCTTCTGCTCCCCCTTCTCTCTCTCACTGTGTGGGCATATGTCACACACATGCCCCTCTTTCATACTCCTTTCTAAAACTTTCATAGTTCTTTCCTGGAATGATATGTGAGGTTACGAATGGGAAGTTATACACATAGGTGCTAGATAATTTGAGGGTCACCCAGAGTATTAATGTGGTTTATGAACTATAGCATGTAGGTTAGGGAAGTTAGTCAATAAGAGCATGGTGGCAGTCTTTGTTCTTTTGTCTTGCATTTCTTCTGGTCCTGCACTCAGGGCAGTCCCTGATGGTTACAGTGGAATCATTGTTGGTTTTTCTCCTTCTTTATATTTACTGATTTTTTTTTTTTTTTTTTTTTTTTTGCTCTTAAAGCCATTTAGCCATGTGGAGCCACATGATTGCAATATAGTGGTTAAAACTCTAAGAAAAAGAGGTCGAGGAAAAGTTCTTTTTTTTGGAGCCTGAAATAAGAAAAATTACAGAAAGAAAAAAACTTGGAATTGGTGATTCTCTGTTCTCAGCTTTATTTGCACAAGAACTGGGTTCAACCCTGGGTTGCACATGAGTGGACAGATTCAACACAAGCATCAAAAGCTTCGAAACCTCAAGTGACATTGAACCACAGAGACAGTAAGACAGAGAACATTTGATCTAAATTAAGTTGGGTTAATTGCTTGCTAAAACAACTAAATTGATGACTATAGAGGATTTTGTTTAGGTTATAGAGTCTCATAACATAGTACTCAGTATGTTTTGGATAGAATCCAAAAATACTCAACATACTGACAACTGAGAAAATGTAACCAGGATTTAAGGGAGAGATAATCAACAGATGTCAGCTTCATGATGAACTAGATGGTGGAATTTTCAGATGAAGACGTAAATGCAGTTATAACTTTGACTCTGAAGTAAAACTAAACACTTCTGAAACAACTAGAAAGGTATAAAAATTGTGTTGATTTAGTGTGCCTGTATGTGTGTGTGTATGTGTGTGTGTGTTCCTGTGTGTGTGTTTGTGTAAATGTGTGTCCATGAGGAAGTCAAGGGGCAACTTGTGTGAGTTGGTTCTCTCCTTCTACTGAGTTGGTTTTGTTTTCTTTTTATAAATGATTTATTTTTGTTTTATGTACATTGATGTTTTGCCTACATATGTCTGTATGAGGGTGTTAGGTCTCCTGGAACTGGAATTACAGACAGTTGTGAGCTGCCACGTTGATGCTTGGAAGAAGTGCAGCCAATGCTCTTAACTGCTGAGACATCTCTCTCCAGCCCCTGGTTTTCTAAATTTACCATGTTGATTCCAGAGGTTGAACTCAGGCTTAGCAGCAGTCAGTTCTACTTGCTGAACCATCTCACTGACACAAAATAAGAGCTGCTTAAGAGAGAAACAGGAACTATTAAAACAAACAAACAAACAAAAAACCTAAGTGGATATTTTAGAACTGAAAAATACAGTGTCTGTTGTGGATTTCTGTCTCCTTGGTATACTATGACTGTTGCTGTCTTGAAGTCAAAGAAGCTGTGCTTTCCTACACAGATTGGGTGCACTAACATTCCTTCCTTACTTGTTCTCTGTCATTTAAAGAGGTAACTTTACTGGACATAGCACTTTCAGTGGGAAGTTGCTTCCTTCCAGAACATGAAATCTGTTGTCACATGCTTTTTTTTTTTTAAATTAGATATTTTCTTTATTTACATTTCAAATGTTATCCCCTTTCCTAGTTTCCCCACTAAAATTCCCGTCCTCTTTCTCTCCCCCTGCTCCCCAACCCACCCACTCCCATTCCCAGTCCTGGCATTCCCCTATACTGGGACATCTAGCCTTCACAGGACCTAGGGCCTTTCCTCCCATTGATGACCAACTAGGTCATCCTTTGCTATATATACTGCTAGAACCACAAGTTCCACCATGTGTTTTCTTTGATTGGTGGTTTAGATCCAAGGAGCTCTGGGGGTACTTGTTAGTTCATATTGATATTCCTCCTATGGGGCTTCCGACCCCTTCAGCTCCCTGGGTATTTCTCTGGCTCCTTCATTGGTGACCTTTTGCTCTATCCAATGGATGACTGTGAGCAAACCACTTAAGTATTTGCCAGGCACTGGCAGAGGCCCTCAGGAGACAGCTATATCAGGCTCCTGTCAGCAAAATCTTTTTGGCATCTGCCATAGTGTCTGGGTTTGGTGGTTGTTTATGGGATGGATCCCGAAGTGGGGCAGTCTCTAGGTGATCATTCCTTCAGTCTCCGCTCCGAACTTTGTCTCTGTAACTCCTTCCATGGATATTTTGTTCCGCCTTCTAAGAAGGATTCTGAGCTTCTGAGCTAATATCTACTTTGAGTGCATATCATGTGTGTGTGTGTGTGTGTGTGTGTGTGTGTGTGTTTTTGTGATTGGGTTATCTCACTCAAGATGATATCCTCCAGATCTATCCATTTCATAAATTCATTGTTTTTAATAGCTGAGTAGTACTCTATTGTGTAAATTCACCACATTAACCAATTGTATTCCTTTATCTCCTTTTGTTGTCCAATTGCTCTGGCTAGGACTTGAAGTACTATATTGAATAGGTAGGGAGAGAGTGGGCAGCATTGTCTATTTCCTGATTTTAGTGGGATTGCTTCCAGTTTCTCACCATTTAGTTTAATGTTGGCTACTGGTTTGCTGAATATTGCTTTTATTATGTTTAGGTATGGGCCTTCAATTCCTGATCTTTCCAAGACTTTTATCATGAATGACTGTTGGACTTTGTCGAATGCTTTCTCAGCATCTAATGAGATGATCATGTGATTTTTGTCTTTGACTTTGTTTATATAGTGGATTACGTTGCTGGATTTCTGTATATTAAACTATCCCTGCATCCCTGGGATGAAGCCTACTTGATCATGATGGATGATTGTTTTGATGTGTTCTTGGATTCGGTTTGCGAGAATTTTATTGAGTAATTTTGCATCAATATTCATAAGGGAAATTGGTCTGAACTTCTCTTTCTTTGTTGGGTCTTTGTGTGGTTTAGGTATCAGTAATTGTGGCTTCATAGAATGAGTTGGGTAGAGTACCTTCTGTTTCTATTTTGTGGAATAATTTGAGGAGTAGTGGAATTAGGTCTTCTTTGAAGGTCTGATAGAACTCTGCACTAAACCCATCTGGCCCTGGGCTCTTTTTGGTTGGGAGACTATTGATGACTGCTTCTTTTTCTTTAGGGGAAATGGGACTGTTTAGATCGTTAATCTGATCCTGATTTAAATTTGGTACCTGGTATCTGTCTAGAAAATTGTCAATTTCATCCAGGTTTTCCAGTTATGCTGAGTATAGGCTTTTGTAGTAGGGTCTGATGATTTTTTTGGATATTCTCAGATTCTGTTGTTATCTCTCCCTTTTCATTTCTGATTTTGTTAATTAGAATACTGTCCCTGTGCCCTCTAGTTAGTCTGGCTAGGGATTTATCTATCTTGTTGATTTTCTCAAAGGACCAGTTCCTGGTTTGGTTGATTCTTTGTATAGTTCTTTTTGTTTCCACTGGTTGATTTCAGCCCTGAGTTTGCTTATTTCCAACCATCCACTCCTCTGATGAATTTGCTTCCTTTTGTTCTAGAGCTTTCAAGTGTACTGTCAAACTGCTAGTGTATGCTCGCTCTAGCTTCTTTTTGGAGGCACTCAGAGCTCTGAGTTTTCCTCTTAGGACTGCTTTCATTGTGTCCCATAATTTTGGGTATGTTGTGGCTTTATTTTCATTAAACTCTCAGCCATTCTGTATTCCTCAGTTGAAAATTCTTTGTTTAGCTCTGTACCCCATTTTTTAATGGGGTTATTTGAATTTCTGGAGTCCAGCTTCCTGA
>NC_034593.1:59276049-59277651 GCF_900095145.1 Mus pahari
TCCCAGAAGTTAGGTTGCTTCTGTTTGTCCCGAAGCTGTGTAGCTTCTGGGGTCCACACTCTTGCTAGTGCAGACTGGAGCCCAAGGGAACCTGAGCAAAGACGGCTCTCCTTCTGGCTCAGGCCTTGAGACTCCTCCAGGGTGGACACCACTCCATGGGGGGGGAAAGGTGCCAGATGACTAGAGCCAGAAACTGGACCCCTCCCAGAAGCTGTGTCACTTCTGCAGACCTCCCTCTCCCTGGCAGACACAGGAGCAAAGATGGCTCTCCCACAGGTTCCTGCCTTGAGACTTCTCCCAGGCAGACCCCCCTCCTCGGGCGGGAAAGGTGCTGGATGACTGGAACCAGAAATGGGATCCGGTTTAGGCCAGGAGACTCCTCCCAGGCAGACACCCTTCCTCAGCCAGGAAAGGTGCAGGATGACTGGAATCAGAAACAGGATCCTTCCTAGAAGCTGTGTTGCTTCTCCGGCCGATTTTGTTTATTTTTAATTTTAGAAATAATTATTGGTCTTTATTGGAATATTCTTGTTATTTTAACTCTGAGCTTATGTGTAAATAAATTTAAATTTTAGCAATGAATTAAATGTTACTTCAATGACTGGGTGATTATTCATTCATTTAGTGAAAACTTTGTGTTTGAATTTGTGTTAATCATTTACTTTAGAAAAAGAATTTATCCTTACACCCTTTAGGAAAAAAAAATCTTGATTTTGACCAGTGACATGTGGATTGGTTTTTTAAACAGTCATGGGCTAAGGATGCAGATCAGTGGTTTCTTTGTATACATACCTGAGCAGGGGTGAGGGATGATAAAAAGGACAGTCTTAATTTTGTATTTATAGGTTACACCTATTTGTCTGTCTTAATTAGGTTTAGTATTGCTGTGATGTCACCTCATGGCCAAAAGTAATTTGTGGAGGAAGTGTTATACTTTGCTCAGAGTTTCTTTCATTTAACAGTTCAGTATCTAAAGCAGTGAGAGCAGGAACCTGAAGGCAAGAGCTGCTGCAGAGGTCATGGAGAGGTGCTGCTGACTGTCTTGCTCCTCATAGCTTGACTAGTCTGCTTTCTCATGAAGACTAAGACCACCAGTACAGGGATGACATCACCCACAATGGACTGGGTCTTTCTCCACCAATCCCTAGTTAAGAAGATGCCTTACAGCTGAATCTTATGGAGGTATTTTTCTTAGTTTAGGCTCCCTTCTTTCAGATAACTCTAGCCTGTGTAAAGTTGGCATTAAAGCTAGCCAGCACACTATCATTTCCAATCTGTGAATCACAGTTGCAGATTTGGATACGTACAAGGGTTACTTATCTGTGGCTCTTAGATGATGAATTATATATACTTGAAAACAGTCATGGTTGGTATGGTTGGGACAAATGGACCATTTGATCATAAGTCAATACTGCAGAGCCTATTTATTTTCTCTAGTTGTGTATAATGTGGAATTTTGACAAAGTTAGTAGATATAAGCTACATATCAAACACGAATTTGAAATTTATTTTTAAGCAAAATCATACCTGCTGGTTATAAAATCAAAATCTTACTTATATTTTAATTGTTATTTGAAGTCTTATATTCTTTTTTTTTTTTTT
>NC_034593.1:59281899-59283173 GCF_900095145.1 Mus pahari
GCCAGCCTGGTCTACAGAGTGAGTTCCAGGACAACCAGGGCTACACAGAAAAACCCTGTCTCGAAAAACCAACAAAACAAAACAAAACAAACAAACAAACCAAAAACCAAACCAAAACAAAAAAACAGGGTTACTGTTTAAAGTTATTCCTGGAAGTAGACTCATTAAGTGTATAATATTTTTCTGACTTGAAAGAGGATCTTTCTGTATAATTTCAGGCTAGCTTTGAACTCTCCATTCTTTTGTCTCATCCTTTTAAATGCTCAGATGACATTCATGTACCATCACATCTGGCTTTAGTGTGAAATCTTTTTTTTTTCTGCTTTCATTTGCCCAACATGAGATTCATTTATGTCACATAGTCCTAGTTCAATATTGTTCTGTATTTTACAATATAAATATGTCATAGTTAAACTGTATGACTGTGTGACTGGTGGGCCACTGGATTGTTTGCATCTCAGTGTTACTAAAAACAGTACTGAAATCTTTTTCTAAATGTGTGTAAAGTTTTGCATCTTCTTAATTCTCACCAGTGTTGCGTGAGGCTTCCCTGCACCCTCCTACATCCCTCCAAGCATCTGATGTTGTTAGCTATTTTAACTTCACCCATACTGCTGGGTCTGTGATAATATGCTTCAGTCTTAAGTGTATATTCCTAGTAACTAACTAATGAAGTTAAATATTTTCATGGTTTAGTTGATCCTTTAGATTTTTTAAAAAGTGAAATGCTTGTTTTAATAAGTCTCTAGAAGATAGTTGTGTTGTATGGGTGTGTGTGTGTGTGTGTGTGTGTGTGTTTGTAGTCACTGTTCTAGTTTTATACTCACTTGGCTTATTTCTTAGTGATCCATAAGATTTTTTTTGTTTTGTTTTGCTTTGTTTTGTATTTTTATTTTTTTTGAGACAGGGTCTCTCCAGCTTTGGCTTTCCTAGAATTCACTCTGTAGACCATACTGGCTTTGACCTCACAGAGATCTGCCTGACTTTGCCTCCTGAGTGCTGGGATTAAAGGCTCAGTGATTCTCATATGAGTTTTTAAGTTTTAAAAGTATATTCTAATTATAAGCCTTTGAAAATATATTATTTCAGATGTATCATATTGTTTTTTAATTGTCCTTAATTTCAAAGTTGGTTTTGGTTAGTGTATTATAGTGTGTGTGTGTGTGTGTGTGTGTGTGTGTGTGTGTGTGTGTGTATGTATATATCTGAGTTTATGTTTAAGAAGTTATTTCTGTATACATTGGATATTAGTCCTCTATTAGATTTAGGATTGG
>NC_034593.1:59283858-59285669 GCF_900095145.1 Mus pahari
TGTTCATAGCAGCCTTATTTATAATAACCAGAAGCTGGAAAGAACCCAGATGTCCCTCAATAGAGGAATGGATACAGAAACTGTGGTACATTTACACATTGGAGTACTACTNAGCTATTAAAAACAATGAATTTATGAAATACTTGGCCAAATGGATGTATCTGGAGGATATCATCCAATCACAAAAGAAGTCACTAGATATGCACTCACTGATAAGCGGATATTAGCACAGAAACGTAGAACACCCAAGATACATTTTGCAAAACACAGGAAAACCAAGAAGGATGACTGTGTGGATACTTCATTCCTCCTTAGAATAAGGAACAAAATACCCATGAAAGGATATAGGTACAGAGACAATATTTAGAGCTAAGATGAAAGGATGACTAGTCAGAGACTACCCCAAGACAGGATCTTGCCAAGTTAACTGAGATGGGTCTTGCTTGCTCTTTCTTCCTCAGCCTTCTGAGTAACTACACCAAGCATGGTGTTGTATTTACTCTTCCATTGCTATGCTAACCTACAAAGGCTTTATTGTAGTCTGCAGTTCCAGGGAAGTGGAGCTCTCATGGAGGGAAGGCATGGCTTACTTGGAGACAGGTGCAGGAAGCTAGTTTATCATTAGGATTTCATTGAGTCTATAAATCTATATGGCAATAATTGACATTAGAATTTCTGTTTTTACTATGTGTTACTTGCAAGTTGTATGTTTAAGTTTTCAGATTATTTTCAGGATTTTTTTTCTGCTTTTGTTTTTATGTCTATAGATTCTGTTTTGATAATCTTTTTCCTTTTTTTAGTACTTATTTGAATATGTTTTTAAAAATCATTCTATGAACTTTATTTCTTTTTGTACAATTAAGCCATGGACTTTCAGGAAATGGGCTCCAGAAGCTTGAATGCCTTCCATTGGTCCTCAGTGTGATTCTGTCTACTGTGGCTGGAGCAGCCTGGCTCTTTAGTTGAATTCCACTGCCATCCCCTTTAGCTTCCTTTTCTCCTCCCTGGTTGTTTTTTTGCTAACCCATTTCAGGAAGCTGTGTGACTCTCAGAACACAAGCCACATATTCGTTGTCTTGGGAGACGTTCGCCTATAACTTCTGGTGTACAGTGATGCCCGTGGCATACAGGATGAAGTGGCTGGGTGATGTAAACAACCCTTCCTGTTATTGCCAAGACAATGCATATGAAGCATTCTTTAGAACAGTGTCCCTTATCCTTGACGTCTATAATATCAGTCTTCTTGTAGAGTCTCATGTACATGGCCAAAGAAGCAACTCCATGTTTCCTAAAAGGCCTAGGAAACACAAAAGGGTGCTCCTCCCTGTCGCGTTTGTGTTTCTTCTCATTTTGGTGTTACTGGGAGATGGAGGCTGCAGCTGAAAGCAAATTTTCTGGTTTTTTAAAATTATTACATTGTTTAGTTAATGTGTGTGTGTGTGTGTGTGTGTGTGTGTGTGTGTGTGTGTGTGTGTGTGTAGGCTTTCAAGTACCACAACACACCAATGGAAGTCAGTTTAAAGGAATCAGCTGTTGGTTTCTACAATATGGTCCTATGTATTGCCAGCAAAGCATCTGTACCAACTGTGTCATCTTTCTAGCCCAAGATTGGTTAATCTTAAAAAGTCTTCCCAGAGTAGTAACTGTTGCTTTCACTGATCTTTGTCTTACTTTCTCATCACCAATTTTTGCTTTAATTGTTCTTTGGTTTTTTTTTTTTTTTTTTTTTTTTTTTTTGAGATTTGTTTATATATCGAGTATCTTATGAATGGTGCCAAACTATAGATTCTACCCTGATTCTACTGTTCTCT
>NC_034593.1:59285709-59310712 GCF_900095145.1 Mus pahari
ACCAACTGTGTCATCTTTCTAGCCCAAGATTGGTTAATCTTAAAAAGTCTTCCCAGAGTAGTAACTGTTGCTTTCACTGATCTTTGTCTTACTTTTTTATCACTAATTTTTGCTTTAATTGTTCTTTGGTTTTTTTTTTTTTTTTTTTTTTTTTTTGTGACATTAGGTATCAAATCCAGTATCTTATGAATGGTGCTAAACTATAGATTCTACCCTGATTCTACTGTTCTCTTCTTTAAATTTAATTTGTCATACATGTTTAAATGAATTCTTGAAATGGATGTTAGTATGTGGACAGAGTTTTCTGTCAGTACAATTTAGTCTCCCTGTCCTGTGAATTTCATGTGCTGTTTTCATTATCATTTGCTTAAGATTACTTTTTGGTTTCCATTATGATTTCTTTGAGAATTAACTACAAATGCATTTAGAAATTTCCAAACACAAAGTGATTTTCTTTTTTAGTTATCTTCGTCATTATTGTTTCTAGCATAATTTACTTCTCGTTCTTTGATCAGAGAACGTAGTCAAGGTACTCTCAATCCTCTAAAATATGTAAAGAATTCTTTATGATCTTGTAGAAAGCCAGTTTTTAGGATATTATGCCTATATCTTAACATATTTTTAAATCTTAGTTGAATCTTGTTCATATGCTAGTTGGGTCAAATTTTAAATTTTGCTTAAATATTTTATCATCTCACTGATCTTTAGATTTCCTCTTTTCTTGGTTACTGAAGGTTTTTTTTTTTTTTTGTAATATATTCTTTCCTGCCTGCCCCTCCCTCTCTTTATTTTTAGTGTAGAATAGAATTTATTCAGGCCATGGGGAGGGGAGTTAAGAGGGTAGTAGAGGCCGAGAAAGGCAGAGAGAGGGAGAGAGGTTAGAGATGAATAGAGGCCAGCTATGGAGAGAGAGGGAAGGGAATGGGGAAGGGAGGAGGAAAGGGTGAGGGGACAGGAAGCAGGAAGAAAAGAGCCCAAGAGAGAGGGGAACAAGAGCTGTAATATATTTCTTGCTTTATTATCTACTCTCAGGGTCTTGGCCTCTTTAGCATTGTCAGATATGGGTCTCATCTCATTGAGTGTCCCATAGATCCAATTTCTAAAAGTTACTGATGACTCCCATAACATTTGTGCCACTATTGTACCAGTGATCTTGCAGGCAGGTTTTAGTTGTGAATTTCACGGTTTATATTTAGGTAATGTTGATATTTACTTTATGTGCTAAGTACCTTCTAGCACTATATGACTATAAGTGCTAGTCAGTAGGGATAAAGCTTCTAGTTGAATGAAGCTCGTTGTCTCCATGTTTGATGACATAAGTTAATTATGTCATCAGTAATATAGCCTTACCATCAGGTTGTGAAGTCTAACCAGTAGCCTTGGATATAATCTGTGATGTTAGGGGTAGGAGTAGGCTCTATGGGACTCCTTTATCTAAGGACTCAACTAGATATAACCCATTCTTAGCTCCTCTGTAGTTAGTTTTATGTAGATTGATATGACATAATAATCCGAATTTGCATTTTGAAGTCTTTAATGATGTAGAACATATTATCTAGTCCGTATTTGATATCCATGTGTTCTCTTGGCAAAATGCCTTGTTTTGCTCATTTTTCATGTATTTTTGAGTCTTAATAATTCTTTTAAATTTTAATTGTTAATATTTCAGATCTTATTATGTTGCCCAGGCTGGCTTCAAACTACTAGGTTTCATCAGTTCTCATGTTTTAGCTTCTGAGAAGCTTAAGAACTGGCAAGCAACTCCACTTTGCAGTGGGTGGCTACCAAATACTTTCTTTCAGTCATAACTTGTCTTTTCATCCTTCTTTCTCTCTCTCTTTTAATATTTATAAGCTGCACGCCTAGATTGGGCATATGTATACCACTGCACTGCTCTGTTCCCCAGCTATGAGACCCTTGCTACTTGTGACTCCTCCAGGTCACGTGCTTCTGCTCCATTATCCACCTCCTCTTCCTCCATCTTCCTCTCTCTCTGTCCCCCTGTCTCGTCTTTTCCTTTCTTCCTTCCTCTTCCTTCTCTAAAATTTCCAGCCTCACCTTTTTCTTCCACTGCCCAAGTACAGGCTCTAGCCTTTATTTGACCAGTTAAAATGGGGAGCAGGGTTCACATGGAATCATCTGAGTATGTGATCCACTCCTCCTTGGGGGCAGGATTAGCATCAAAATACAAACAGCACCAAGGTAAGCCACAGCAGATGCCAGTCTACAAGTATACCAGAATGTCAGTAGGAATCATTTCATTGACTCACTTTTTCTATTTGTGTTCAGTTCTATCTTGGGTCTCTGGGCTTTCCAGCCTCTGGTTCCTGGCTCTCTGGGCAGTGTCAAGGGTGGGCTTACTCTCATGGTATGGGTCTCAAGCTCTATCAGTCATTGGTTGGACACTCCCACAATTTATATGCCATCTTTTACTCCAGCTCATCTTGTAGGCAGGACAAATGTAGGTTGAAGGTTTTATAGCTGGGTTGGTGTCCCAATCCTTCCACTGGATGTCTTGCCTGGTTACAGGAGATGTACAGTTCAGGCTCCATATTCCCCACTGTTAGGAAGTCTTGGCTAGGTTCACCATCATCTAATCCTGGGAATTTCTGTTGTCTTAGGTTTCTAGCTTATCCCAGAGATGCTCACTCTTTCCGTCTGTCTCTCCCAGTACTCTTTCCTTGTCTTCCACTCACCTGATTCCTTCTGTACCCATTCCCACCCACAACCACTGTCTGCAGAATCCTTTCGAGAACAGTTTTAGCTTTTGATAAAGTTTTAATTCCTAATTTTTCTTTTACTTATTAGGGTTTTGGTGTCATTTATAAGAACTCTTTGCCAAAAATTGGATTTTGATTTTTTTCTGTTTTCTTAAATGCCTATTGTTCTCTTTGTGCTAATATTTATAGAAAATATAAGGTTTAGTCTCTCTCTCTCTCTCTCTCTCTCTCTCTCTCTCTCACACACACACACACACACACACATACATACACACATACATGCACACGTGCGTAAACACACACACATACACGCACACGCAAACACACACACATACATGCACACGCGCGCGTGTGTAAACACACACTCACATACACGTACACGCACGCACGCAAACACACACACACACACACACACACACACCTCTACCCCTCTCTTCCTTTCTCTGTAGATATATGCATGCATTTTTATTTTTTGAGACAAGGTGTCACATTATGGCTCTGGATGGCCTGGAACTCACTATGTAGAAGAGGTTGATCCCAAACTCACTGAGATCCACACATGCCTCTGACCCCTGTGTGCTGGGAATAAGGGACTGTACCACATTTCTGACCCACATTTATATAATCCTCAGACTTTTCCAGTAATTAATGAGTGGCCAGGAGTGGCTGTTATTCAACAGTTAATTCTAAAATAATTTCTGGCATTGAAAGTTTTTAAAAATGCTTTCTTTTGCTCTATTGAGGAATACTAGAGTAGTCAGAGCTCAGGGGACAAAGACTGAAAAAGAATTTGGTACATGTGGCGTGTTAGCTATTGTCGTTGGAACTTTACAATATATATATTAGAGTTACAGTTGTAGGCACATTAGAATAATTTTTGTGGTCTGGAGGAAATTGTATTTTGTAAGGGAGCAGTGATCCCAGAACTTATAGCATGTGGCAAAGCAGTTTGTACACTAGATCACTCCTTCGTGTGTGTGTGTGTGTGTGTGTGTGTGTGTGTATTTATATTTATATATATTATAAATATAAATATATATATATACACATATTTTATAGAAGAATTAGGAAAGAGTTCATTGTGTTAAGATTTTCTTTATGAGTTTTCTTAGCTGTTGTTGGATAATACAGGACAATTATATTTGAACCCAAATAACTTACAGTGCTATAATGTTAATTGTAGTCATGCTTATTTACTGGTAAGAACAGAGAATGCCATTAGTTTCTAATATATATTAAGGTGTTTATCGTTCATAGAATAAGATCACTTTAGTATTTAAATGTATTAAGGAAAAAAGTACCTACTTTAGACTTTAAGAGACAGGATAGAAATTGGGAGTGTTGTGCATGAATTTACTTATTTAAAATGAATATTTGAATATCTTTTGTTAGAGACCCTATTCTAGGTATTTGGGATACATTTGTTAAATAAGACACTATTGTGTCAGCCTTCTTGAGGAGTATGAGCTAGGATAAACAATAAGCACAGTCCTGGAGCGCCGGAGTGTGTCTCATCCAGTAGATAAGAAGATAAGGTAGGGGTATTGGAAAGGGTATGTTGGGAGAATTCAGACTTCAGTATTAACATGGTAGGAATGACAGCTTAACGAGGAAAAGGTATTTAGGCCAGGGCTGGAAGGAGGCTATGGGACCTGAGATATCTGGGGAACCATGCTAGCAAAGTAGGAAGAGGGAATTCAAAGGCTGGAAGGCAGAAAGATGTCAGATGTGCTTCAGTCTTCTGGATTTTATGTTGGTCACAAATCATTTGTGAAGTTCACAATGTCAAACATAAAACTGACACTTAATGAACACAGCTATAGTAATTTTATGGGTCCCTTTTCTCAGGTGCTAAGGACACTCTCCAGCTGGGGTTCACACTGGCCTTAAGTTGGCCAGAGAGTATAGCTTTATTTTCATCCCTTCGTAACTCACTCACCTGCCAGGTTAGACCTCTTAAAGATTTCAGGCATTGTGTGTGCCCTTAGGCCCTTTCCAGGGCTTGGGATTCTGGGCTTTCTGGCTTACTCAGGACTGAATCTGAGAACTTAGGGCAATATTGGATTTCCAGAGTTAATGTGATCCAAGTAGTGATGGAAACTAAACTACATTGGGAGTTGTATGGAAACCTTTTTTTGTAGGAACCCCTTTGCCAAGACTGTGCTTCATGCTGTAAAGCCCAGCTGAGGTGTCTTGCTGGCCCTGATCACTGTTTAAAAAAAAGAAAGAAATATCTTTGTATTGTTAGTGTAAGTTGATATTCTTCTGAACTTATAGGCAGTTTGTTGTAAATTTGATTATTTAGGAAGTTACGATTTCTAAAGTCTTATTCTTATTTTAAAATGAAAATACTAGTTGAAGATAAGCATGGTTATACTTATATATAATTACACATTTAAACCACTTTTACTAGAGAAATTCAGGGCAGTGCTGGTAAAAGAAGTTACATAAAGTAAAAAAAAAACAACAGAAACAAAACCAGTAAATTTAATGCAGGAATAGTATTGCCTTTACTGTAGCTAATAATCCGTACATGCTGCTGTTTTAATGGTGTCCCAGTTTGTTGATGGGGTGGAGGGAGGGGTGCCATTGTTGATGCTTCCAATAGTATTAAGTCATTTATTTATATTGTATCTTGAGTTTTAATTTAAGATTATCTTTATTAGGTCACTCTGATGTCGTGCAGGGTAAAGAGAAGGCATAAATACAAAAGAGATATGACTTCTTAATTTTCAATTAATTATTTAGGGTATTTTAAACTGAGATATTCATTGTTACTTGTCTGAACTTTTTTTATTATGAACCAAGAGTTGAAAAACACTGGCATTGTTTTATTTAAAAACCTGTTGTCCTTCCTATTATGACTTTTTAAAAAAGGTTAAAATTAATTTTAAAGTACTCACATCAAATTAAGGAATATATTAATGTCTTCTCTGATGGCAACTATTCCTTTCTCTTGTACCCAAGCATACACTATACAGAAATATTGTGATAATCTGAGTTTTTGTTTTTAAATGAAATATGGTGATCTTGGAAATAATTCATACCTAGGGTCTCTCACTTTTTCCAATTTATTTTATTGCTGTGAAAGCACTTTATTACTCCAACTAAAATAGTGACATAAACAATTTAAGACTATTGATAGATTTGGAGTAGAAGCAAAAAACAATAAGAAAGTAATTGAAAATCATATCTAAAAATCATGCAGGTAGTACTCTGACTTGTAAACTATTCAATCTGTACAGAATATGTTCATTTCCTAAAGATGTTAATTGGGTTGTGTATAGATAAATTTAAAGGAGTTTTTAGTAAAACTTGTGTTGACAGTCTTTGTTCTATTGTTGTTTTGTTAGTTTGTTTTTCAAGACAAGTTTTCTCTGTGTTACTCTTGACTTGTTCTGTAGGCCAAGCTCGATAGCTTCCAACTCAGAGAGTCCCCTGCCTCTGCCTCCGCAGTGCTAGAATTAAAAGTGTGCAGAACCACAGCTGGCAGATTGTTAGTATTGTATGATCAAATTTATAAATATAACATTTATTTATTGGGGAATTATTTTTTTTTATTTTGACTATGAAGAAATTACTGAATTAGGTTCAAAATATTAGAGTATAATTGCACAACTGTATTTATTATTTCAGTGTTTGTTCTGGTTCATAGATTTCATGAATGCAATAATTTAATTTATAGGCTTAGTTTCTGCATATTACAAAGCATATTAAATTGATAGCTTTTAATTTCAAAATAAGATAATAGAACAAAAGTTGTTACTTAATTGTTTACCCTTGCCCACATCTATGTTATTATTTAAAGAAAGTAGCTTACTAACTTTAATGCTGAAATCGACTAATTTCCATTATTTATTTGGTTAAGTGGAAAAATAATGAACTTTCAAGGTACTAGTTTAGTTGATAAGCACTCAGTGTTTTCAGTTCTTTCCATCTCAAACAATCTAGGAATTTCTTTCATTTTTGTATTGACTGATAATGCAGTAACTGGCTTCATTATTCTGTTTCGAGTGTGTGTGAGGAGGGATATGGGGGGTTCATTTTCTTCAAGAAAAGTTATTACTCTGTTAAGAAAGAAAACATTTTATCTTTGAAAAAGACCCTTATATACTTACAGTTAATAACAATAAATGTAGTTAATTATAATGAGATTTTTTGTGATGTATACATCATCTTAATTTTTACAATAATGGTTTTTTTGTTGTTGTTTTTAAAGTGATTTTGGTGCTATAGAGAGAGTGTGTTCTCATTCTCCTGGACATCCATGACAAACTTCATCTGAAAGCCTTAAGGTTTAGAATATAATGCTAGTAGCTACCAGCTGGTAAAAATTTTCATTTATTGACTCTATTTCTTTACCCCTTTGTAATTTAGATGCCTTTATTCAAAGTTAAGGTAAGGCTATTGTAAAGAATGTAGCATTTTGAGATTAAATGGTGTCCAGAACATACAGTTCAAGGAGTTAGTCCGGTGTAATTGGGGGAATTATTAAATGACACTGACCTCATTTCCTTTAGAACAATGAAAATTAATAGTTTCACGTTTTATTAGGCTGATATTCCAGATGTAGTATACATTTAATTAAGTGTAGTTTCCTTTTAGTTATGGTATGTGTATCTGTTTTTTGTCGTGAATTCTTTCTAGTTTTACAGTTTTCCACATGTTTTCTTTCACCATTTATGATTTTTTTCAAAGCAGAGCTATAAGGAGTTAAATCACTTTAGCATGCAGCAAAACAGTTCCCATTCAAACAATAAACGCCGTTTTAAAAAGCCTTTAGATCTTCTGTCACTTCATAAATATAAATGTATAAAAACGTTATGCAGTTGTAGTGCCCACCTGCTAATTAAATGCAGATTTTCTCAAACTTGTTTAAAATCTGCCTATTTGTTTCAACTCTTTCTCTGTTCAGAGTACATATGGCCCTTGTGAAACTAATTATGCTTATGGAGCAGCTGTTAAATTTAGTGCAACTAATTTTATTCAATATTTTACATTTTAATTGATTACCTGTGAAGAAATTAGCAAATTAACACGTATTGTACAGTAACTGAATGTTCTTTTATGGTTACGCTCAGATTTAACAGGCGAGCCGGGCACTGATAGCATAAAGGCACTTCTAGGGGTTTTGGTAGGAAAGTTATTGGTGGAGCTTGATTAGCCAGCGTGAAATTTTAGGAAGACTGATGAGTGACGCCAAGCATCTGTGTGTCCTGTATCTTAAACATGAGAAGCAGACTGGAAAGTAATAGCTTTTTCACAGAATTTTGGTAACATATGGGCTTATCTGGATCTAAGAAGTCTTTGAAGATCTTTGAACTTGACTAAATGACTTAACCTTTGGCTGAGTGGGTGGGTTATGTGTTTTTAGTTGGGGAAGCACTGACATTCTGTGTTTCTCTTTTTCTTTTTTTTCTTTCTCAAGTCTACCCTTTCTCCTTAACAGTGGAGATTGGAGATGGTGACTAGGAATTTGGTATTTGAGAATTCCAATACTCATTAAGTAGACCAATTTGTAAAAAAATGAAGGTTAAATCTTTTGATAATATTTCAGGAATGATTTTGTATAGATGCTTTATTTTATCTCATATATTTTTAATTGAAAATGATACTGCAATCAGATCTTATATTGTGTTGTAGTTAAAAGGATATGTGCAGAACTGGCTTCAGATTTCAATTTTATCACAGATTTTCTGTGATCTTCGCCCATTCCAGAGTTTAGTTTTCCTAAAACCAAAAGCAAATCAAAATAAGCAACTGCCCTCAGCATGGGTTGGGGTTCATCTTCTAAACACCAAAAAGCCCCCCAAACCAAAACAAGAAACAAACAAACAAAAAACCCAACAAAACAAAACAAAACAAAACAAAACAAAAATGAGGTGATAACACCCATCCACTATTTAAGTACTTAGAAGTAAACATTAACATGGGAACAGCTGATATGATTCTTAAAAAATACTGTGTTGCTATTATGGGGAAACCTCAGGCCTTAGACCCTGTCTAAACAAGAACTATAATAAACATGTGTATTCTTATGCATTCATTAAATCACTAGCTATTACAGTAAATAAAATGGTTTTGAATCTTATTAGCTTTGAATTTTGATAATAGTAAATGTTGATTTTAAAAATAGGACTAATAACTGTGTGTGGAATTTCAGTAAGAAATAGTTTCTCTTTTTTTTAATTGGGCATGTAACTAGGGAATTTGACACCCAGAATATACAAATAAAACCTTTTTACACACTTGATTTATACCTGTTAGAAATGGTAGCTTCTCCTGTTGGTGAAGACAGGGAATGTTTACCTTAGAGATTCTAAATATTTGGGAAACCTGCTAATATAAATATGTTTCTTTAAGGTACATGAAGGCCGATAAATAATACAAGCTGAAAATACTTGTTATTAATTTCTGAATGTGTGTATTTTGTTCCCATCCTTACCCCAAATATAATTGCTGTTGCTGTGGATATTTGAACTATTTCATGTTCTTTTTGACTAGATTTATGTGTATTGGATTGACATATTGGCTATGATGGCTCATTTCTTTTTCAGTTGTCTATTTCTTTCTTCTCTCCATCTTTCTTTCTGGTATTGAGCTCAGGGCTATATCCCCCACCCTTGTTATGATTTTGATGATGAATTTCAAATAGATTTATTAACAAACTTCTACATTTTAACCTTCATATTTGCAAATGTTTTGCAAATGATACAAAAACTAAGAACCCTTTGTATAGCTGTGACTTATGGTTATCATGTAGTTATATTTTATAATTTCAAGTCTTGCTTTCAAGCTTGATTAAGACATTTACTATATGATGAATTTATTTCCAGGGTTACTGCTCTGGTACTAATGTCTTATGTGGGAGCTCTCTTCAATATAGTGAGTGGGAACACTAGTTCTCCTCCTCACTGGTACTGAGGCATCTCATTGCTTTGCAGTATATTTTTATCCCATGGCATTTTACCGTATGTATTTATAGATTAGAACATATCAGGTGATCCCTACGACAGCGTTTTACATTCTTCCTCTGTTTGGTTTCCTCCTGGTTGGCATAATGACTTGCAAAGTCTTGCTATCTTGTCCTTCTTTAAGGCTCCAGGGTCTTGAACTTACTAGCAAATCCTCCATGTTTTAACTTTTCCTGCTTTATGGCATGGGAATTAAGGAGGAAAAAAATGGGGCCACTCCAAAGTTCCTTTAATAGATTGCTTTTTCTGAAGATTATAGTATGGTACTGCCTGGCTGAAGCCGTTGTTTTGTGCGTATGTTTTTCTGTGTATGTTCTCACGTGTGTGTGCACACATCTGGAGGTCAGAGATCAGTCTTGATGGCCATCCTTAGCTACACTCCACCAACTGTTGAATCCAAATTTCTCACTGAAACTAGAGCTAGTTTGGGTTGGCTGGGATCCTTTTGTTTTATCTTCCCAGTGCTGTATATATGAATGAATGAGTGCAAGTGCCTGCAGAGGCACCAGCTGCCCTGGAGCTGGAGTTACAGTTGGTTAGGAGCCCTCTGAAATGGGTGCTCTAGCTGAGGAGCCATCTCTCCGCCTTATGGCTGGCTTTTTAGTGTTAGTTCTGGAGATTGACTCTCAGGTCCTCAGGCTTGCACATCAAGCACTGTACTATCTGAGCCATCTCTCTCCTTCATCTCTCAGTCACTTTTTTTCTGTACTTTGTGTTTTCAATGGGTTGCTTTCAGTTAATGGCAGTACTTACAATTTTACCATTTTTTTGTATTCTCTATCATTTCCACTACTTCGTTAATCTTTTTGAAGAACCAGCCTTTATCTTTCTTAATCTTCTGTTTTCTTTAATTTTGATTTTCTTTAATTTCTCACCAACTTTGAGTTCAATGTTCTGCTCTTTTTTTTTAATTTCTCAAGAGAAATGATGCTTAGCCCACTTGCATACTCCTCTCTAACATGTAGATTTCGCTGCCTCACTTCTCTAACTTTACTTTAGCTGTAACTATATCCTACCTATATTGAACTGTCATATTATCATTTTCATTTAGTTTAAATATTTAAAACTTCCACTGTGTTTTCTTCTTTCTATGAGTTATATGACATGCATTACTTAATTTCCAAACTTTGGAATCTCTGTCGGTCTTTTGTTTATTGTTTTCTTTTTACTTTTCTTCAGATAGAATGTTCTGATTGCAGCTGTGGCTTGCAATATGGTTTATTTTATACAGTGTTATCGATGAGCATGGTGATAAGAGTGAACACTGCACAGTAGTGAGGAATCAAAAGGTAGCTGGATTCAAACATTTACATAGGCTTTTGTTTCTCCTTACTGCTTCCTTTGTCAGTACCCAGAGCTTACACACAAGCATGTACTTAGAGTTCTACCTCAAAGATTCTTACTGTTGCTTTATGTTATTTGTTGGCTGTATTACTATGCATTGTAGCTTCAGACTTCCTCTTCTTTTGTTGTGGATTGAGCTGCTATCACGAAGGGATGTTCTTGCTTTAGCTCTCTGTGGTTGTACTTGGAAGTCTTCTTAATATATTGGTACATTTCATGATACTTCTTTTTGCTTATGTCTACATGATATTTTTCCATATTAAATCTTTCTTTGATTTTATTTTTCACTTTCAATGTGAAAGTTGTCTGTAGTTTTGCTATTTCAGTCTGGTGTTCTTTTTCATTATTTAGTTGAATTATGCTTATGACTAATATACTTAAATTTAAATCTCCCATCTTAGTCTTTGTTTTTTGTTTGTTTGTGGATGTTTTTCTTCATTTTTAAACTTCATCCACTCTTTTAGATTAATTTTATTTTCTTCGAGCTTTTAAATTTGCATTTTAATTATACTTTGATTTATCTAGAAATTGTAGTATACCCTTGATGTGTTAGTGACTAGTAAAAATTAGTACAAATTTATTTTGATTTCTATTTATTTGTTTGTTTTTAAAGGACAGTTTGTTATGTCTGGTATCAAAGCACACATTTGTCCCCTATTGAGTGCCTCAGAAAAACCAAAGCCATTGTTTGGCTGTGCATTTTTAGTGGAGATGGTTGATGCCAAGTTGATTCTTTTTCTTTCTTAGTGACTCACAGTTTCAGAGGTCTCATTGCATCTTTACAGGGAAGGCATAGCAGAGTAGATGGCTTGTATCACCACAACCAGGAATTTGGGAAAGGAAGTGCCCCTGTTAGCAATCTTTATCTTTCTCCCTGGATTCTGTGTGCCCTGTTTTTTTTTTTTTTTTTTTTTTAATTATTTTTAAAATATTTAATTTTTAAAATTAAAATAGATATTTAAAATTAAATGAAAGACAAGAAAAAATAGCCACTTCTCAAAAATATTACTTATAAGAATTTAGGTATCAGGTTGATTCAGTGGAATATTTAATACAAATTATATAAAGCACATTTTCAGTTTAGATATTTACTGATAAATGAAATAGTTTTTTCATAGTCATTCTCTACTTTTTGATGTATTTGTGGAGCCTTTTATATTAAACTGCATGTTTTTAACAAGGAATAATTAGAAATATGATTTTTATCATTGAACCTATGAATAAGTTGTAGACTCTATACTTACTTAAAATCAGTGGCTCTCAACCTTCCTTATCCTGTGATCCCTTAATATACTTCCATATATCATAATGACCCCAATCATAATTTATTTTCATTCATTTTATTACTATAATGTCACTAATATTATGAATTGTAATATAAATATATAGTATACAAATAGTCTTTGGAGACCCCTGTAATAGGGTCTGTTGAACCTCCTCAAAGAGGTCTCAACACACAGATGAGAAATACTGACATAACTATTATACAGAAATATTTTGAAGAATCACATTGGATTCGTACAAATGAAACAGAAGTACTTTTTTGGTGCTGACATTTAGCAATGCCAAGAAATTATAATACAGCCCCATAATATCCTTTTTCATGTATTTGTAACAACAAAAAAGTAAATATTTTATTGATTTATTTCATTAGCACATATTCTCATTTAGTGTTAAATTATAATGTTGATTGAACAGAAAGACGGTAAAATTACTCTAAGGTCTTTAGAAAAAAACACGGAATCCAGTATTTGCATATATAAGGTTTCATATCTGTGTGCCCTGTTAATGCCATGCTACCACTGAAGTTTAGGGCAGTTTTTTCTGCTTAGTTAATCCTTTCTGCAAATGCCCTTTGAGATCCAGAGCTGTGCATCACCAATCTCTGAGGTGCTATTTTTTTTTAAAATTTTGAATAACATTATTATTATTAATTATTTAATCCTGTTTTTACACAGTCCAGTTGTTATTCCCCCTCCCAGTCAGCCCTCACTGTTCCTCATTCCATTCCCCCTCCCCCATCTCCAAAAGCATGTCCACACACACACACACACACACACACACACACACTACCCCCACCTCACCCGTCCTCCCCACTCCCTGAGGCCTCAAATTTCTCTAGGGTTAGATGCATCTTCTCTCCCTGAGGCCAGACCAGGCAGTCCTCTGCTGTATATGTGTTAGGGGCCTCGTATCAGCTGGTGAGTGCTGCCTGGTTGGTGGCTCAGTGTCTGAGAGATCTCAGGGGTCCAGGTTCATTGAGACTGCTGGTCTTCCTCTGGGGTTGCCCTCTTCCTCAGCTTCTTCTAGCTTTTACCTAATTAGACCACAGGGGTCCCTGGTTTCTGTCCATTGGTTGGGTTTAAGTATCTGCATCGGACTCTTTCAGCTGCTTGTTGGGCTTCTGAGGTGCTTCTTAAAGTAAGTAGACAATCAGAATTTACTGTTTTCAGGTGCTTTGATGTAATCATGGTTTTGTAGAGGCTTGAGTTTTACCATTTTGTTTTTTCGTTTTTCACTACCAGCAACCCACCAATGAACAGTTCTTTTTCCACAGTGTATAAAGTGTAGGTCTTTAAAAAATGCTCCTGGTTATGGCTTTAATTAGGTTTTGGTAGTGGAATTCAACCCCCTTGTTTACAGTGTCATCCTTACATGAAATCTGTGCTAGGTTTCATTCAATATGTAATTCTTTAATTTTAATTATAATTCTTATTTTATTGTAAACGTTATCTTTATAGCACTCAAGGACTCTCTGAAGTACTGAAGCTATTTTTTGAAAGTCAAAATATTAAGGTATCTGTTTTGATTACATGTGTTTAGAACTTATTAGCCAATTAAACTTGAAAAATTGGCTTTTGAGGGCAGTAATTCATTTTATGTAGAGATGTTATGGTTATTCTTCTTATTCTGTAGATATTGAAAGCATTTATCTGGTATAATAGGACATCTTGCTGTCCATTTATTGCTTATATATTGTGTGTTCTAGAGTCCCACATTTTTTACCAAATGGTTCTTTGCTTATAATACATCTCCATATTGGCTTTTGTACTCCAGAGACTTCTAGAGTGATTTATCAGAAAGGTACTTATTTAAAGAACTGGGGACAAATGACATATTAAATGCTAATATAGTTTCCTTTCTCTTTGTTTGTTTGATCAGAGTAGGAGATCTTTTTATTCTGATCTGTTATTTTTTTCTTGATGAGACTCTTCTGATTTGTAAGTAAAGCTACATACCTGCAAACAGACTTGATCATATGTCTATGATATGAATCTTATCCAAATTTGTGTAAAATAATTCTTGTAATAACCAAAAAGTCAACAGCTTAATTACTTTTATTTTGTTTTTAGCCTAATTCTTTTAAAATCCTTGTGTGATTTTATAGACATTTAAAACCATATTTTATAATTTTACTCTGCCTCTAGGTTTGCATTTGTTCTTTTCATCCATGGAAATTCTTTGGAATATCTATATTATGTGAAAATCATAAGCAAGATTAAGAAGATCCTGTAACATTGTATACTGTGGTGCCTTTTTCAAATGTATTATATTGTTTGATTTAATATAATGGATTTAATATAATGGGAACCTTAATGTATAGGTGTGCTTTTACCACCCTAGTTTAAAATGTCACACAGCAAGATTGATAAAGAGTATTCTAGAATGACACAAATTTCTTGAGTGTATTCAGTGAATAATGAGCAAGACAAGTTTGGAGAACTTGAAGGCATATGTTTTCTAAAGCATAGTATGTCAGGGGAAACCATGAGACTTTAAAACTAACTGAATTTTCTTAGTTGACTGAAGAGATTGAGGTTAGAGTTTGAGAAGGAAGGTGCAGAGGGAAGGCTGGGTTGGATAATGCATGATAAAATGCCTTGCTACTCAGATTCTAGTGTTGCCCCAGCGATCATAGGACAGTTATCATGATCTGTTTTTCTAGGGCAGTGCCAGTTGAACCTTGTTTTCCTGGGTTAGTACCTTATCTCCCAGATCAGCTTGTGTTCTCAATAGGCTTGTGTTGTGTTCTCATAGGCATGATAGGTGATAGGTCTTCCAGGCGAGAGCAAACATAACAGGTCATTTATTTTGTTATTGACGATTACCTGTGAAGAACACATGGCTTCTTGCAGATTGTTGTTTCCTTTCCTGTATAATAGAAATACAACTAGATTTGTGTAAGCTGTATGTTGAACTTAGCATTCTAAAGGTCCAAATCAGAATTCGGCTTTGTTTAGTTTTGGTTGGTTTTGGTTTAGTTTGTTTTGGTTTTCAAGACAGGATTTCTTTGTGTAGAAATGGCTATCCTGGAACCAGCTCTGTGACCACTCTGGCTTTGAATTCACAGAAATCCACCTGATTCTGCCTCCTGAGTGCTGGATTAAAGGTGTGTGTCACCACTGTGACTAGAATATTTTTTAATTGCATTAGCTATGGTAGAAGATAAGCATATTTCATGTGCTTCTGACTCACATGATACAAATTAGTACAGGCCTCAGTTACTGTCTTCTGACTCACATGGTTATTAATGGCTATTAATGCACAATTTACCTAAGTAAAAAGTTCCTTAAGGTAGTTAACATCTCATTTTGCATATAGGGAAACAAAGAAAAGATAACTTAGGAGAAAACCATTATTTGAGGAATTCTTTATTTTTAACTTAATATTTATCTAATTTTGAGTATATTACTAACATATATATTTCAAGTATAGTAAAAATATGATTTTGCCTAAATGTACATCAACAAGCAAACTACAATAAATTATTAGACACTTAGTCAAAATATAAAGCTCTTAAAGCATTTTTAAAGTTTAAAGTAGCTCACCTATCTTTAAATTGTTTTTGGTTAACATGCATTAGTTCTATATGTTATATGCATACTATATACTAGTTAATATCATATATAATTCCAATTTTTATAAATATACATAAATTAATATATTTGTTAATATATTTATATATTTCATTTCATTTTCTAATGTCTATGCATTATTGTCATATTTAAATATACCAGTATCTTAAAAATTTCCTGGTTTTTCTTTAATAATTTCAATCTTAATATTTAGTTTTTTCATCCATTTCAAGTTGATTTTTGTGCAGGACAAGAGACGGGGTCATGTTTCAATCGGCGGTGCTTAGACATCTGCTTTTCTAGCGCCGCCCTTTATTGGGAAGGCTCTCTCCAGTCTTCAGGGTGTGTATTGGTGCCTTTGTCAAGAATGACTTTTGCTGCAGATGGCTTGTTTCAGGGAGCATGATTGTGCTTCATTCATTTGTATAACTGTGTTTATTCAGACCTCACACTGTGTTACTCACTCTGTTCGTACAGTGCGGTTATGTCTTAAATTCGTATTGATATCGCTAGCTTTGTTCAAGTGGTTAGAAGTTTTTGATTTCCATATTAAGTTTTAGAATTTTGTTTTATAGCTTCATGAAGAATGTTATTGGCATTTTGACAGGGATTGCATTACATTTGTTGAGTATGGACATTTTTAACTTTCAGTATTTGAACATGGGAAAAATTCAGTATTTTATGACTTTCATTACTTTTTTTAAGATTTTGTAATATTTATTGTAAAAATCTTTTACATCCTTGGTTAAATTTGTTTCTGGATTTTTATTTTATAGCTATTGCTATGAGATTGCTCTCCTGATTTTCTCAGCAATCTCTTTGATGTATTAAGATACTGCTGAGCCAGTTAGATATAAATTTCAGAAGTAGAGAATCTTCCTAACATTTGTAACAGCGTGAGTTTGATTCCAAGGACTACCAAAAATAAAATTAAGTGCTACTGAGGCATTTTGTTTTGTTTTAAAAGTGGGTCTTGATACAGTAGTTCTGACTAGTCTAAAATTCATTGTGTAGCAAGTCTTACCTCAACCTACCGATCCGTTGGCATCAACTTCCCAGTTGTTGAAAATATAGGATTATGCCATCATGCCTGGTTGCACTAAGTTTTGTATGTTGTTTTTCGTGTCCTACAACATTACTGAATTTTAATTAGTTCTAATACTTTTTTGGTGATTTTTTTTAAGGATTTTTCTTCATGTTGGATAGTTGGACCCCCTCCCTTTATTTCTTTATTAAAAAAAAGTCCTTTTATTTCTTTCTCATGCTTAAATGTTATTTTAAAAAAAGCCTTCTGGCAATATATTCACTAAACGTCATAAGAGCAGGCACCCTTTTCTAGATGCCCAGTGGCTAGATTTTATAATAGTGATTTAATTAGGATGAGATGCAGATTCCGACCGTATCTACCAATCTGTTTTAAATTTTGTTCAACATTATTTTTTTTAACGTGATTTCAGTTCTAGAATTCCTTTTTTAAAAAAAATTTCCAGGATTTTCTGTTGGTTTTTTACTGAGATTGTTTTGTTTTATATTCATTGAGAGCATAGTTATAAGTTTAAAATCCTTGCCTACTAATTCAAACATCTCATGTACCACAGACTTCATCTCCATTCACTACATTTTTTTCACCTCCCCCACCCCAAGAATGGAACAAATTTTACAGCTTTGTTTGTTTATGTAGTATATATAAAGCGTGTATACTGGGCATGATGCATATCATTCTGGTAATACTAGTGTATTCTCAGTGATATGATCTTAGCCTTTGTTTCAGCAGGATATTAACTTGGTCTGAGGTTGCAGAGGTCTTGTGCTTGTAAGGATAGCTAATATTTTGGTTCCGTGCTTTTATTCTTACCTGTGTAGAGTCTGCTGTCCTTAAGATGATTAGGATTCAGCTAGAGGTTTGAAAATAGTTTACACATAAGAAGTTTTGAATATCACAGAGCTGGGTATATAGCTCAGTGGTAGAACACTTAGAATATTTGGATGCCATCCTTGACTTTTTCTTTCAGGATTCATCTTTCATTATCCCTGTTGCCAGTTGGGCTTTGGTTGTTTTTTTAAATCAGAAGTTTTTCTGTTGGAGTTTATATGTTCTGTGTGCAGAGCCAGTACTCTAACCCAGACCTGGGTCCATTACTTCTTAGCACATACCTACCAAAATGTCTCATTTTATATGACTCATGATTAGAGTGGCTAAGTGTCCTTATGATCACATTGAGAAAATAGAAATAATAGTGAATACATAAAAGAGATCTAAGAATGAAAGAACTCTTTTTATAGATTATATTAAATACATTTGTTATATTAGTTGAAGAGAATTGAAACGTTATTTGGATGTTTTAGAATTTCCTTTTTGCTAAATGTGATGCTGTTTATCTGTAGTTCTACATCTCAAGACACTGATGCAGAGGAGGCTGAGGCATGTAGATTGCTGCAGCTTAGAAGTTTAAGACTCTACTATAAAAACATTCAACAAGAACAAAGCAAACAAGGAATGTTTACTGGCTAACACTGTGTTCTTGTGTGTGTCTGGGTGCTCCCTTGTGTAAGCACATGTGCAGACAAGAAGTTCATGTTAGGATGGCTTATTCAGTCATTTTCCTACCTTATTTCTATTTATTTATTTATTTATTTTTGGTTTTTCGAGACAGGGTTTTTCTGTATAGCCCTGGCTGTCCTGGAACTCACTTGGTAGACCAGGCTGGCCTCGAACTCAGAAATCCTCCTGCCTCTGCCTCCTTAGTGCTGGGATTAAAGGGGTGTGCCACCACCTTATTTTTTGAGAGAGAGTCTCTCACTGATTTTGGAGCTCACCATTTGACTAGACCAGCCAGCAAGCAGGTCCTTGGAATCTTACACTCAATGCTGAAGTTAGAGATGCTGCCCATCTTTTATATGAGTGCTTGAATCTGAACTCAGGTCTTCATGTTTTCACAACCTGCACTTTACCCACTGAATCATTTTCCCCTATTTGCTTCCATTATTTTTCTTAGCATGAAAAAAACCCTAAACTTTAGAAAGTTTAAGTACACAGAAAGTTGTATCTAAAGTTATATGTTGTGCATAAAGTCAGATGATTAGTTAAATTAATTTATCACACATTTCTTTCTTTTTTGTTTTCTGTTTCTTCTACCTACACACATGGAGATGCTTCCTAAGAAACGTTGCATCGTAGAAGTATAGTATTACTAATTTTAGTTACTAAAATTGTATTCTTCTTACTTGCCTTATATGATACTCTTATTTATTTACTTATTTATTTATTTACATTCCAAATTTTGCCTGGCTTCCCTGTCTACCACCCAGAGTTCTTCCCCTTCCCTTTCGCCTCTGAGAGGGCAGCCACCCCTACCTACTCCAGTATCCCCCCAACCTGGTGCATCAAGTCTCTATAGGATTAGGCATATCCTCTTCCACTGAATTCAGACAAGGTAGTCCTATGCTTCATATGTGCCAGAGGCCTCAGACCAGACCATATATGCTCTTTGAATGTTGGCTGTTTCTGGGAACTCCTAGGGGTCCAGGATAGCTGACATTGTTGGTCTTCTTGTGGGGTTGTCAATCTCCTTCAGGGTTTTCAATCCTTCCCCTAACTCTTCCATAAGGGTCCCAACCTTTATGTCTGGCTAATGGAGGTGGTCTCTTCAGGTTCCATATCCTTACTGTTATGTATTTTGACTAAGGTCACCTGCATTGACGTCTAGGAACCTCCTTCATACCAACTCTCTGAGACTTACTAGAGATTCCCCCAATTCCTACCCCAGTAACTCCATATTTCCATTTATTCTCCTGGAACTTTGAGCCTTTCTCCTGTCTCTCTCTGTACCTGATTCTGCCCCACTTTCCCTTTCCCCACTCCCCTCCTATCCAGGTTCCTCATCCCCTCCCTCCCTCCCTTCCTCTCTCCTTCCCTCTGCCTCTCATGACTATTTTGTTACCCCTTCTAAGTGTGATTCAGACATCCTTGTCTGGTCCGTCCTTCCTGTTCAAATTCTTTGGGTCTGTGGGGTGTTTCATGGGTATTCTGTACTTTTCGGTTAATATCCACTTATCAGTGAGTACAAATCTTGCATGTCCTTTGGGTCTGAGTTACCTCACTCAGGATACTAATTCCTAGTTCCATCCATTTGCCTTCAAAATTCAGGAGGTTCTTGCTTTTAATAGCTGAATAGTATTCTATTGTGTAAATGTGCCACATTTTCTTTATGCATTCTGTGGTTGAGGCTCATCTGGGTTGTTTCTAGTATCTGGCTATTACGAATAAGGCTGCAATCAACATAGTAGAGTATCTTTTGTTCTGTAGATCTCTGTTAAATCCATTTGGTTCATAATATCTGTCAGTGTCATTGTGTCTCAGTTTAGTTTCTGTTTCAATCACTGGCCCTTGCTGAGAGTAGGGCATTGAAGTCTCACATTATTATTGTTTGGGGCTCAATGTGTGTTTTGATTTTTAGTAAAGTTTCTTTTATTAATGTGAGTGCCCTTTGCATTGGAGCGTAGATGTCTAGAATTGAGACTTCAGCTTCATAGATTTTTTCCATTGATGAGAATAAAATATCCTTCCCCATTTCTTTTGATTTCTTTTGATTGAAAGTCTATTTTATTAGATGTAAGAATGGCTACTCCAGCTTCTTTCTTGGATCCATTTGCTCAGAACACCTTTTTCCAGTTCTTTCATCTGAGGTAATGTCAATCTTTGTAGTTGAGGTGTGTTTATTGTAAGCAGCATAATGAGTGATCTCATTTACATATTCAGTCTGCTAGCCTGTGTCTTTTTATTGGGGAATTGAGTCCATTGATGTTGAAAGAAATTAAAGACCAATGATTGTTAGATCCTATTATTTTGTTTTTGGAGGTGGTATATTTGTGTGGCTATCTTCTTTCGGTTTTGCTGTGAGATCACTAAAATCTTGTGTTTTCTTGGGTGTAGTTACCCTCCTTGTGTTGGCGTTTTCTTCTATCATCCTCTCAAGGGCTGAATTAGTGGAAATATATTATTTAAATTTGGTTTTATCATGCAATATCATGATTTCCATCTATAATGATTAAGAGTTTTGCTGGTTATAATAGTCTGGCCTGGCATCTGTGGTCTCTTAGATTCTGCAAGACATCTGTCCAGCATCTTGTAGCATGTAGTTTTTACTATCCCACTTTTAAACTCTGGGTGGAGCCCTGCCCATGTTCCCTCAGATCCATGGATGAGACACACACACACACACACACACACACACACACACACACACACACACNCATGTTCACACACACACACACACACACACACACACACTTTAACTTATTTTCAACTTACCTTATTGGCTCAATTGCTGAGTGTCTCTAATCTTCCTTGGCTAGCATGCCCTTCCCAATACTCTTAGCTCAGCACCTTTAATCTGCCCCTATTTTAGTTGTATTTCTAATCAACCCCCTGTGGAAGTGGCCTATGGCCAATCCACCTTAGGTCTCTTATGTCTGGTCTCTTTTTCTTCCTCCAAACCATGGTGAAATCTCCCTTCCTCTCCTGCATCTCTTAGCCTGCTTGCAGGGACCTGGCAGTCCTGTTTCTTTCCTTCTACTCAGCAATTAGCCCATGGCATCTTTATTGATTGATCAAGAACCAATTGGGGAATAGGATCTTAGGATCAGATCCATGTAGGATCTTCTTTCTGGCTTTTAGAGTATCCGAGTCTCAGTTGAGAAGTCAGGTGTAATTCTGATAGGTCTGCCTATATATGTTACTTGGCCTTTTTCCTTCGCAGCTTTTAATATTCTGTCTTTGTTATGTATGTTTATTGTTTTAGTTATTATGTGGTGGAAGGATTTTTTTTTCTGGTCCACTCTATTTGTTTTTGTAGGCTTCTTGCATGTTTATAGTAGTCTCTTTCTTAAGGTTAGGGAAGTTGTATTTTTTTTCCCCCTATGATTTTTTTGAAGATGTTTTCTGGCCCTTTGAACTGGAGTCTTCATCCTCTTCTATTCTTATTATTCTTATTGTTTGTTTGTTTGTTTGTTTGTTGGTTTTCTCTCTTTTTTTTTTTTTGAGACAGGGTTTCTCTGTATAGCTCTGGCTGTCCTGGAACTCACTTTGTAGAACAAGCTGGCCTTGAACTCAGAAATCCGCCTGCCTCTGCCTCCCAAGTGCTGGAATTGAAGGTGTTTGCCACCACTGCCCGACCCTTATTATTCTTAAATTTGTTTTTTTCACTATGTCCCAAATTTCCTGAATGTTTTGCAATAGAAACTTTTTACATTGGCATTTTCTTTAACTGATGTATCAATTTCTTCTATGGTATTTTTGACACCTGAGATTCTTCCGTCTCTTGTGTTCTGTTAGTGATTCATTCTTCTGTCTGATGTTCCTAGGTTTTCCATCTCCAGTGTTGCTTTCCTTTGTGTTTTCTTTATTGCTCCTATTTTTATTTTTAGATCTTCAGCTATTTTGTTCATTTCATTCACCTGTCTGTATTTTATTTATTTATTTTTATTTCTTTACAGGATTTATTTTTTTCCTCTTTAGGGATTCTACCTGCTCACCTGTGTTTTCCTGTATTTTTTTGAGGGGATTATTTATGTCTTCTTTAAATGCCTCTACCATCTTCACGAGATGGGATTTACGGTCACAATCTTGCTCTTCAGCTATGGTAGGCTATCTAGGGCTTTCTGTAGTGGGATAGCTGGGATCATGGTACCACATTGCCTTGGCTTCTGTTGTATCTTCTTGCTCTTGCTTTTCAGGATCTGGTTGTCTATGGTGTTGGCTAGCCTGGATAACCCAGGTTGGGGCAGACCTCCCAGGAGGCTGGTGAAGTGTGTCCTGGGTTAGAGCAGGCTTCTTAGGAGGCAGGCAGAGGTGTTGGGGTGGTAGGGTGACATATTGAGGCAATGTACTGATCTGAGAGTGCAGATGGGGTGTGGACTGGAAGGGTGATTGAGCTCTGATGAGGCAGGGCAAAGTCTGCATTTGTTGGTTCTGTGGGGTACCAGTAAACAGGTGGATTGGGAGGAGTTTCACATATGTCCCTGATTACAGTGAGCTGCCTGGGAGCCAAGCAGGACTGTGGGGCGGGGAGCTGGGGTGGGGGCATTGCTGACAGGTCCTCGAAGGCCGGGGAAGCTGCAGACCCACATGGTACTCTTTTATCCAATTACTTGCATCTCAAAATTTTCCTATATTTACATTTAGATTGAAGCTTAATTTCCTTGAAAGTTGACACTGTCTATATATCTTCATATAATTATAAAAGAGAATGATCATGTGTAGAGAAGCATTTGCTTTACACAATTAATTTTGGGACTAAGAGTTGAAACTGAGTACTTTAAAGTAATTTAGGTCAATTGCATTTTAAATTCAAGGCAGACTAAATCTATTTAATACAATCTGTTTATTGTAGGTCCAGGTCAAGGCCTCATCCACGCTCACATAGTAGAAGCAGTGAAAGATCAAGTCACAGAAGAACTCGTAGTAGGTCCAGGGACCGAGACAGACGTAAAGTCCGGGACAAAGAGAAAAGAGAAAAGGAGAAGGATAAAGGCAAAGACAAAGAAGTGCACAGCATCAAACGTGGGTGAGTTCAGACATTCAGTAACTCCATAGCAGTATGCAAACTAAGTTCTCTCTAAGGAGCTTCCTGTTCCAACACTTTGGGTAAATTCTATTAAGAATAAAAGAAGGTAAGGGCTTGCCAGTAACTTGCATGTTTCTTGAAATATATATTCTCCAAAAAAATTATTGAGTTATAATAACATGTAACACTTCTTATTTAATTGTATTTACAAGTAAGTCCTACAGCATCAAATTTATTTTATTAGTGCTTCAGTAGCTTCCTTTTTCAGATGACTTTTTAAAATGTACAGGTGAATAGAGAAAAGACTCCAGATTGTTATAGTTAGGATGGAATCTTAGTCCATTCTGGATATACAATCCAATCACAAGTGTTTGAACTTGTGCTGTGTAACCGAGGTGCTTCTACATACATGAGAAAGTAATCCACGTGCTTATACTTCTTCAGGCTTAGAACCTTTGCCTTATCAACCTAGCTTAAACATATCTATGATATACTTACTGGTGGAACTTAAAGTATGCAACTATAAACCACAAAGCAAAAGAAAGTATAACAGTGGCAAAGCGAGATACACTTTTACTTGGAATATCTGCATGATTATAGTATGAATTCCTTCTGTTTTAAGTTGATTTGCTCATTTTGTTTGTTACTTTGTTTATGTTCAGATTTAAAGAATGTCATAGAAACTGGCAGGGTGTCATTTGTAGGGATCCTTATAATGTGATGCGAATGATTAGTATGAGATTTTAAAACAGTTCAACTTAAAAATATTATATTTATAAAATGATAAAGCATGTCATACATGTTTTGCTTACATATAAATACTTAGAATAAAATTAGAAATTATATTAGTGAAGGGAAATGGCAGTAATAGGTTCTTTTCCAGTGTCTGTGATCTTTCTGACTCAGGTATTTGACTAGCTTTACAGCACTATGCATGTATTTCTTCTGATTGAGCAGGACTTGAGTCCAAATAGACATTTGTTGGTCACCTCCAAGATAAAAGTACAATTATTATACCACTGGGAATATTTTGTCATTTGTATCTCAAATATGAGATTTTAGGACAGTAACCTTTAAAAAATTATATTTATAACATTTGTTTTCTAAGAAAAAACTGTTACTGGGACACAGTACTCAGAAGTTTATAACATCCTTAGGTCTTTTGCTTGGAACTTTGTGTGATGATGCTGAACATGTGTACCCCAGCAGCATCACTCGTGGGTTCGTCTTTTAAGGTTCTTTACCAATGTCTGCCCAGCCAACCAAATTCATGTGGTAGATATTTGGTAATTTGGTGCAGTATTGTTGGGACATGAGGTCTTTTAAGATGTGAATAAGTCAACTAAACTTTGCTTTACTGAATAGATTAACATTGTTATGGCAGAGTGGGGATTGTTATTGAAGTAGTGAATTCCTTCTGAAGTATTTTCTTGACTTGTGTTTATCTTTCTGCCATGAGAAAATAGAGAAGCCTTTCTAGAAGCCAGCCAGCCACCAGGCTCTGTCAACAAGTTTCTGCTCTTTTTTTTTTTTTTTTTTTTTTT
>NC_034593.1:59310797-59331441 GCF_900095145.1 Mus pahari
TGGCTGTCCTGGAACTCACTTGGTAGACCAGGCTGGCCTCGAACTCAGAAATCCGCCTGCCTCTGCCTCCCAAGTGCTGGGATTAAAGGCCTGCGCCACCAGGCCCGGCTTAAGTTTCTGCTCTTTTTAAATGATCAGATCTGCAGGATTCTTTCACAGCTGCACAGAATAGAGCAAGCCATCGAGTACAGCACTGACATGTTAATTTCATGTGGAACAGTTAGTTTTCCTTAAGAGTAACCTGCTCAGTGGAGAGTTTTCACCATTATGTCTTTACTTGTGTCTGACTAGGCAAAACAATGTTCGAGGTTAAGCACTAAGGCTTCTGGAATATTTTGTTCAGGCATCTGAGCTTAAGTTTATACATTCTAATGATGTGTTACAACTTTTTGAATTGAATACTTTCTGAGAAATTTAAGAATTTCCCTGACTATACAATTGGTTCTTCTATAAAATGGGGATTTGGTACTTTAAAAGCTGTAAATGTAAAAGCGGTGTATAGTAAGAACAGCATTATAATGTAACAATCCTAACTTAGGAGTATGTCACAGATCTTCTTTGGCAGCCTTCCAGTGTTTGTAACTTTGAGTTCCATGTATAAATTCCTGTTGATAGCGTATTTTTGCTTCTACCTGATGTTTGGCAGAAGATGTTGGAAGTGATTTGGGAAAGCTGGACTCTGAGTTTTGACAGCAGTTGCATACTTAGAAAGCCTGTCATATTTTTTCTTACCTCTTATTTCTTTATGCAGCAGGCAGTCACTTATGCTAATTTACTCCAATTTGCATATAGGTTATAGAGTTCTGTGGTGCAGAGCATGCTTAGAACTCCTTTTAAGTGTCTGTTTGGATCAAAGCAGGACTGTGTGATAGCTGTTGTCTGACACCAAGCTGTGTGGTGTTGTTTTCATTAAACATTTATCACACTTCCAATGTGACAGCAGGCAACTTTGTGCCAGGATAACATGTTTTCATGCAAAATTTATTGAAAAAGATGAGACTTTGTAAAGAGATCTTGTTGCCTTTCACCAGTGGCGAAGGGTAAGTGTTAGAAAGTAGTACACCTTGAACATGTGTCACTGTAACAAAAAGAAGCTTTGTACTGGCAGTTTTGTTCAGCAAGTAAATAAAGCTATCTTATAGAAGTCTGTGCACTGGACTCTGCTCTTTCAAATTAACAGTTTTATGATATTCTTGTTTATTGATTTTCACAAGTATAGCCCATTACTATGTTTATGTTATAATGAAACATCACCACTGGTTCCACTATGTAAGTTTGAATGTTAGATTTAATTCAACTAAACCAAAGACTTGTCAGTCTTTCAAAAAGATGAGGTTCAGAAAGGAAACATACTATGATATAAAAGATTAGCCAGAAAAAAAAAAATGGAAGACAAAAGTTTCATTAGTTCTTCGTTGGCTTGTACCTTCCTCTCACTCATTATAATGACACAGTTTAATTGTTACATAGTTTCTCCGATGTCATTTTATATGGAAAATGCCTGCTGGTGGTTTTAATGGCATGAATTGTAGGATTATTTTTTATGGTGATTGCCTGGCCATGAAAAGCCTTGGAGCGGTGGCTCTCAACCTTCCTAATGCTGTGACCATTTAATACAGTTCCTCATGTTGTGGTNNNCCCAACCATAAAATTATTTCATTGTTACCTCATAACTGTAATTTCACTACTGTTCTGAATCATAATGTAAATATCTGAAAGGTAGGATATGTAATATGTGACCTCCAAAGGGATTGAAGCCCACAGGTTGCGAACAGCTGCCGTAGAATGAGAAAGTTTTATTTTCCTTTTGAATGTTACAGGAAGCTACTGAGAAATCTATGAAGAAGCTAGTTGAAAGATTCAAATACAGGCCTTTTAAACTTCCCATTACATTTCACCTTGAGAGCTCTAGAAAATTTCATGTGACTCATTGCATGGGGTGTAACAAATTTATGTACAAATTAACATTTAAGAATAAACAGAAGGGGCTGGAGAAGTGGCTCAGCAGTTAAAAGCACTGACTGCTCTTCCAGAAGTACTGAGTTTTATTCCCAGCAACCACATGGCGACTCACAACCATCTGTAATGGTATCTGATGCCCTCTTCTGGTGTGTCTGAAGACAGCTACCGTGTACTTATATAAATAAAGTTGTAGTGTAATAGAAGAAGCCTTATGCATGCACCTGTAGAATCTATAAACCTTGAAATTGTGCTTTGGTGCAAAACCATGACTCATAGAAATACACAGGAGTTTTTAACAGATGCATTCTATGAATAAGTCATTATTAAGAGAAGCAGTGACTTGTCACAAGTATCTCATATAACTGACAAAGCAGACACATTTGAGCAACAACAACAATGTAGACATGAGTTATCTAACAGATCTGAAACTGGTTTCTTCTGTATGAGGTAGTGAAACAAGACCTTTGCTTGACAAATTCTATTTGCATATTTATCAAAAAGTGTTACCTGTATTCATATCAATTATCCACAATTTATATATAGTTTTAAGATAGTTCAGAGGAGGAAAAATGGCCCAAAATAGGACATTTACAAATCTGTTTTGATCATCTCAATATTTTAAAATCTTTCCTGACAAAGCCAGTTATCTTCTCCCTTCCCTCCTTTCCCTTCCTCTTTCTCTTCCCCTTCCCCTTCCCCTCCTTTTTTTGATATAAGGCTCTGTTAATATAAATTAGGCTTTTGTGGAATTCAGGGTTTTTCGTTTTTACCCCTGCCTTGATGCAGAGATTATAGGCAGGTGCTACCATGAGTACCTCCTAGTTACTTTTTTCAGACCTTAAAGAAATTATTCTTGCATTAGATGTGGATTATGGCAAGTGAAAAAAAATCTGTAAATATCAATACTAATATTTGTAAGAAGACCTGTACTGTGTAGTAGGATCTCAAAAAATGAAATTTTTATTAAGAAAACATTACCCAGGCCTGGGATTTGTGATACTTCTACCTTAGGATCCTGATGTACCGGGATTCTACATCCATATTATCTACATCCATATCATCATGCATGTTTAACAAATGATTGGCTAATGTGATTGGGTCTGTGATTACCAGTTCCTCGATTATGTGCTAATTAACTGGTTTTTACCAATTTGACACAACCCAGAGCAACCTGGGGAGAAAGAGCCTCAACTGAGAAATTGGCTCTATCATACTAGCCTGTGGGTATGTCTTGGTGATATTAACAATCATTGTGGAAGGGCCCAGCCCACTCTGGGCAGTGCCACCCTTGGGCAGGTGGCGTTGGGTTGGTATACAGAAGCAAACTGAGGAAGTCAGGGAGAGCAAGCCAATAAGCAGTGGCTTTCCCCCGCAGTCTCTGTTTCAGTTCTTGCCTCCAGCTTCCTCCTACCTTGAGTTTCTTTCTTGTCTTCCCTCACTCACAGTAGGCCAAAAATAGGCCGAATAAAATTTCCTCTGCCATGTTGTTTTGCTCAGTATTTTATCATAGTAACAGAAAGCAAACTAGGACTCTACTGATTCCTCACCTCAGTGACTTCATGATGGTTGGCTCCTCAGCAGGAAATATTTTGTTCGCTACCTTTCCTAATTTTTAGTTCATCTTTTAGATGTTACTTCATTCGTAAAGTATTTTTTTTTGCTCTTCAAGAGTATACTAAGTAACCTTCCTGTTAAGTACTAATAGAATTTATGTGAAATCTGAAGAGAATTTTGTTATTCTGTAACTACAAATTACCTTCATATCTTAGTCAATATTGTATTTCTTTAGATCATATTAAGCACACACATAATGAATAATAGATTATTTTGGCTGCTGTTTCTAGGTAAATAAAGGAGGGTTTAGGCATTTTTTTAAATTTTAAAGTTGACTTACTGATGTTAGACAGGTAACCACTCTTTTGTATCACTCCTTGCCTGTTCACTAGAATATGTGCAAACACACATATGTACAAAACCTGCAAATCTTAAGACTACATTAAAAACAATTCTATTTGACTTTTACTGTATCTTTTTTGTATTTTAAATGTTGCCAATCATACTGTCACTAATTTTGTATAGTACCTGTTGTTTAAAACAATACTTCTAGGGTGCATGTTTTAGATATTGATTATATACTTGTTCTTAATTGAATTTATTTTAGTATTTCTACTCTCTTGATTCAGTACATGGCTTCAGGACAGAATACCAGAGTTAAATATACTATTCCATAGAAGTTTTAACTGAAAACTGTAACTACTTGCCTTCAGCTCATTTATGTATGGCTTTTTATGCTGAAGACTCTGCAGTATTCTTAAAGGAATGCAGAGGGAATAAAGATGAAATGCCAGCCAAGTTTTTTATAAACAGTAAACAGACTAGTCCCCTAAAACCCAAGTTGTCATTTATGAATCACCCATTACAGGTCTTTAATTTATATCTCATCATAAAGCATTTTGATTATCCTAGATGTGAATTATGCTAAACTAAATTGGAACAGTATTATCAATATTTTAAAATAATTCAAGTTTATTTATTTCTCTTCAGCTTTTTTCCCAGTTTGGTGATCATTGGAGTGACATCTCCAAATGGACCAGATTGGAATAAAACATAAACGTATGATGGATCAATTAGGTCATTGTTAGTCAGCACAGGTAGGAATTCAGAAGTAGTAGACTTTGCCAGGAGTAGAGGTAAAAGCCTAGGAGCAGAGGCAGAGTGGTCACTGCAAGCTTGATACCAATTGGGTCCACATAGCAAGTTCCAGACCCGCTAGGGCTGTATAGTGACATCCTAGCGCGCGCACACACACACACCCCACTACACAGAGAGTCCTGGAGGGAGAGACAGAGACTGAGAAAAAAATAGAGGAAAAGAAAGAGTAAAAAGAGTTTTGAATCTCAGTGTGATATATTGGAGAGTTCATAAGTGATTGGTTTAAATGTTCTTGACATGCTTGTGATCGAAATGAACATAGCCAGATGATAGTAGTAATTAGATGTTCTTATGAGTTATACTTTTCCACTATAGCAGAGTAAGTTGTACCAAACTATTCATGTAAGTGGTGTTTCTGTATCTTAGACTTCAAGGCACTGAGATTATGGTAAAAAGGAAAACTCCAGATGGTTTCTCTGGGTTTAATGCTTTTCAATTAATACTCAGGCTGTAATCCTTGGATTCTGAAATTGGATATAACTACAGCTAGATAAAGGTGCATCTCGGCTGGACATTGTGGGTACAGACACTAAGCACTTATAAATGTCATTACATATTTGGTGATCTCAGCAGGTACAGTTAGGGAACTGTAACAATAAGTGCTACTGTTTAAATCCTCCCTGAGCTGTTCCTACAAGAGATTTTGAAATGGCAACTTTGTGCTCCTGTTATGCCAGATTGTTGACTGGCTACCTAAAGGTATCACTGAAAACCAACTTGATTGCTGTGTTTTAAAGCAGTCTTTGCTTAAACAAACAAAACAAAACCCCAAAGAGTCAATTCCAAAAAAAAAAAAAGAAAGAAAGAAATTAGTAGATACAATATTTTGAAAATTAACATAAATTTGAATAAGTAAAATATGAAATTATTATTTTGTTTGTTTGTTTGTTTGTTTTTTTGAGACAGGGTTTCTCTGTGTACCCCTGGCTGTCCTGGAACTCACTCTGTAGACCAGGCTAACCTCAAACTTAGAAATCCACCTGCCTCTGCCTCCCAAGTGCTGGGATTAAAGGTGTACGCCACCACTGCCCAGCATGAAATTATTTATAGTGTAACTACTTATAAAAAAAATTATACTTAGCCAGAATTGATAAACAACAATTTGGCAAGTCACCATTCAGTTATTTAATTTATAAATTAATATGTTTAAATTTAATCTATCAATTAATTATTGTAGATTTACTATTACTCAGAAATATTCTTAGTTTAATCTAAAAGTAAAGAGATTAACTGATATCATGAAGATACATGCTTCTGAACCTGACAAATCAATGTCTGATTATACATATATATAATTGGTGTTANNNTATTATATATAATTTTTTTTTTTTTTTTTTTTTTATATTTATTTTTTTTTTTTTAGTTTTTGCTTTGCTTTAGGAAGTCTTACACTGTGGCTAAGATTGGCTTTGAATTTACCTAATGTAGTTTCTTTTCCCATTTCAGCAAATGAGAATGGATTTTACTTTTTTTTTGGTCATATCACTGAAATCACATAGCTTTAGCTGTTGTATAAAGCTTCTTTTACTTAGCACAGAACTTGAGTGATGCGTTCATGTTGCTTATTTGTCAGTGTGGTATATAATATTGTTAAGTAGTACTTTGTTGTATGAACGTGCCATGAATTATTATTGTTCATGTACCAGCTAATGACTTGACAGTATATATAGTCTTTGTTCAGTGCTTTTGAAAGAATATGTAAGGGCTGTATTTTTTTTTATAGTTATTTGATATTATTTCTTTTTTTACATTGGATATTTTATTTATTTACATTTCCAATATTATCTTCTTTCCTGATTCCCCCCCCCCCCAGAAACCCTCTATCCCATCCCTCCTCCTGCTTCTATGAGGGTGTGCCCCTCCCACCCCCGCTCCTGCCTTCCTTCCTGCCTTCTCATACTCCTACACTGGGGCATCGAGCAAAACCACCTAATCTATTTTTTTTTTTCTTTTTGGATTTAATTATCTTTATACTTAGAGGAATGATGAGTGGCTTAGTCAGTTTGTTCAGACCTGCTTCATGGCTCATATACAGCTTATCTTCCCATGGCTGACTAGAGGGCTGTTATGAGCTGTGTCTGTAATCCCGGTTTTGAAGATTACACCTTTATGAACTACTCATCTCCCACAGACCCAACTTCTCATGTGAACATAGTGTATTAATGCATGGGCTTTGGAAAGATACAAACTTTTAATCCATAGTAAATCAGTTTTCTGTTTTTTTGTTTGTTTTAATGGGAAAGTTATGTTTTGTTTTGTTTTCCTAGGACGTGCTGATTTAAATTAACTCTTCAACTGGAGAAGGGGCACAGCCTCATTTATCCTAAGTTGGATTTCACTCATTGCTTAGTAGAAAATGATCTTGAGCAACTACTGAAAGACTTTCGAAGGGAGACCCTCTCTCAAGTCTCGGGATGGCTGTGGACCCCCCAGGACTCACGAGAGACCTAGCTTGATGCAATTACATGAGGCTTTATTCGGGGAATGCCAGAGCTCTGGGGATCTCTTGTATCCCATGCAGGGGTAGAGTCGGTCCACGAAAGAAAAAGGGACCCGCTTTTTATGGGCCCTCAGGGGGAGAAAGGAGGGAATAGGGGATTTCCAAATCACCTGTAACAATTCCTATAGGCATGGGAGGGGGATGAGGAAGGAGCCGTGCACAGGCGCAGAGGTGATGCAATTCTATTGGCTAACAGCTAACACATGGGGCAGCTCCGTGGACGTTGTACATCGTGGTGCGCACTAGGCTCCGCACCACGATGTACAACGTCCACAAGCAGATCGCCAACGATGACACCACCACCACCACCACCACCACCACCACCACCACCGCTACTACTATTTCGTTTTCTCTTCTTCCTCTTCCTCTTCTTCATCCTTCTTCCTCCTTTCCTCTCTGTCTTTCTTGCTTTCTGTTTACAGTTCTGCTCATTGAAATAATAACTAAGGTGGTAGACATAGTTATAGGAAGTTATAGAAATGTATACTTTAGCATGATACCTGATTATAATCACCAGCTTTTATACTTTTCATGAGAAAGCTGAGATTCAGAGAAGGTACATAATTTACCCCAGATCATACAGTGAGAAAAAAAACTAAGATTCAAATCAGATTTTCTCAAAGTCTACTCTTAGAGATGCCATGTGACTTACTGTTGACTCAAGGCCTGGAGGTATTAGATAGACTTCTAAATCAAGGTCCTAGCATGCCTAAAGCCCTTGGTTCAGTTTCCTGCACTGAATAAACTAGAAATTCAAGGTCATCCTCAATTACTTCGTGCATTTGAGACCAGCAAAAGCTATATGGGACTCATCCTCAAAAAAAAAAAAAAAAAAAAAAAGGATGTCCCTGGGAGAAATAGAGGAGGAGTACATCTTGGGGAGAGGGGAGGGGGAAGGCAGAGCTGGGAGGAGGAGAGGGAGGGAATGCTGTAGTCAGGATGTATTCTATGAAGAAGAATTTTTTAAAAATGATTAATGATGAGATGCAGTGCACTGGATAAACACTTGCTCAGCTTGAGTACCGCCCAGAGTTCATCCCCAGGACTGAGCAGGTAAATGCTGACAGGCCAGGGCCTGCACCCCTCTCTGAGGGGTCTTGGAGCTGTTTGCATAGGCTACTTTATCTAGGTTAAAGAAACCGCAGGGTAGTTGCTGTGAGGTGTGCTCAGCAAATCAGACATGTCAGACTAGGTTGTGTTATTTTGTGTCCATATTCTTAGGGGCCAATGATGTGATCCAACTCATGATTTTGTTCCCATACTTTACAAGTTTGAATTGAACCAAAATAGTCTCTGCATACTTTGTATACTAGAATCATCTTTTCAAGAGAATCTCAGCATTACCTGGCAGTACCTTTAATGGACACCAGGGACCTGAGTGCAGACATCAGAGCCTTCCCAGTGGTCACTGTCAGAGGGACCTTGGACTCCTTAATCTCCTCCTTCTATCTTCCATGTGGTGGAAGTAAAGATCTGCCATACCATACTCATTTTTATTCTGTGCTGTGAAAGCAAACCTAGGGCTCCCTGAATGTGTTTATTTTTCCTCTTCCTTTCTCCTCTCCTCCTTCATTTTATTTATTTTTCATTAAAAATAATTTTGTGCAATATATTCTGATCATGAAGTTAAGGGTTTTAATCCATCCCTCATCCCCCAGACCCTCTGCACCTAGCCACTGTTCAAATTCCATGCCTTTTCTCACTCTCTCTTAAACAGGTAAATAAAAAACACAAAAAACCAAAGATACAACACAATGAACAAACTAACAAAGGAGGAGGATCTAAAAAAACCATGAGAGACAGATAAGTGTACACACACACACACACACACACACACACACACACGAGCCATACAAACTGAATATCAGAAACCAGTAAGGTAAAACAAAACAAAGAAAATAAGACCTAAAATCTAAAGCCCAAACAAAACAATATGGGACAAAAAAAAATCTTGAAAAATACCTTTGTGTTTCTTTTGTATTGACATCTACTGCTTGGCATAGGGCTTGACCTCAAGTGTGATGTAGAACCATTGACATTCCCTTGAAGAAAGTAATTTTTCCTTTGTGAGTGGTTATTTGGAGTTAAGTTCTTGGTTATGGATGGGATTACTAGTCTATTTCCCTAACTTAGTTCTGGGGCCCTGTTTGGTTTGGATCTGTGTGGGTCCTATAAGTCTTGCTATCGTCTGTGAGTTCATATGTGCATTAGCACTGTTACGTTTGGAGGACACTGCTGCCTTGGTGTCCTCCATCCCTTTGACTATTATGATTTTTCTGACTCCTCTTCCACATAGCACAAGCTGTCACTTCTTTTATTGATCTTGGCCATTCTGACAGGTGTAAGATGAAATCTTAAAGTAGTTTTGAATTGCATATCCCTGATGGCTAAGGATGTTGAACATTTTCTTAAGTGCTTCTTAGCCATTTGTGCTTTATCTTTTGAGAACTCTATTTAGTTTGGTGCCTCATTTTCTACTTGGGTTTATTTTGTTTTCTTGAGGTTCAAGTTGTCTTAGTTGCTTCTATCGTGTAGACATTAACTCTATTTAATATGTACTTGGTAAAGATATTTTCCATTTTGTAGATGCTTCTTTGCCTGGATGAAGATGTCCTTTGATTTTCAGTTTCACGAGGTCCAATTTGGCCTTGGTTCCTAAGCTTTCCTGTGCCAATGAGTTCAAGACCATTCGTTACTTTCTACTCCATCAAATTCAGGGTATCTGGCCTTATCTTAAGGCCCTTGATCCATTTCTGGTTGTTTTGTGCATGATGATAAACATGGATCTATTTGCATTCTCCTATATGCGGACATCTAGTTAGACTAGCACCGTTTGTTGAATATGCTGTCTTTTTCCCAGTGTGTATTTCTACCTTTTTAAAAATAGCATAAATCAGTCTATAAGTATGAAGACTTATATCTGTGTCTTCTTTTAAATTTCTCATCAAAGAGTTTGTTTTTAAACCAGTACCATGCTGTAGTATAACTCTGAGATCAGGATCATGATACCTCCAGCAATTCTTTTATGATTCTGAATTATTTTAGCCATCTTGGTGTATGTGTGCATGCATGCTTGTGTTTCTATATGAAGCTGAAAATTGTCCTGTCGATTTCTGTGAGCAATCATGTTGGAATTTTGATGGAGATTGCATTTCATAAGATGACCATTTTTACTATATTAATTCTACTGATCTAAGAGCATGGAATATCTTTCCATCTTTTGATATTATCAGTTTCCTTGTCTTGTTTCTGATTTTAGTGAAAATGCTTTGATTCATCCTCTCTCTCTCTCTTGGTTTGGTATCGGTCATTGACTTGCCATAATTGCCTTTATTATATTGAGGTATGTAGTGACAATTTTGAAGTTTTGGTTTCTTTGAAAGAACAGAAACATTGTAAGAATGCATTTTGTTTTAATCCTAGGTGTGGGGATATAGGGTTGCTTCAGTTTTCCCAGAGCAGCTGACTGTGATTTGCCTGTGCTCTAGCTGGAGTTGTTATTTTTCCCCCACTGTGCATAGTTTCTGTGACTGTGTGGTATTTGGAGTTCTGGGGGACTTTTCAGAGGGATGTAAATGGTAGGGCACTAAGAGGTGGTGGTGGTGGAGAAGAATATTGCTGTTTGTCGCTGTTGGTCATGATTTGTTAAGAAGAAATGAGAAGAAATTAGATATACTGATGGAGAAGATGAAATTTGTCCCAAGGAACTTGATGCCCTAATCAGCAGAAAGTAATCTTTCCTCTCTATCCTTCTTTCTCTCTTATCTAGTGTTAGGGGGATAAAAGGGTGTGAGGAAAAAGAACCCACAATATAGCAAATGACAGTCACAGACGTATGCCCTCTGTTTTCACAGTCTTTTGAGGAGTTTTATTATGGATAGATGTTGAGTTTTGTCAAAGGCCTTTTTTGCATCTATTGACATTGTCTTGGTTTTTTTTTTTTTTTTAATAGTCTATGTAGTAGATTGATTTACATATGGTGAACCATACCTACATTTCTGAGGTGAAGCCTACTTGATCATGGTGGATGACCTTTTTGATATGCTCTTGGATTTGATTTGCAAGTAATTTATTGAGAATTTTTTGCATCTATGTTTATAGGGAAAATTGATCTGGTTAACTGTCATCTTGTTAAAAGACTTAGGAAATGTTCCTTCTGTTTCTATGCTGTGGCAAAATTTGGGAAGTCTGGGCCTTAATTCTTTCTTGCAGGACTAGTAAAACTCTATGTAGAATCCATCTGGCCTGAATTTTTTGTTTTGTTTTGTTTTGTGTTTTGTTTTTTGTTTTAAATTTGTTTGGGAGACATAATTACTGTTTGTACTTCAGTAGGGGTAATGGGCGTGTTTAAATTTCTTATATATTCTTTATCTATATTTGGTAGAAGATATGTGTATATATATCTCCTTTTCATTTAGCTATCCAGTTTGGTGAAATACAAGTATTTAGATATTTTAGATTATGTCCTCTTGATTCTTTGGATTTCCTCATTGTCTCTTATTCGTTTTTGTTTCTATGTTTTGTTTTTTTTTTTTTTAAAATCTGGATAGTCTCTCTGCATCTTTTATTTTATTTGGTTAAGGAGCTATTAATTCTATTGATCTTAAAGAGTTGACTTTTTGTTTCATTGAGTCATTTTATTGTTTTTCTTGTCTCTATTGATTTCAGCCCTGAGTTTGATTATTTCTTGCTGACTACAAGTGTTACTTCTTTTTGTTCTGGATCTTTCAAGTGTGCTGTTGTAGTTTTGAATTTGAGATCACTCCTGTGTTTTTCCCCCCACAGGCAGTTAGTGCTTTGACCTTGCCTCGTAGAACTGCCTTCATTGTGTACTACAGATTGCAGTACATGTGTTTTTACTTTCATTCAATTCTGAGAAATTTCCTTTTTTATTTCTGTTTTAACCCATTTTCATTCAGTAGTAAGTTGTTAAATTTTCTTAATTTTTTTATACTTTTTTGTTGTTGATATCCAGCTTTAACCATGGCAGTCAGATAGGATATAGGGAGTTATTTCAGTTTTCTTGTATCTGTTGGAACTTGTGCTTTGTCTGAGTATGTGGTCAATTTGGAGACCGTTCCATGAGGTACTGAGAAGAAGCAATATTCTGTGGTTTTTGAGTGACATGTTCTGTATATACCTGTTAAGTCCATTTGGTTTATAACATCAGTTAGCTCCTGCATTTCTCTTCTTTAGTTTTTGTCTGAATTACTTGTCTATTGGCAAGAGTGGGTTATTGAAGTTTCCCATTATTATTGTGCGAGGATCAATATGTGATATAACCTGTAGTAAGTAATTCTCTTACAAACTTGGTGCCCTTGTGTTTGGGGGATAATAATATTGCAATGTCGTCTTGGTGGATTTTTCCTTTGAGTATGTAGTGTCTTTCAGTAACTCTTCTTATCAGCATAGGTTTGACATCTATTTTGTCAGATATTAAAGTAGCTACACCTGCTTGTTCTTGAGCTTGGAATATCTTCTTCCTTGATAAATACCTCCTCCTTTTTTTTTTTTTTTTTTTTTTTTAGGTTACGGAAATTTTCTTCTATTATTTTCTTGAAAATATTTTCTGTGCCTCTGCGCTGGGCTTCTGGTTATTATGCTATTGTTATTATTTATAAATTTGGTCTTTTCACAGTGTCCCAGATATCTGGATGTTTTGTGCCAGGATTTTTGTAGATGTACTATTTTCTTTTTTAAAAAAATATTTATTTATTTTATGTATGTGAGTATACTGTAGCTGTTCTTCAGCCATACCAGAAGAGGGTATAATGCTATTACAGATGGTTGTGAGCCACCATGTGGTTGCTAGGAATTGAACTCAGGACTTCTGGAAGAGCAGTCAGTGCTCTTAACCACTGAGCCATGTCTCCAGCCCAGATTTATTATTTTCTTTGCCTGAGATATCCATTTCTTCAACTTTGTCTTCAACACCAGAGAGTTTTTCCTTTGAATCTTATAGTCTATTGGTGAGACTTACCTCTGAGGTTTTGTTTGACATCTAAAATTTCATTTCTAGTTTAATATCAGTTTGGATTCTATTTAGTGATTCTATTTCTACTTTTATGTCTTGAACTGTTTTCATTATTTTATTCCACCGCTTGTTTGTTTTTGAACACTTCATTAAATGATTTTATGTCTTCTTTAAAGTCCTTATACATATTCATAATTGTTGTTTTGAAGCCTTTGTCTGGTGCTTCAGTTATATTACATTTCTCAAGTTCTAGAATGATAGGGTTACTCTGTTCTGTAGGATTAGTCTTGTCTTACTGTTATTGGGGTAATTTTAATTATTGGTACCCCATAGTCTTTACTGAGTGTGTGTTCTATTCCTTGCTTTCTGTTGTGTTCCCTGGATCTTAGGAAAGTGTGATAGCTGTTGGTTGCCTGGTACAGGCTGCTAATTCAGGTTGATGGTGGCAGAGATGAATAGCAGAAAAGGCTGTGAGGAGCTTGAGAATAGAACTAAGGGGATCCTCTTGTATGGGGGTGCAGAGGAAGTTTGGGGTGGATGGTGAGATGAAATACTGCAGATAGGTGCAATGAGGCAATGAATTGTTTTCAGTGTCAGGAATACAAGGACTTGGGGATCCCTGGGTGTGAACCAAGAGTTGGAGTCTCTGGTGAATAGATTTGAGTTCCGAGGAAGGGCAGCTGAAGAAGGTTGTTGCTGATGCTGAAGATGTAGTGATCATAGCAGAGGACAGGAAGGATAATGAGATTCTCCTGCCTGAGTTCTTGCCAAGTGTGGCCACTAGGGACCTGGAGTAGAAAGTGCTACAGGTAGCCTACTAACTACAGCGATGGGAGGCAGAGGGAAAAATGGGCCTCTGCCAGGTTTGGAGGTGTCCCCAGTGAATGGAGGTAAAGGAGGAAAGGCCCCTCCAAGTAGCTTGTTCCTGAGATGGTGAGGAGATGAGTGATTACTGTAGTGGGCAGGAAGGAGTTGTGGGTTGCTTTCCTGAATAAAGGTCAAGTGTGACCAGTGGACATAATGTGTTTACAATGTGTTTTAAGGTATAGGTAGCTGACACACTAGACTGGGGAGAAAGGAAAGCTTGGTCCACTGCAGTGTTTGAGGGAGACCCTAGGTATTGGAGGAAAAGAGGGAAGATATGTCCTTGTAAGCAGCTTGCTACAGGAATTTTTGTCCTTTTTCTACATCCTGAAGGTGTTTCCATTTCAACAATGACTGTAATTGTAAGAGCTCTCTGGTATAATTTTTGGAGTCACTTGTGTATACTATCATATCATCTGCAAATAGTGATATCTTGCCTTCCTCCCTTCCAATTTTTACCCCTTTGATCTCTTTCTGTTGTCTAAGTGCTTTGGCTAAAACTTTGAGTACTATATTGAATACGTAGGGAGAGAGTAGGCAGTCTTGTCCCTGTTTTTAATGGGATTGCTTTGAGTTTCTTTCCATTTAGTTTAATGCTGGCTATTGGTTTGCTGTATATTTCTTTTATTATATTTAGGTATGCCTCTTGAATTCCTGATCTCTCAATACTTTTAACATGAATGGGTGTTGTATTTTGTCAAAGGCTTTTTCCACATATAATGAAATGTTCATGTGTGTTTTTTTCCTTTGAGTTTGTTTATATAATGGAATACATTGAAGAATTCCCGTATATTAAACCATCCCTGAATTCCTGGGATGAAACCTACTTGATCATGGTGGATAATCATTTTGATGTTTTCTTGGGTTTGTTTTGTGAAAAAAAATTTTTAAACAATTTTTATTAGATATTTTCCTCATTTACATTTCAAATGCTATATATCCATAAGGGAAATTGGTCTGAAGTTCTCTTTCTTTATTGGGTCTTTGTGTGGTTTTGGTATCAGCTTAACTGTGGCTTTATAGAATGAATTGGATAGTGTTCCTTCTGTTTCTATTTTTTGGAATAGTTTGAAGAGTATTGGTATTAGGTCTTCTTTGAAGAGCTGATAGAATTCTGCACTAATAAACCCATCTGGTTCTGAGCATATTTTTGTTTGGGAGACTTTTAATGATTGCTTCTATTTCTTTAGGGGTTATGGGACTGTTTAGATGGTTTATCTGATCCTGATTTAACATTGGAACTTGGTATCTGTGTAGAAAATTTTCCATTTCATCCAGATTTTTCACTTTTGTTTAATTTAGGCTTTTGTGGTAGGATTTGAAGATTTTTTTTAAATTTCCTTAGTTTCTGTTGTTACATCTCCGTTTTCATTTCTGATTTTGTTAATTTGGATACTGTCTCTGTACCCTCTGGTTAGTCTAGGTAAGGGTTTACCTATTTTGTTGATTTTTCTCAAAGATCCAGCTCTTGGTTGTGTTGATTCTTTATATACTTCTTTTTGTTTCTACTTGGTTGATTTCAGCCCTGAGTTTATTTCCTGCCTTCCACTCCTCTTGGGTGTATTTGCTTCTTTTTGTTCTAGAGCTTTCAGGTGTACTGTTAAGCTGCTAGTGTATGCTCTCTCCAGTTTCTTTTTGGATGCACTCAGAACTATGAGTTTTCTTCTTAGTACTGCTTTCATTGTGTCCCATACGTTTAGGTATGTTGTGCGTTCATTTTCATTAAATTCTAAAGCATCTTTAATTTCTATTTTTATTTCTTCCTTGACCGTGTTATTATTGAGTAGGTCATTGTTCATCTTCCATGTGTATGTGGACTTTCTGTTGTTTTTGTTACTATTGAAGACCAGCCTTAGTCAGTGGTAATCTGATAGGATGCATGGGATTTTTTCAGTCTTCTTGTATCTGTTGAGGCGTGTTTTGTGACCGAATATATGATCAATTTTGGAGAAGGTACCATGAGGTGCTGAGAAGAAGGTATATTCTTTTGTTTTAGGGTGAAATATTCTATAGGTATCTGTTAAATACATCTGGTTCATAACTTCTGTTAGTTTCATTGTGTCTCTGCTTAGTTTCTCTTTCGATGATCTGTTCATTGATGAGATTGGGATGTTGAAATCTCCCACCATTATTGTGTGAGTTGTGCTTTGAACTTTTTCTTTTATGAATGTGGGTGCCCTTGCATTTGGGGCATAGATGTTCAGAATTGAGTGTTCATCCTGGTGGATTTTTTTTCTTTGATGAGTATGTAGTGTCCTTCCCCATCTTTTTGATAACTTTTAGTTGAAATTCTATTTTGTTGGATATTGGAATGGCTACTCCAGCTTATTTCTTGGGTTCATTTGCTTGGAAAAATTTTTTTCCCATTCTTTTACTTTGAGGTAATGTCTGTCTTTGACTCTGAGGTGTGTTTCCCGTATGCAGCAAAATGCTGAATCCTGTTTATATATCCCATCTGTTAGTCTATGTCTTTTTATTTGGGCATTGAGTCCATTGATGTTGAGAGATATTAGGGATCAAGGATTGTTTGTTCCTGTTATTTTTGTTCTTAGAGGTGGAATTATGTTTGTGTGGCTATCTTCTTTTGGGTTTGTTGTGAAAAGATTAATTTCTTGCTTTTTCTAGGATTTAGTTTCCCTCCTTGTGTAGGACTTTTCCTCCTATTATCCTCTGTAGGGGTGTATTAGTGGAAAAATATTTGTCTTAGAATACTTTGGTTTCTCCATCTATTGTAATTGAGAGTTTCGCTGGGTATAGTAGCTTGGGTTAGCATTTTTGTTCTCTTAGGGTCTGTATGACATCTGCCCAAGATCTTCTGGCTTTCATAGTCTCTGAGAAGTCTAGTGTAATTCTGATAGGTCTGCCTTTATATGTTACTTGACCTTTTTCCCTTATTGATTTCAATATTCTTTCTTTGTTCTGTGTATTTGGTGTTGTAATTGTGTGTGTGTGTGTGTGTGTGTGTGTGTGTGTGTGTGTGTGTGTGTATTGTAATTCTTATGTGATAAGAGGAATTTAATTTCTGTTCCCATCTGTTTGATGTTCTGTAGGCTTCTTGTATGTTTATGGGCATTTCTTTCTTTAGATTAGGAACGTTTTCTTCTATAATGTTGTTACAGAAGTTTCCTGGCCCTTAGAGTTGAGAATCTTCACTCTCTTCTATACCTATTATTCTCAGGCTCATTCTTTTCATTTTGTTCTGGATTTCTTGAATGCTTTGAGAGAGTACCTTTTTGCTTTTTGTATTTCCTTGACTGTTGTTTAAATGTCTTCTTTTGTATTTTCTGCTATTGAGATTCCCTCTTTCATCTCTTGGATTCTGTTGGTGATGCTTGTATCTGTGACTCCTGTTCTCTTTCCTAGGTTTTCCTTCTCCAGGCTGTCTCCCTTTGAGTTTTCTTTAATGATTCTATTTCCATTTTTACATCCTGGGTGACTTTGTTCAGTTCCTTCACTTGTTTGATTGTGTTCTATGTTTCTTTACAGGATTTATGAGTTTCCTTTTTAAGGACTTCTACTTGTTTACTTGTATTCTCCTGTATATCTTTACTGGACTTAATTATGTCCTTCTTAAAAATCCTCTATCATCTTCATAAAATGAGAGTTTAGATCTGATTTTTGCTTTAAAGGTGTGTTGGGATATCCAGGACTTGCTGTGGTGGGAGAACTAGGTTCTGATGTTGCCAAGTCAAATTGGTTTCTGTTGTTTATGTTCTTATGCATGTCTCTCGCCATCTGGTTATCTCTGGTGTTATCTGGCCTCTCTGTTTCTGAGTGGAGACTGTCCTTCCTGTTAGCCTGTGATCCTGCGATCCTGTGATCCTGGATGTGACTACATACCTGGGGATTCGAGCAGCAACTGGGTTGTGGGCCATGTGGGATCATGTCCAGCACTGGGGTTCTGCTCCTGGCACAGGTGGGAACCACAAGGCCTCACAGGGGAACCGGAAGGCCACACTTACATTTTTAAAACATTACTAAATTGTATCCTATTCTATGTTTGAAGAACTAGAAAAATGGCTTGGTTAGTAATGTAAGTGTTCACAGTGTATACTATTTACTTGTCCTGTTGCTGTGACACAGTACCCTGACAAAAGTCAGCATGTGAGCAGAGAGACTTGTCTCTTTCCTCACACTTGTGCTGTGCAGAAGACATAGTAACATGAGCTTAAGGCAGAGAGCCGTGTTGCTTCTTCAGAAGCAGAGAGTAAAGAATGCTCATTGCTTAGCTTGTTTTCTCCTTTTCAGTCATTCCAGGACCCCAACCTGTGAAGTCCATGGAATGGTAACATCATAGGTAGTGTGGGTCTTCCTAACTCCATCTAAGCTAGATAATCTTGCACAAGCATCCCTCGCTCATAGGCTTGCCTCCTGGGTGATTCTAGATACTGTCAAATTGGCAATATTACTACCGTGACACAAGTTTGAAGACCTGATAGTGTTTGTACAGTGCTGTACAACTGTAATTGCAGCACTGAGGAAGTTGAGACAGGAGAATTCCATGGGCTCCCTTGTTGAAGAGTTCCTAGTTCATTGAGGGATATTGTCTTAAATAAAAATAACTGATGATGATACCTGACATTAACATTTGCCCCTCCATGTGCACAGGTATGTATATGTATGTACACATAAATGAACATGTGTACACATATGGTCATACATACAGACACAATCATGAATGTACACAGAATTTTATTGAATATTTGATGTGAAAGTGTGAGATTAAGCATTATGTTCTGTATTTGATTATGTATATTCCTTTTCTTTTGTAAATTATCCATTAAAGTTATTCATTCATTTATTTTTCTTTTTATCAGTTTGAATTTTAAGTGTATTTTGAATTTCAAGTCCTTTTGGCATATGCATTGTGCCTTATTGCTAGTTTATACCTTATATTTTAATGTTGTTGTTGCTGTTGTTTGAGACATTATATCTCTGTGTAGCCCTGGATGCCCTGATAGCCTAGAGACCAGGCAGGCATTGCATTTAGAAATTTGGCTGCCTCTGCCCCCCACTAGCTGGATGCTGGGATTAAAGGCATGTGCTATACCACCCAGATGTATTCATTTTCATAATGATCTTTTCTGCAGAACAAAATTCTATTTTATCTTGTCTTTCATAGATAATTTTTTGGTGATGTGTAAGAGTTCATTGACCTTTCCTATAATACTAAGATCTTTTTCTTAAAAAATATTTATTGTTTACATTCTAAATTTAAGAATAGTTTTCTGCCCAAAAACTGTCATTCATATTAACTATTAGAATAGTTAATATGAATGACAGTATTTAAAAATTTTAATTTCAATGTCAAAATTTTCATTTTCAGTGTATAATTTACCTGTTTTGTATGCATATCTTATGAACTTGGTATTCTATAACATTTGCAGTTTTGCCTATTTGAGTTTATGGATTTTTTTTGATAAAATTTTTGAGGATTTTTTTGTTGTTGTTGACTATTCAACTGTGCAACTATTCCCATATAGGGTATTTTATTTATTTATTGTTGTATTACTTTTATTCTCTTCTATGCCTTATTACTCTGGCTTGGACTCCCAATTCTATTCTTTCTCATTTTGAAGATATTTTAACTTTTATAACTATCTTGGTAAGAATATGTCATGTGTGTTGGGAGATGTTCTTGTTGCAACCAGAATACAGGTGGTATTGAGCTTCAGATAATGAGAGCTGAGAACTGAACTGAGGTCTTCTGGATTGGCTACAAGTGCTATTAGCTGCTGAACCATCTCTCCACATCCATAGTTTCATTTTCACTGCGAATCAGTGAACAACATCTTTCACTCTGTCTTTGATCTTGGAATTCAGTCTTTCATCATGAAGAAAAATGATAGCTGAACATCTTTTTCTTGATTCTGTATTAGCTACTTTTGCCCAAATGTGACTCTAAATGCCTAAAACAAAAATATAAAGGAGAAAGTATTTTTTGATTAATCTTTTCAGAGGGTTTGTTTGTTGGCCCACAAACCAGAGCAAAACATTGCAGCAGAAGTTTGTGCACCAAAAAGTTCTTCACTTTCTAGAATCTAGGAAGGTTGGAGAAAGCACTTGACATGAGGTTTAGCCTTCTCAATGACCTACTTCCTCTACCTAGGCCTAGTCCCTAGGATATACATTCAGATAACATCATCAGTACTACACCATGTGTTCAGACATGAATCTGTGAATCTGTGAAAGGTGTTTCATACATAAACTATAATATGTACACTGGAGAAGTTTCTTTGTATTGTACTTTGTCAAGAATATGTATTTTATAATGGATACTGATTATTTCAAATGTCCTTTTTTAAATTTTAGATTTACTTTTTTATTTTATATAAGTGAGTACACTGCTGCTTTCTTCAAGCACACCAGAAAAGGGATCAGATCCCATTATAGATTGTGAGCTACCATGTGGTTGCTGGGAATTGAACTCAGGACCCCTGGAAGAATAGTCATTGCTCTTAACTGCTGAGCCATCTCTCCAACTACCAAATGTATTTTTTTGTAACAACAAAATTGTACCTTTTCTTCTCTCAGCTGCTGATATGTAGTCATTTACTTTTGAATAATGAATCATCTTTGTGTTTCTAGGGTAAGCCTCCTTTGATTGTGATGCATTCTTTTTTTTTTTTTTT
>NC_034593.1:59333806-59342566 GCF_900095145.1 Mus pahari
TGTTGACAGTGTCTTTTGCCTTACAGAAGCTTTGCAATTTTATGAGGTCCCATTTGTCAATTCTTGATTTTACAGCACAAGCCATTGGTGTTCTGTTTAGAATTTTTTTCCCTGTGCCCATATCTTCGAGGTTTTTCCCCACTTTCTCCTCTATCAATTTCAGTGTCTCTGGTTTACTGATTACAGTTTTAAAAGCATTTATTCACATGATCCTATTGTGTTAGTGTGGGCAGTCTTGGGTGGACAGAGAACTGGTTTATTTCATTTAAGTTACACAGGATTATCTTCTCATAATCTTCCTTGTATGTCCTTTTACTGTGTTCTCATGTCTTGATTTTCTTTCTAAGTATTGCTAGAGGGCTTGGGGATTCATTGATTTTTCTCCCCTATTGTTTTTATTTAATAGATTTCTGCTTTTATTATTTTTCATTTATTTTATATTTGTTTTCTTGCTCCTTAAGGTAGGAACTGAGTTGATTGAGTTGACTTTATTATTTTATAATGTTGCCTTTGATAATATGTCTTCCTAGGCACATATTTAGCTCTGTCTCCCACATTAGCACAGGTTTGGCTACATCCCAAAAGTTCTCATTATACTTGCATGTCATTCCATATACCATAGTTTTTGTGTCCTTTGCAATTTCCTTTTTATTATGTGAATTACGTAGATGTGGGATATTAGATGTCTAATGTCTGTTCATGTTATATCTTTATTACTGACCTCTAGTTTTTACTCCATTATGATAAACAAGCTGTGTGACTTTAGTTTTTACACATGACAATGGGTTCCTTTATGAATCAGGGTGTGGTCACTCTTAATGAACATGCCACGTTCTTTATACACTAATTATGCTATGTGTTGCTAGATCAGGTCAGACTTGTATTCTGTTGTTGAATCTCTTGACTCATTTCTGTGTAGTTTTCAGACTTTAGTAATGTATATGTTGGATTCTCACTTGTCCCTTATATTTCTTTTTTTTCCTTTAGTTTTGGGCTTTGATTGTTGAATGTTTGAGCAGGCCAGCTTTTTGAGAGGGAGGGAGGGTATTTTCCTTATATACATTTAAGATTGCATCTTTTTTGGTGATTGACTTTTCGTCTCTCTTCTTAGTAATTTTGTTGATTCAAAATGTGTATTTTCCAACATTAATGTTTTTCCAACAGTGCATGCATGGTATATTATTGTTTATCTTTTATCATGCCTTTTAAATTATATATCATTTAACATAGATTTCTTGTATATAGATGTGTATATTTTTAAGCCAGTCTAATAATCACTCTCATTTACTTAATTCAGGTATACCATCTAAGGTAATAGTTGATATATTGGGATTTTTAGTCATCTGAATAAGTATAGACCCCATAGATTCATGGGTGTGAATACTTGACTATAGGAAGTGGCATTATTGGGAGCTTTATAGGAGGAGGTGTGGCCATGTTAGAGGAAGTGTATCACCATAGTGGCAGCGGATCTTTGAGGTCTTAGATGCTCAAGCTACACCCAGTGTGAAACACATCCATTCTTCTTTGGCTGCCTTTGGATCAAGTTGTAGAGCTCTCAGCTCCTCCAGCACCATGTCTGCCTGCATGCTGCCATACTTCCTGCCATGATGATAAAATCTGTTACTTCTATTTTTATTTCTACTTTGCATTTCTTGGATTTTTATGGTCTGTTTGAACAGCTCATAATGTTTCATTTTCATTTCTCTATCGTGTTTTTATTTCACTTGCCCCTTTTAAAACTTTTTTTTTTTTTTTTTGAGACAAGGTCTTAGGGTAGTCTCTAGACCCTGAAGTTACATATCCAAGGCTAGCATTGAACTCTTGATCCTCTCGCTCCTACACCTGCATTATAGATGTTTGGCTCCACACATCCCTGTGTTTATATATTTATATAATCTGTCCACCTCTCTATCTATATCTTTGTTTATTGATTACTCAGGGACTCTAATATAGTCATGCATTTCTTAATGGCCTATATTCTAAAAAATGAGCCATTAACAAGCTTAGATGATATAGGTCAGTTACTTGATGTAGCCTCCTGACATAATTAGGAGAAGTGGTAAAGTGAGATATATATATGATTGTTAGTGTTAAAGCGCAGCAAATAATTTATAGTATATAGGTGAATTATACTTTAAAATAACAATTAAAAGGGTAGTGTGACAAATATATAAGTAGGTAACAATTTATTATCATTATCAAGCATAATAACATTATATAAACTTTGTATCTTGTACTTTTATGTGACTGAGAGTGAAGTATATTTGCTCACATCAGTATGAGCACACTTTTGAGTAATATATGTGTCTTTACAGTGGCAGTGATGCCACTAGGCACTATGAGCTTTTTGCTTCCATTGTAATTTTTATGGAGCTGCTACCCTGTGTGCATTCCTGTCATTGCCTGAAGCATTGTGCAATATATGAGGTGTATATTTGTCTCTTTGTAGCCTACTTAGCACATAGTTTCCAATATCTCTTCAATTGGAACTTGAGAATGTTACCATAATGTAACACTTTGATCCTCTACTCTGTTATAGGCTTTGTTTGCTTGCTTGCTTGCTGGTAGGTGCACCCTCCCTTCACCCCCACCCCTTCTCCTTCTTTCCTTCTCTCCTTCCCTCCCTCTTCCCCTTCTCCTTCTCTCCTTCCCTCCCTCTTCCCCTTCTCCTTCCCTCCTTCCCTCCTTCCCTCCCTCTTCCCCTCCTCCCTCCCTCCCTCCCTCCCTCCCTCCCTCTCCCCCCCAACCAGCCTCTCTCTCTCTCTCCTTGCTGCTTCTTAAGCTAAGCTATCCTGTCTACAAATTACAAGGGATTCTCCTGTTTCCATCTACTACTTTGACATAGTAACATTGTATGCACAACCAGGTTTGGCTTTTAAAATGATCTTTGGGGATTAGAACATGTCCCCAGGCCTGGTCTGCAAGTTCTTCACTCACTGAGCCATCTATACATCCCTTTTACTATTAGAAAGTTATCTGTATGTGATTAATTGTAAGTTTACAGATTTTTAAATTCAGTACTTTAAAGGAAAATTTTATTTTTTATTGACTTAATTATTTTAGAAATATCATCATATAGCTACTTCAAAAGAACTTGATGGCTCTTCTTCATGCTAGCACATTTTAATAGCTTTAATATATTTACCACATGTCTTGTTTAACTTTCCTATAGTTGTGTATGTGTATCTTGCTTTAGCTTTCAGGTTATTTATTTTCGGAGAAGCTCCTTTATTGTGCGAGCAGCAGTTTACTATGTTGTTGAGTTCTTACTTTCCTGTATTAGAATGTTTTATATTTTTCAATTACAGTGTATCTTTTATATTCTTTTTATGATTTCCTGTTTTTCTGCTAATCCTAAACATCAGTGTAATCCTCTTTACTCAATTTAGCTATTTTTATAGTTTATACCTTTCTTGTATATCACCTCAATGAATTTATTTCTATTGTCTTTGAGTGTACTTTAGCATAATTTTAATCTAGTATCAGGGGTTGAAGTCTTGTTTTGTTTTTCTTTGCTCCATCAACATTAATGCAATTCTGAAAATCTCAAGCTAAAATACTTCAAGTTTTGAAACTTTTTGAGTGCTCACCTTGGTACCAAGGTAGAAAGTTCCATACTTAACATTGTGAGACTAGTTGTCAAAATGAAAGTACACTAATTTTATATAAAATATTTTCCTATAAATATTAAAATATCCTAAAATAAAAAACTAGAGAAAAAACTGTACTTGGAATTTCAAGTACCTAAAAATAGCTATCTGTTAAGTGTATCTACAGCTTCAAATGGGAAGACTTTTAAAAATGTCACAGGAGTTGCACTTCTTTTTTTTTTTTTTAATTTATTTATTTATTATATGTAATTACACTGTAGCTGTCTTCAGACACTCCAGAAGAGGGAGTCAGATCTCGTTAACGATGGTTATGAGCCACCATGTGGTTGCTGGGATTTGAACCCAGGACCTTTGGAAGAGCAGTCGGGTGCTCTTAACCACTGAGCCACCTCACCAGCCCCGGAGTTGCACTTCTAATAATGTCTAAGTAGTTCCTATTAGATTAATCAGTCTGTTGATAAGAACTATGCATTTTGGGGCTGGAGAGATGGCTCAGTGAATAAAGACACTTGTTATGCTTGATTTCCAGAACACACATGGTGGAAGGAGGGGACCTATTCCTTGTGATCACCACATGTATGTGTACAAAATAATTAAATGTTTAAAAAAAGAACTATGTAATTTGTAAGTGTGCAACATTCAAACATATTCAGATAGCTTTTTGGAACTATAGATAATTACCATATTTTCTCAATCCGGACAAACTTGAATGCATTCATTGTGTTGCTCAACTAAAAATTTCTACCCAGCACAGGGGAATACCAGGGCCAAGAAGTGGGAGTGGGCGGGTAGGGGAGCAGGGGCAGGGGGAGGGTATAGGGAACTTTCGGGATAACATTCGAAATGTAAATAAAGAAAATATCTAATAAAAAAAGAAAAAATTTCTAGTAAGTACTAGATTCTTTTTCATGAAAAAGTCCCATGTTATATATTAATATTATAGATGTTAAGTATGAGTTCTAGACCCAGCTCTTACACTAACTTATGCGTGTGACTTTGAGCTGGCTACCTAAGATCTCTGGGTTTTATAGTCCTAAACTATAAAAATGGGAGTGATAGTATAAGAGTCTTTATAAAGTATATTTCCTTTTGGTAGTGGAAAATCTATCCACTGGTCTTGAATGAAAAGGAATATAATCTAGGATTGGGTGAGGACAATGGGGTATTAATGTAGCCTTAAACTGCAATTATTAGGCTCTTTCCAGGAAACTGATTACTCTGCTAAAAGTTTTACTTTTTCCATATGCAAGAATATTGGACATTGGTGAGTATTGTATAGTTATTACTCCCTAACTAATGTCTGTCTCCTTAGTCACCTGGACTTTAAATGCTTGTCCTGTATTTACTGTCCCAGACACCTAAACTATGGAAAGTTCTTCCATTCTAATCAATAACAATAATAGTGTCAGGCTGTACAGAGATTATGGTCTCATGTATGTATAGGGAAATAACAGTTATGAAATTGTATAAATACTCTCACGTTTTGAATTGTGGCAAATGAAAAGGATAAGAAATGCATAGGGTTACAAACAGATATAAAAAGAAGATTTGAGTTAGAATTGTTGGGGCAAACTATTTATTATGAACTAAGAGTGATAACTAACAGTGACCTCTGAGGGATCATACAGAAACCTATTATAGTAGAACTTCTTAAAATATATACATATATGAAAGAAATCTAAATGGAGTCAAGAAGTAACATGTAGATGATGCTACAAGTAACCATCTTGTAAACACCAAGTAAAGCCTTCAGTTTTAGGAACAAGTTATATCTATTTGAGTCTGGCCGAAGGGCCCTATGGAAAACCCCGTGTCATAGGCTTTTGCCAAGGCTATTGATTGCCCTTTACAAATGGATGATAAAGCCTTATAGCAGCATATGCCACTTACTTTTCTCATTCAGCACAGAGAAGCTGAGGTGGTGTCTAACTAGAGCCTTTTCTCCTATAGACTAGTACTCTGAATCACCAGAGGAAAAAGATAAAACACCACCTCAACTGAAAAGCCTACAATCTATGGTGGTGACAGTATAGGTTGGCTTAATAGTTGTATGAAAATTATAAAGTAACCAGCCATTCTGCTTCGCGGTGGTACCCATGCATGACATTGCTCTGGTTGCCAAGAACCTGAAACTAGATACACCATGGGCCTTGGGGAAAACTAAACACTATTGTTATGTTAAAGGAACATAGAAAAAAAAAGGACCCCTAATAGCATTCTGCTATGTCCATTGATGTGTCTTGCTCAACCCTCATCAGGGAAGCTTCCTCTTGCAGTGAATGGAAACTAATGCAGAGACCCACAACTGAACAGTATGCAAAAAGTGAGAACTTTAGAACAGTCGGTTCTAAATGGCATGTCTTCATCAAATCGTATGACATGAAGGAAACATTGAGTACTGACATGTGTGTAGAACTCACAGGGACTCACTGTGCACAGTGCCTGAATGGTTTAAACCACATGGGATCTCATTGCTGAAAGGGTAAGAGGACCCTGTTCTTATCCCTTATCAAGATGTTATCTTCAATTGACATCTGCTTGCAAAAGAAAAATTAGTTTTCTCCAAGGGAGTCTCACTGGGTAGCCAAACCTCACTTAAGGCCCAGCTGTAGATAACCAACACAAAATGAACTTGGTAGTACTTCTCTGTCTCATATTGCTTTGTTTGGGTAGTGTTTTGACTTACTTGACTATTGCTTATACTTTATGGTTTCTGAGATAGATAGATAGATAGATAGATAGATAGATAGATAGATAGATAGATAGATAATCATCTATACTGAATTAAGAGAGCAAAGTTCAGTAAGAGCAATTATAGGCTTAAAATTGCATATAGAGAAAACATTGTCATTAAAAAAAATGCCTTGCTGAGATTAGTTGGATTCTAATATGAATGGGGAGTAGAAAATAATCAAACTGGCTAGAACAGAAAGGGGAATCGTAGTCTGAAATGGGGTCAGAGAAACAGATAGGGGCTTACCTCTGCAGGGACTTGTAAACCAGGTTAAGGGTTTTGTTCTCTATCTTAAGAGTAACAGGGTACCTTTGAAGTGTTTTAATTTGATGCGTGAAATGATCAGATTAGTGTTTTGAAAGAAAAAAGACCACTCCAGCTGCACGGTGGAATACAGGTCATGGAGAGATAAGAGTGCTTGAAGAGAAGCCAGATAAGTCACACAGCAGTCTGGGAGAAGTGTAGTAGTAACTCGGGCTAGGAATTCAGCATTGGATGCATGTATATCCACTTGAACATTAATGGCAATCAGTTGAAGATATTAAGGATAATTGTTAGATTTCTGGTCTGTATCACCAGAATGTTTGTACTACTTTTTCCAGGGCTAGATTTACTTTAGAAAAATCCATGCCATAAGGTGAAAGATCACACTTTTATCTTTGACATGCTAAATTTCTAGAATTTTTAGAACATTCAAGAGGGAGAATAAAATAGGCAGGAAGACATATATAAGATTCAGGAGAGTTCTGGTCTGGAGTCTTAGATTTTCAAATCATTTCTTGTTTTTAACTTTTTAGGTATTTTTCTCAGAAATAGACAGTTGTATGTAGGGCAGGGTGGGGAAAAAAAAAAGAAATAGACAGTTGTAGAGACTTGCAAAAGGGGAGACTCCAGTGATGAATGCTTCCCATATGGCACAATTAAATAACAGTGACTGCAGGATCTGATCCATGGGCTACAACAAAGATAAGTGCATTGTGCTGTGGATTACTGTCAACGCTGTTACAACAAGTCTGGCACTATTGTACTTACTGGAGATTGCAATGATGAATAAGACACGGTCTTTGATCTTAAGAGGCATCCATCTAGTTAGGGTCAGATACACAAGAAATGAAACAATATAGTGTAAGTACTATGACAGAGGTGTCTACTATATTAGGGAAGTGTGTTGAAGGCATAGACAGCTATCCCCAAATCAGACAGTCAGGGAAGGTTTTCTTGAAGTGTGGAGCTATCAGACTCGCTCTTCTATGGAAGAACATAGAAGGACTAGGTAGGAAAAGGAACTAGGAAATGGGAACACAAAACCAAAATTAAGGCAAGAGGGATCAAGGAGTGTTAGGGAAACATGGGTTAGAGGGCTTACCCACATGGGGAGTGCATCAGTCAAGACAGGAGCTCGCATGGCATGTAATTCTTCCCTCACACTTTAGGTGACATTACCGTTTTATTATTAAATACTAAAAACCCAGAAGATTCCTCTGGGAATCTAGAAAGAGACAGCAAACATTGTTGGCTCTTCCCTTTTCCTTTTCGGCTGTCTTTTTTCCCGTTTCCCTCCGCTCCCTTCCCCTCTCCAAGTAAATGACATACTTACATAGTATATAAAATCATGTGTAGAGTAGAGCCTCATCTGCCACCTCACTTCCTATGATCATGTACCCTCATTTAATTATTGCTTATCCACTCTTCTTAGGGTTCTTTTTATAAAACTATAAATAAATACAAGATATGTTTTAAGGTTTACTTTTCTTTTTAAGGTCTTTAGTTCATTCTGGTTTTAAAATAAAATAAAGGGAGGATATAGAAGTACTACAGGAGTTTGATTGAAGGATTTTATATCAAAGAAACATCACCAAGGAGAAAAGGATTGACAGCCTAGACACCATTGAGGAATTATAGTAATTAGTGTTTAGAATATTGCTGAATTCTTTCAGCTGGTGAAAGCTAAGAAAGAAGGAATGCTATCACTTGGATTCTGATGTGAGTTAACATTAAAATCTTTGCTGGTAATGAAGACAGGATGATGTTCAAGAGACTCTGAAAGTGCAGGTTGGAGAATAAATCAAAGTGCCTATCCATGTGATGAGTGCTGGAGTTAAGACCGGGATTCAGCATCCTATCCTTCTCAGCAGCTCATGACTCCAGGCTCAGTACTTCATTTACTAGTTAGGGCTTTCTATTATTATTATTATTATTATTATTATTATTATTATTATTATTATTATTATTATTATTTTCTTTATTTACATTTCTAATGCTATCACGAAAGTTCCCTATTACCCCACCCCACCCCCACCCCTGATCCCCTACCCACCCACTCCCACTACTTGGCCTTGGTCTTCCCCTGTGCTGGGTCATATAAAGTTTACAAGACCAAGGGGCCTCTCTTCCCAATGATGGCCGATTAGG
>NC_034593.1:59343323-59360195 GCF_900095145.1 Mus pahari
CTGGGTATATGCCCAGAAGAGGTATTGCTGGGTCCTCCGGTAGTACTATGTCCAATTTTCTGAGGAACTGCCAGACTGATTTCCAGAGTGATTGTACAAGCTTGCAATCCCACCAGCAATGGAAGAGTGTTCCTCTTTCTCCACAACCAGTCTCCCTAAGTCTTGTTTTCTTTCTGGAAAATAGCCCTAGTAAACAGCTACTTCACAGGATTATGTATGTCATAGTGAGGATAACAGATATGGAGATATAAAGGATAGATTTGTATTGGAAAGTCATTTAAAGGGAGGGGAAATTAGACTAGGAGATAATATTTCAAGTTGTTTTGATAATTGGTCAATAGTTGACTTGTAAAGACCACTTTAATTCTTTGAATTAAATCTATCTGCCATGTACGGTAGGAGAATAGATTCAGTGATTGCCCAGGTCTTGCCAATTCTGACCTGATGCCAGACCTAAAACTGTATAACTTATAAGGTAGATTTAAATGTAAAAACTACAGTTCTCTTTGGTAGTGTTATTTTCTGGATTTATATTTATTATAAGCTAATACCATTTATCTTAATATATAACTTTATTATACATGTAAAGGTTATTTGCATATGACTACCTCATTGAATAATTGTGCAGTTGTTTGGATTATAAAAGATACTTATTATTTATTTCTTTTTAAAATGGCTATGTTGTATTTTTGAAAGACTATTGTTTGCATTGCTCCTTTTAATCTGCCTATGAAGAATTCAAGCTGAATGATAGGGAGCTGTGGAAATCCAGTTAGTGTGAGCTGTAATCTTTTTACTGACTTTAAATAGCTGGAGTACCATGCAGACACCCTGCAGATAACTATGTCACAATATACAGTAATCACCTAAACATGGATTCTGCCTTTGCTGTGGTAAAACTCTAGGAAAAATCACTGACAAACATTTACTTTTTAGAAAATATTGGCCATGATATCAAATAAATGAGGGCTAGATATTAAAGGCTATGTTTGTAGGTAAACAGCCAAGTGTTTGTGAAAAGCATTGATTTCCGTATATTTGACATTATGCAGTGTTTATGATATTCTTTGACTTTCATCAAGAGGGAAAGCAGCATTAGAAAAAAGAAGTTTTAATCCTCTAATTTTTAAGTTGTCTTCTACTTGTGATACTGTAAATGGAAAATAAAAACTATTAAGATCATGCTTTTCCACTGTAGTAAAACATGAGAAAGAATGTTGCTCCTCTTTTTTTTTTTTTTTTTTTCTTATAAAAAACTGGTTTCCTAATGCAGCTCATTCAGCTCCTAAGCAAAATAGTCTCCAATCACTTGTCAAGTGATACTTTTCTAGGTTGGCAAGCTTCTGGACTTTATTTTCTAGTTAACAGACAGACCTTGCATTCGTTAGAATTGGCATTAAAGCAGTATGTGGATGCTGAGTCCTAATGCCATTAGCTTTACATTTCCTAAGACTGCCAGTGATGATGAATTCATTCCAGTGAAGTTTATAAAAGAAAATAGTCTTCTTGTTAAAACCAATCTCTTAGTGTTGGTGCTATGATTCTTACCACCTCAGGAGTTTGTAGGTCATCCTTGCTATTCAGCACAGTGTTCCGAAGCCGACTCCAACTTCTTTGTTTTGAGCAGCAGGATCTCTATCATACAGTATGGGACTCACTTTACCTTGGGCAGTTTTGCTATTTCACCACGATGATGCCCATTGCTAGTTCAAAACTAAAACCAAAACCCAGAGGACCGAGGTTGTTAGCCCGGATTCTGCATACTAATTTTTTAGAAGCCCTTGTATAATTAATAAAACATTAAAATATATCAAACCTGGTAAAAAAATAATTTGTCTATTTTTTGCTTCAGTTTTCAGTCTTTTACTGTTTTAGATATATTATCCATAGGTTTATTTTATTTTAAAAAAAAATCCTGCTATTATATTACCTAACTTCTCTCTGAAAGTTTCAAAACCATTGTCCCTTTAGGAAAATTATAAGTTTGGGTGTGCCTTCAAGTTAGTATTATACAATTGATGGAATGGCATTCTCATTTACATTTGATGAAAAATGGTTTTGGAAGAACACCCAGACATTTGCTAATAGTATCACCATTATCCAGCCTCTGCCATTTATAGTGATAATCACCTCTGTTGTCAGAACCTACTCTGAGATTCATGTCTGAGAAGTGAAGAAGCTGAGCTGGGACAGTGACTATAATTAATAACAACATATTCTACACTTGAAATTTCTGAGAGTTGATTTTAACTGTTTTTAATCACAAAATGATAGATATATGACATGATGAATATACCAATTTCCTTGGGTTTTAGTTATAGTGACATATGTGTATAAATATGTATATATTCATATGTTTATATACATGTACATTTTGATGTACAATGTCATCTCAAAATCTTGGTCAATTAAAAAAGCAAACAAGATTAATCATCATTACCAACTGTATATACCCACAGTCTTATCTCATATCTGGCTAGTATGTATTCATGTCATTTCCACTGAGTTCTGCATTCCACCATCAGCTACTTTAGTATTCCCTGTTAAATGCCTAACCTTACTTAGATAAAAATCTTACCTCTTTTTATTATTTATCTCCTTTTTAGCTTTACTTTTCTCTTACCTTAATTAATTCCATTCCTTCTTACTGATAGTAGAAGAGTGTGTTTGTTTGTATCGGTTTGTTCCATATCTCATTAATTCCCCAGATTGTACTCTGTTAGTCCCTTTACTAAATAATAAGAAACAAGAAATATAACCCTTGCCAGGCAGTGGTGGCGTATGCTTTTAATCTTGGGAGGCAAAGGCAGGTGGATTTCTGAGTTCGAGGCAAGCCTGATCTACAGAGTGAGTTCCAGGACAGCCAGGGATACACAGAGAAACCCTGTCTCGAATAACTCAAGAAATATAACGCTTAGCCCTCAGTTAACTCTCGTATCTTTCAGCAGTATTCAATGTCTTTGCTCCCTATTTCAGTAGAATTTCGTTGATTTCTTCATCTATCCTCTTTATCTCCTATATATACTTTAAAACATTTGAACTTCTTTTTTTACCACACCATTAAAACTGGTTTGTCAATCAGGTTATCTGGTCTTGTCAAGTGCCTTTTGCTTTATCAAATCCAGTAGACACTTGTTTCTTACTGATTTTTTTGAACCTTTGATCTTCTTCCCTCCTACCTGTTTGTTGGCATACCTTACTCTCCTGATTTACATTACTGTCTTAAAGACCACTCTTCTCATGGCTCTTGTTTAGCTATGTTTGGAAATCTGATAATTGAATCCACTATCTTCCTGTTTACACTTTCTCGGGGTTGAGGTAAACTTGTCCAGTAAACTTGTATAGAGTCGTGTGTCATCTTTTGCAACCTGATTTTCATGCTATTGACATCTCTTGAGCACCAAGACTAATGTTCCCAATTTGAAGTCACAGAATTTCTTTTTTTTTCAAACAAAGAGTGGCTAAATCTTTCCTTTTATTTTCTTTCTCATTTCCTTGAGATAAATGTTCTGAAACTTAAAAATTAAAGAGAAAATTCTTAGGCTGTCATCACAATACAGGTACAGTATAAAATGAAGAACCTGTCTAAAGAGAATTGGCATACTTGTAATTTGATTATAAAATTTTAAAAGATATAGTCATGCAGCCGAAGACATAATCTATTTTAAGTGGTAACTGCTAAATAGTGAATGATCTCATCTTCTGTCTGGACTGTTACTACTTTAAGGATATCAATTATTTCTCTCTATAACTGTGAATATGTATATGAATATCATATGGCATATGATAACTTCCAGGGAAAAATTTAAAAAACCTAAACTTTAAAAGATTAGTGTGTGTTAGAGAGTATTTGTGTTCATCCTGGAACATATGTGGAGGTTCGAGAACCAGGTCATGGACCTGCAGGCAAGACCCAGGAGCACTGCTTACTGTCTTATTCCCTGGCATGCTCCTGGACTTATATTCAGCTAGTTTCCTTATACAACACCATCGCACATCCACAATGATGGTACTGCCCACAGTAGCTGTGCTCTCTTACAACAACTAACAACTAAGACAATGCCCCATAGACAAGCCTGCAGGACAATCTTATCTAGACAATTCCTCAATTGAAGCCCCTTCTTTCTAGGTGACTGGTTTGTGTCGAGTTGACAATAAAAACTAATCAATACACAATCCCAACTGACCTGGTCTCTGCATTTAACACTTAAACATGCTTCTTAGTGTAGACGTAGAGAAATATGGTTATAATTGCACTGGGCATGTTTTGAGGAAAAGCTCTATAGCTATGGTTCAAATGTGATTTGTCTCCCAAAGGTTCACATGCTAGAAGTTTGTCCCCAATGTAACAGTATTAAGAAACAGTGCATCTTTTGTAGGTAGACACATTAAAAGGCAATTGTGTCACAGGGACATCATTCTTTGAAGAAAATGATGTAGTTCTCATGTTATCCTGAGGATTGACTGTTGTATTGTACAAGATTGTTTTTGCTATCCTGTTTTTTGCTTTTCCATATAAAGGTAGAATTGTTCTGTCAAGGTCTGTAAAGAATTGATTTAGAATTTTGATGGGGATTGCATTGAATCTGTAGATTGCTGTTGGAAAGATGGTCATTTTTACTATATTAATCCTGTCAATCCATGAGCATGGGAGATCTCTCTATCTTCTGATATCTTCTTCAGAGACTTGAAGTATTTGTCATACAGGCCTTTCCCTTGCTTGGTTAGAGGTACACCAAGATATTTTATGTTATTTGTGACTAGTGGAAAGGGTGTCGTTTCTCTGATTTTTTTCTCACCTCATTTATTGTTTGTATAGAGTAGGGCTATTGATTTTTTTGAGTTTAAATAAATAGAGGAGTGTGTGTGTAGTCTTGTCTTATCTTTGATTTTAATGGAATTACTTCAAATTTCTCTCCATTTAGCTTGATATTGGCTTGCTGTATATTGCGTTTATTATATTTAGGTATGTGCCTTGAATCCCTTATCTCTCTAAAACTTTTCACAGGAAGGGTTAGATTTTGTCAAAGGCTTTTTCAGCATCTAATGAGATGATCATGTGGTTTTTCTTATTTCAGTTTGTTTATATAGTGGATTATGTTGATGGATGATATTTTTGGTGTGTTCTTGGATTTGGTTTGCAAGTTTTTTTTTTTTTTTTTTTTGAGCACTATTATATCAGTGTTCCTAAGGAAAATCAGTCTGAAATTCTCTCTTTGTGAGTCTTTATGTGGTTTAGGTATGAGAGTGACTGTGGGCCCATAGAATAAGATTGGCAATATTCCTTCTATTGGGCCCATAGAATAAGATTGGCAATATTCCTTCTATTTCTATTTTTTGTGAAATAGTTTAAAAAGTATTATTACTACTAGCTCTTTTATGAAAATCTGGTAGAATTCAGTGCTAAAACCATCTGGTCCTGAATTTTTTATGGTTGGGAGACTTTATATTTTTCTCCCATTCATTCATTCATTCATCCATCCATCCATCCATCCATCCATCCATCCATCCATCCATCCATCCATCTATCTATCTATCTATCTATCTATCTATCTATCTATCTATCTATCTATCTATCTATTCGTTCATTCATTCACTCACTCTACATTCCGAGTGCAGCACCCTTCCCCTCTCAGCCTTCCTTTGCACATCCCCTCCCCACATTCTCCCCTCCCCTTCACCTCTGAGAAGGGAGCACCTTGGGTTCCAACCAACCCTGGCAAATCAAGTCACTTCAGGACTAGGCACATCATCTCCCACCAAGGCCAGACAGGGCAGCTCAGTTAAGGAAACAGGATCCACAGGTAGGTAACAGTGTCAAGGACAGCCCCTTCTCCAGATGTTGGGGGACTCACATGAAGACCACACTGCACATCCTCTCCATATGTTCAGAGATGAGGAGTGTTACCTGGGGATTTTTGACTGGGAATTTCTTTCTTTTCTTTGACTGGAGGGAAGAAAGTAAACACTTCCCTAACTTATTGTATTTCAATTTCTTTCCAACTAGTTTTTTTTTTTTCTCTTGAGATTAGAGTATTCTTTAATTTTATTTTTAATTTATTTTTTAACACTCCATATTCCATTCCCTGCCCCTCCCCATCCACCCTCAGACTGCTCCACATCCCACACCTCCTCCCACACCACCCCATCTCCATGTGGATGCCCCCATCCCCACCCCACCTGACCACTAAACTCTGTGGGGCCTCCAGTCTCTTGAAGGTTAGTTGCTCCATCTCTGAATGAACATAGACCTGGAAGTCCTGTACTATATGTGTGTTGGGGGCCTCGTATCAGCTGGTGTATGCTGTCTGTTTGGTGGTCCAGTGTTTGAAAGATTTTGGGGGTCCAGATTAACCAAGACCGCTGGTCCTCCTACAGAATCGCCCTTCTTTCTCCTCAGTTTCTTTCAGCCTTCTCCAACTGTACAACAGGGGTCAGCTGCTTCTGTCCATTGGTTGGGTGCAAATAACTGCATCTGACTCTTTCAGCTGCTTGTTGGGTCCCTCGGAGGGCAGTCATGATGGATCTCTTTTTGTGAGCATTCCAAGCCTCAGTAATAGTGTCAGGCCCTGGGACCTGCCCTTGAGCTGGATCCCACTTTGGGCCTATCGCTGGACCTTCTTCTCCCCAGGCTCCTCTCCATCTCTGTTCCTGTAATTCTTTAAGATAGAAACAATTATGGCTTAGAGGTGTGACTGTGGGATGGCAACCCCACAGATGTCCTGTCTTCCGACTGGAGGTGGGCTCCACAGTTCCCTATCCCTACTGTCAGGCACCTCATCAAAGGTCTCTGGTACATTCTGGGGGGTGCCCCCAGCCTCCTGTCTCCTGAGGTTGCCTGTTTCCATTCTTCTTGCTGGCCCTCGGGGCTTCTGTCCTTTTCTTTCACCCAATATCAGATCAGGTTCCCCTCTATCCCCCACTGTCCTGCTACCCTGTCCACATTCCCTCCTAAGTCCCTCCCTCTCAAGCTCCTCCCTCCCTCCCCACTTGTGATTGCTTTCTTCTCTCTCCCAAGTGAGACTGAGGCATCCTTTCTTGGGCACTTCAGCTTGTTGAGCCTTTTGAATTCTGTGGACTGTATCTTGTGTATTCTCTATGGGTTTTTTCTTTGTTTTTGTTTTTTTTTTTTTTTTTTTTTTGTTTGTTTGTTTTGGCTAATGTGTACTTATTTGTGAGTGCATACCATTCATGTCCCTTTGGGTATGAGTTATCTCACTCAGGATGATATTTTCTAGTTCCATCCATTTGCCTGCAAAAGTCAAGATGTCCTCACTCTTAATAGCTGTGTAGTATTCCGTTTTGTAAATGAACCACATTTTCTGTATCCATTCTTCTGTCATGGGATATCTTGGTTGTTTCCAGCTTCTGGCTATCACAAATAAAGCTGCTATGAAGATAGTGGAACAGGTGCCCCTGAGGTATGGTGGGGCATCTTTTGGGTAAATTCCCAAGAGTGGTGTAGCTGTGTCTCCAGGTAGATCTATTTCCAATTTTCTGAGGAACCTTCAGATTGATTTCCATAGTGGTTGTACTAGTTTGCAATCCCACCAGCAATGGGAGGAGTGTTCCTCTTTCTCCAGATCCTCTCCAGCATGTGTTGTCACCTGAGGTTTTGATTTTAGCCATTTTGACTGGTATAAGATGGAATCTCAGGGTCGTTTTGATTTGCATTTCTCTGATCACAAAGGACTTTGAACATTTCTTTAGGTTTTTCTCAGCCATTCGAAATCCCTCAGTTCTTAATTCTCAGTTTAGTTCTATACCCTAGTTTTTGATTGGGTTGTTTTTTTTTTTTTGGTGATTAACTTCTTGAGTTCCTTATCTATTTTGGTTATTAGCCCTCTATTAGATGTGGGGTTAGTGAAGATTTTTCCCAATCAGTAGTTTGCTGATTTGTCTTATCGACTATGTCCTTTGCCTTCCAGCTTTCCAGTTTTATGAGGTCCCATTTATCAATTCTCGATCTTAGAGCATGAGCCATTGGAATTCTGTTTAGGAAATTTCCCCCTGTGCCAATGAATTAAAGGTTCTTTCCCACTTTCTCATCTATTAGATTCAGTGTATCTGGTTTTTGTTGGGGTCCTTGATCCACTTGGACTTGAGCTTTGTACAAAATGACAATTATGGTTCTATTTTTATTCTTCTACATACAGACAGCCAGTTAGACCAGTATTACTTATTGAAGATGCTTTCTTTTTTCCATTGTATATTTTTGGCATCTTTATCAAAGATCAAAGTATGCGGTTTTATTTCTGGGTCTTCAATTCTATTTCATTGATCAGCATGTCTGTCTCTGTACCAATACCGTGCAGTTTTTATCACTATTGCTCTGTAGTAAAGCTTGAGGGCAGTGATGGTTATTACCCCAGCTGTTCTTTTATTGTTAAGAATTGTTTTCACTATTCTGTTTTTTTTTTTTTTTTTTTTTTTTTTTTTTTTTTTTTTTTTTTTTGTCTTTCCAGATGAATTTGAGAATTGCTCTTTCCATGTCTTTGAAGAATTGTGTCGGGATTTTGATGACGATTGCATTGAATCTATAGATTGCCTAGGATGGCCGTTTTTACTATGTTAATTCTGTCAATCCATGAGCATGAGCGCTCTCTACATTTTCTGAGATCTTCGATTTCTTTCTTGATAGACTTCAACTTCTTGTCATACAGGTCTTTCACTTGTTTGGTTAGAGTTACCCCAAGATATTTTAAACTCTTTGTGGCTATTGTGAAGGGAATTCTTTCCCTAATTTCTTTCTGAGCCTATATTTCCTTTGTATAAAGAAAGACTAGTGATTTATTTGAGTTGGAATCTCAGGGTTGTTTTGATTTGCATTTCCCTGATGACTAAGGATGTTGAACATTTTTTTCAGGTGTCTCTCAGCCATTCGGTATTCCTCAGTTGAGAATTCTTTGTTTAGCTCTGTACCCCATTTTTTAATGGGGTTATTTGAATTTCTGGAGTCCAGCTTCCTGAGCTCTTTGTATATATTGGATATTAGTCCTCTATCAGATTTAGGATTGGTAAAAATCCTTTCCCAATCTGTTAGTGGCCTTTTTGTCTTGTCGACAGTGTCTTTTACCTTACAGAAGCTTTGCAATTTTATGAGGTCCCATTTGTCAATTAATTTTGTATCCGGCCAGTTTGATGAAGGTGTGTATCAACTAGAGAAGGTTTCTTGTAGAATTTTTGGGGTCGCTTATGTATACTATCATATCATCTGCAAATAGTGATACTTTTATTTCTTCTTTACCAATTTGTATCTCCTTGAACTCTTTTTGTTGTCTTATTGTTCTAGCTAATAATTTGAGTACTATATTGAATAGATATGGGGAGAGTCCTTGTCTTGTCCCTGAGTTCAGTGGGATTGCTTCAAGTAGGTCTTCATTTAAATTGATATTGGCTATTGGTTTGCAGTAAATTGCTTTTATTATGTTTAGGTATGGGCCTTGAATTCCTGATCTCTCCAATACTTTTAACAAGAAGGGGTGTTGTATTTTGTCAAATGATTTTTCAGCATCTAAGGAGATAATCATGTTATTTTTTTCTTTGAGTTTGTTTATATCGTGGAGTATGTTAATGGATTTTCGTACATTAAACCAACCTTGCATCCCTGCGATGAAGCCTACTTGATCTTGGTGAATGATGGTTTTGATGTGTTCTTGGATTGGGTTTGCAAAAATTTTATTGAGTATTTTTGCATCGATATTCATAGGCAAGATTGGTCTGAAGTTCTCTTTTTTTCATTGGGTCCTTGTGTGGTTTAGGTATCAGAGTAATTGTGGCTTCATAGAACGAGTTAGGTAGTGTTCCTTCTGTTTCTATTTTATGGAATAGTTTGAGTAAAATCGGTTATCAGATCTTCTTTGAAGGTCTGGTAGAATTCTGCGCTAAATCCATCTGGCCCTGGAGTTTTTTTTGGTTGGGAGGTTTTTAATGACTTCTTCTATTTCCCTGTGTGATATGGGCCTGTTTAGATTTAACTTTGGTATGTGGCATCTGTTTAGAAAACCATCCATTTCATCTGAATTTTCCAGTTTTGTTGAGTATAGACTCTTTTAGTAGGATCTGATGATTTTTTTGAATTTCCTCCATTTCTGTTGTTATGTCTCCTTTCTTTATTTCTGATTTTACTGATTTGGATACTGCCTCGTGGCCCTTTAGTTTGTTTGGCTAGGGGTTTATCTATTTTGTTGATTCTTTCAAAGAACCAGCTTTTGGTTTTGTTGATTCTTTGTATTGTTTTCTTTGTTTTTATTTGGTTAATTTCTGCCCCGAGTTTTGACTATTTCCTGCCTTTTACTCCTCTTGGATGAGTTTGCTTCCTTTTGTTCTAGGGCTCTCAGGTGTGCTGTTAAGTTGTTTGTGTAAGATCTTTCCTGTTTCTTTACCAGGGCACTGAGTGCTATGAACTTTAGTACTGTTTTCATTGTGTCCCATAGGTATGGGTATGATGTGTGTGTCAACATTTTCTTTAAATTCCAGGAAGTCTTTAATTTCTTCTTTTATTTCTTCGCTGACCTAGTTATCACTGAGTAAAGAGTTGTTCAGTTTCCACATGTATGTGGGCTTTCTGTAGTTTTTACTGTTATTGAAACCAGCCTTAGGCCATGGTGCTCTGATAGGATGTATGGGATTATTTCATTCTTCTTGTATCTGTTGAGGGTTGATTTGTATCCAATTATATGGTTGATTTTGGAGAAGGTACCATGAGGTGCTGAGAAGAAGGTATTTTCTTTTAGGGTGAAATGTTCTGTAGATATCTGTCAGATCTATTTGGTTCATAACCTCTCTTAGTTTCAATGTGTCTCTGTTTAGTTTCTGTTTCAATGACCTGTCAGTTGGTGAGAGTGGAGTGTTAAAATCTCCTACTATCATTGTTGTAGGCTTCAATGTGAATTTTGAGCTTTAGTAAAGTTTCTTTTATAATTTGGGTTCTCTTGCATTTGGGGCATAGATGTTCAGAATTGAGACTTTCTCTTGGTTGATTTTCCCCTTAATGAATATGAAGTGTCCTTCTTCATCAGGCTTGATAACTTTTAGTTTAAAGTCTATTTTATAGGATATTAGGATGGCAACTCCTGCTTGTTTCCTGGGACCATTTGCTTGGAATACCTTTTTCCATCTTTTTCTCTTAAAATAGTACCTGTCTTTGTTGTTGAGGCGTGTTTCTTGTATGCAGCAAAATGCTGGATCTTTTGCATATCTAGTCTGTTAGCTTAGGTCTTTTTATAGGTAAGTTGAGTCCATTAATATTGATAGATATTAAAAAGAGATGACTTGTTTCCTGATATGTTTGTTTTGTAGGCCGTTTTATGTGCTTGTGGCTCTGCTTTTGACTTTGTTGTAAGATGCTTAATATCTTGTCTTTTTTTTTTTTTTTGGTGCATATATCTTCCTGGTGTTGGAGTTTTCCTTCCATAATCCTCTGTAAGGCTGGGTTGGAAGATAGATAAAGTTTGAATTTGGTTTTGTCCTGGAATATTTTGTTTTCTCCATCTATGTTGATTCAGAGTTTTTGCTGGGTATAGTAGCCTGGCTGACATTTGTGTTCTCTTAGAGTCTGCATGACCTCTAACCAGGCTCTTTTGGCTTTCATAGTCTCTGTTGAGAAATCTGGTATAATTCTGCCTTTGTATGATACTTGGCCTTTTTCCTTTGCAGCTTCCCTTTCTGCCCACACTTTTCTCCCTCCATACCGCTCCCTCCTGTGAATATTTTGTTTTCCTTTGTAAGTGTGATTTAAACATCCTTGCTTGGGCCTTTCTTGTTTAACTTCTTTAGGACTGTGGTATATCATGGGTATTCTGTACTTTATGGCTAATATCCATTTATCAGTGAGTATGTACCATGTATGTCCTTTTGGGTCTTGATTACCTCAATCAGGATTTTTCTTTTCTTTTTCAATTTATTTATTTTTTATTTTTTTATTGAATATTTTCTTTACTTGCATTTCAAATGGTATCCCCTACTCCCTCTGTTCCTATGAGGGTGTTCTGTCACCCACCCACCTACTCCCACCTTCCCACCCTGGCATTTCCCCTACCCAGGGGCATCTAGCCTTCACAGGACCCAGGACCAAGGAGCTCTCCTCCCATTGATGCCCAACAAGACCATCCTCTGCTACATATTTGGATGGAGCCATAGGGTGCTCCTTGTGTACTCTTTTTAATCCCTGGAAGCTCTGGGGGAGGGTCTGGTAGGTTGATATTGTTGTTCTTCTTATGGGGTTGTATACCCTTTCAGCTCCTTCAGTCCTTTCTCTAACTCCTCCTCCATTGGGGACCCTGTGCTCAGTCCAATGGTTGACTGCAAGCATCCGCCTCTGTATTTGTCAGGTTCTGGCAGAGCCTCTCAGGAGACAGCCTTATTAGGCTCCTGTTAGCAAGCACTTCTTGGCATCCACAATAGTGTTTGCATTTGGTGACTGTATATGGGATGGATCCCCAGGTTGGGCAGTCTTTGGATGGCCTTTCCTTCAGTCTCTGCTCTACACTTTGTCTCTGTATTTCTTCCCATGGATAGTTTGTTCCTCCTTCTAAGAAGGACTGAAACATCCACACTTTGGTCTTCCTTCATGAGTTTCATGTGGTCTGTGAATTGTATCTTGGGTATTCTGAGCTTTTGGGCTAATATCCACTTATCAGTGAATGCATACCATGTGTGTTCTTTTGTGATTGGGTTACCTCACTCAGGATGATATTTTCTAGTTCCATCCGCTTTCCTAAGAATTTCATGAATTCATTGTTTTTAATAGCTGAGATCTCTACTATTAATTTTTGAAGGCACTTTGTAGTATGTGATTTTTCCTCTTAGCACTGCTTGCATTTATCCCATAAATTTTGGTATGTTCTTTAATTTCTTTATTTCTTCCCTGAGAAGAGAATTGTTCGGTTTCCACAAGTTTGTGGAAATTTTGTTGTTGTTGAAGTCCTGCCTTAATTATGATCTGGTAGGATGCAAGGGGTTATTTCAATCTAATTGCATTTGTTGAGTCTTGCTTTGTGCCCAATTATATGGTCAGTTTAGGAGGAGGTTCCACGAGGTGTTGAGTAGGTATATTATTTTGTTTCTTTATGTGATTAATTTTTCTACTCTGTTTCTTCCTACCTTTGTACAATCATTTTTTAAGTAATGGAAACATGCAAAAGTACAAAAAGAAATTGTGTATTGGTATGGTAGATACATAGCTTTAGAGAGCCAGAATAGCTTATTTCCTGTGTATATAAGTGAACAGAGAATATCGGAGGCTAATAACAGGAATACCAAGGTAGGCTAACAAGATAAGACTTTGGACACATTAAATTGTGGAGTTGTGTACTCATATTTATTGATGGCTGGAATATATTCCTACACTGAGATTTTGTGTCTGCACTTTATGACTTATAGCATATAACAAATATATATATACTAACCAAAAAGTCCCATGCATGTTCAGCCAATTGCAGTGATCTCTGCTAAACTTATTGCCTCTTGGCACTTGATTAATTTCCATTCTCACTTGTCCCTCATATTTTGGTTAGTGCTACCCAGATCCAAAGGGGCTTCCTTGTGTTGATCAAAAAGATTTTCATCCTTTTTGACTTAGAAGCTATTAGAAGGCACAAAGATGATTATTGTAGACTTATTAGAGGCAAGTTAGTGAGTTGTCATAGTATTTTCCTAAATTTACCCCCCAAATTGTAAGAGAATAATAATTATTTTTAATAGGAAAAACAAATTGGGATAGGGTACTGAGCTCTGAGGAAACCCCTTGAGACTTCCTGAAAATACTTTAAACACGCTAAAAGTATACCGTGGAGCTTGCTATATAGTGTGGCAGCAAAGGAGCTTGCTGACAGACAATGCCAGCCTGACAACCTGCATTTGTTTCCTGAACCAAAAAGTTGTTATTGGATCTCCACACTTATGCTGTGGCATTTGCACTCACACCAAACCCACCACACATGAATTACAGCTAAGGAGAGCAAGAGCTCTATTAAATTAAGGATTTTATCAGGATTCCATCGGAAATGCATGAACTCCATCATAGACAGTCCTTACCTTGTTATAGCTCAACTTCATGTTTTAAGAAATTCTTTTTCTAAAAATATTTTATTTATTTATTATATTTATTTATTATAAATAAGTAAGTACACTGTAGCTTTCCTCAGACACTCCAGAAGAGGGTGTCAGATCTTGTTACGGATGGTTATGAGCCACCATGTGGTTGCTGGGATTTGAACTCCGGACCTTCAAAAGAGCAGTCGGGTGCTCTTACCCACTGAGCCATCTCACCAGTCCTTAAGAAATTCTTAATGTGTGGGGGACTTACATTCATCAAAAACTGTAAGCTGCCCCTTGTGGTGTGATTATTTCAAGACTGGCAGTTTGAAGTAGTGTACTTTTGTATTCATCAGAAGCGAGCTGGAGCTGCAGAAAGCTGTGCAAGACATTAAGTACTGATAGGTTCTCCAGTTGAAGAATTGCCCAAATGTAGGCTCATGGAATGTTCCAGTTTAGTCTGTGATGCTTGGTAGGTTAGGTATATCAAATGCATTTCCTCCGTATATATTCATCTCAGTGATGGGCTTACTTAGATGTAACCTCGTTGTACAATGAGGACATCTCTGATTATATGTGTGGAGAGAATTTCTCATAGAGAATTGAGAAGACAGATGGGACAATTGATACAGTAGGAAATACATACAGCAGAGAATCAGAAGGAAATCAATGATAAGCTTAAGGAAACAGCAAAGGTGTTATTAAGGGATGGGTAGACTTGGAACTCAGGCCTCTAAAGACGCCGTATTAGTTGGTCATATCAAATGAGGGTAGCTTACAGACTGAGGAGGGATGCTGTAAGGATGCCACCCAGACCTTTCAGGAAGAGATCCTGCTACTAATGCTTCTGAGGTAATATTGTTTCCAGTTTTGGAGAAGGGGGAAATCTCCGAAACTGCAAGTGCTGAGTTATTGCCTCTGAATAGCAATTGCGTCAATAACTCTGACAGAAACAGCAAGTAGAGAAAGTTTTTCCAAATAACTTGTTTTCTTCTCACAACTTATCCTGAGAACCGAGAAGAGGACCTATCAGAGGAAGAATGGCATTTGCAAGTTTCCTCCTCCACTGTGCTGTGGCTGAAGCCAGACCTTGATAATTAGGACAAACATTAATTGCCGGTTTTAAACTTTTTTCACTAGACCATCTTAAATATCAGTTTTCTTTGCTTAAATATAGTAGGATTTAAGAGCTAACAAGTTGCATGACTGAAAAGATCTTTTGCAATCTGTGTGCTTAATGGTATAGACTACTACTGAAGCTTTTGCCCATAGTAATACCATGGTAAAATACATAGCTTAATAACTCCTTTCTCAAGACTAGAGCAGTGGCTCAGCAGTTCAGAGCATTAGCTACTCTTTCTTCCAGAGGATTTGAGTTTGGTTCTCAGCACTTACATTGTGGCTTACTACTAGGCTCACCCTAGTTCCAGGGGATATAGCGCCCTCTTCTGGCCTCAGTGGTCACCAGAATGTAAGAAACACCTTTAGTATGAGTGTTCCAAATACCAAGTTTATCTTTCTCTACATGATTCCATTGCAAAAGGGTTATTATTTTTTCCTTCTCTTTTTTGTACTCTTCCTGAGTATAAGTGAATATTTATGGTGTCCCTAGCATTATTTACTTGTATATTTGTATATATGCATACACTAACCCAAAATGATGGTGATAGTGAATTGGAGAGATGAGTAATTTGATGCTTTTAGGAATTTGTGTATTGAGTCCTGATGTTTGAGAAGTATGACTATGTGGCAGTGATACTGACCTTGGTTTTTTATTGCCCACTTCAAGGGAAATTATTAATTTAAAGCTATTTAGTTATCAACTTAACTGGAAAGATATATACTACCAAAACCTAACAGGCAAGTGTATTGTTGGGTTTAGCTTTGGAAGGCTAAAACCATTTTAATAGTTAAGACTTCTATTATTGTCACTGAATTAATTTCCAACAGCTCTGGAGGATGTATTAACACTGTAGGCAGTAAATGATGTGTGATGTGAGACTTTGGTTCTAGTCCAAACTTAGTTATTGAGTGGAGGTGTAGTTATTGAACAAAGATCTTTCTTCAACTTATCTTCCAAAGAGATCAGTGGATTCCTAACTTTCTTTTTTCTTGTCATGCATCAATTGTGTATAGTAGTAGGTTTCATAAAGTTATTTTGATACAAGCAAGTCATGTATTTTAAGCATATTCATCTCGATGCGAATGGCCTTTCGGGCTCTCCTCCTCTCTCCTGATACTATCATTTCCTCTCGCCAGTCTCATTCCTACTTTCACATTAGATATTTGATGTAGTGTCTTTTACATTGAGAGAGAGAGAGAGAGAGAGAGAGAGAGAGAGAGAGAGAGAGAGAGAGAGAGAGTGTGTGTGTGTGTGAAGTGTAAGATCTGAGGTTCCCAGTAAGAGAAACATGGTATTTGACTTTCTGATTCTGAATTTTGCTTAATATGATGATCCTGAATTGCATTACTTTCCTGCACAGGACATTACATTCTTATTTATAGCTAAATAGAATTAAAAAAAAAAAAAAACCAGCTCACCTGTTGACCTAGGGTTTCTATTCCTGTCATAAAATGCCATGACCAAAAGCATCTATGTAAATGTTAAATTACAAAACACGTACAAAAGTAGTCTATAAATACAGTTTCAGTGACAATTTTACTTAAATGTGAGGTCTGACAACATCCTGTTCTTGCCTTCAAATAAATATTCTGGAAATACTAGAATTTAGTCTTTAAAATATTTGGTATAAAAGATTAACTCCAGTTGCCTTTAGAAATTTTTTCTATTTATAATGCTATAGAAATCTCTTCTTGCTGGGCTGTGGTGGCGCA
>NC_034593.1:59360206-59361250 GCF_900095145.1 Mus pahari
GTAGAAATCCTTTCTTGAAGTTGAACTAAATTTCCATTTCTGTTTCTTCCTTATATTAGAAATAAGATATAGTTACCAATCTGCTTAAAGATGGTTGCTAGATTATTAGAGGTCTACATTCAACTAAACAACTTCAGCTTGAATATCATAGTTTCCAACTTGCAAGCCACATATGTAATCTATCTGTAGCTCCCTGATACTGTTTAATTTGAAATTCAGAATGGAGGAAAGGTTCTGTGCTTTTTATTTATAGCCTGTAACTTTATTGCCTTTAAAATAACAGAATGCTGTATTGACTTTAATCCAAGCAAAACCTAAGCATGTATATTTCTTTTAATTGAAATTGCTACTAAGATATATTGACAGTAGAGAAGTTTTATAGAAAAAATTGGTTTACAAAGAAATTTAAAAGTCAGTAGCTTCATTTGACTCTTAATTTTCCAATTGCCATTTCTCAAATTACTCAGTGTTTTAGAAAAAGATGTTAGGAACTCTAAGCATGATAGATGACTAAATCAAAGATCAAAGAAAGCTAAAAAGTGATAAAGATGCCCTGAAACAAATAGACTACTTAGAACATGACAGTATGGTAGGTAATTCTGTTCTTTATCCATGATGTAAAGTGTCAGTTCATAGTCCATCATTCTTATTGCTGTTGGGACTTTGAACCTTGACATTTTCCTCTTTGCATGCACAGAAAGTGGAATTGGAATGCCATCTCTCTGTATGTCTGTTGTGTTTTGCCATTTTGCAATTGTATCATGTTTCATTTTTTTGTTAAAATGCTAATTTAATATCTACTGACTTATAATTTATGTTTACTTTCAGAAGGATTATGCACACTCTTAAAGATCATAAGAGAAACATAGTCATAACTGCTCAAATTTCAACATTCAGTATAAATAAACTAAGCTTACACTGTTAAGTCGTTTTAATAGTTCCTGTTTGTTTTTTTAAACATTATGTGGCTATTTTGCATTAGTCTTGTTATTAATAAAATTGTTGCTTGTAAAACTAAATGTGTGTGTGTGTGTGTGTGTGTGT
>NC_034593.1:59361261-59379677 GCF_900095145.1 Mus pahari
TGTGTGTGTGTGTGTGTGTGTGTGTGTGTGTGTGTGTGTGTGTGTTGTGTGCTTATAAAGCTTGGGGTTCTGCATCAAAGCATGGTGCTTCAGACAGGGAAAAGTAAGTCTTTGTTTCACAATGCTTATCTAATGTCTTGAGTCAGGTTTCCACTTTAAGAATGAAGTCGTGTTTCAGCATATGTCAGAGAAACAAGACACACTGTAATCTTATACTTCTCATAGGGGATAGCTATCATAAACTATATGATACAGCCTGGCAAAGTGACCTAGTCTGGAGCTTTGTAATCACAGTTTTGCCAAGAACCCGTGATCTGTAACACGTGGCTTTGTTCAAGTCGGTTGTATGGCAAGGTTTCGCTAACAATGAAACTAGTTTTTCAGTGTGTTTTTAAAGAGGCATTGCCTGAAGTTCGGAGCTTTGTCCTCAATTTTAGCAAAACAATATACTACTTTTAGCCTTTTTGAAGAATAGAGTGATGAGCTGAAAAAATATAAGACAAATAAAATTCATAGATTGTTTCTTTCCCAGTTTTTTTTTTTTTTTTTTTAAATCAAAGTGACTATGACCTTGAAAGGGACATGCACACTGACTGCTGTTTGGAGGAAAACATACAGAATCCTTTTAACATCGCTTTATGTTCCGTGGTGACTTCGATCTTTAGAGTAACTGAAGACTTCATCAGAAAGCCAGCTTTCGTGCTGTTATCCGGGTACTCTGAAGCTGTAGGTTTACAGCCTTTGCAAGTACTCATGAATATGTTCTACTGATTGCAGTTACTGTGATGGTAAAGGGTCAGCAGTTCTAACCACGGTCTCACAGTCCGATTCTTAAGAGCAAATTAAGAGAAACATTTGAAATCAACTGTGTTAACAGGATTTCTCTTGATTATAAGAACTTAATAGAAATGTTGCAGTGTCATAATGAAAAGAAGCTTACTATTTTGTACTTAAGATATTTGAATTGAATCCTAAGTCATTTATGTTTCTGAAAACCATGAATTTTCATATTCTTTTAATGATAAGTGCTATGTATTTAGAAAAATCAATATGAAAATTTAGCTTTAAAGAATTCATGAGGAGAAACATAATAAAATCTTGATATATTATATATAAAAGACAAATCCCTGATCATTTGTTTTTATGCAGATGAGTTTGATTTAGACATAATTCCCTAATATCACCATGACTTTCCATCTGTGTAGCCTTGATGTTCTTAAGCAGCCTGCAGTTACCTCAGGCTCTGGCTAGATTCACTCTGCATGTGTAGTGACTGTGACTATCTTAACACTTGCATGATGATAGGAATAACAATTGTTTGTTGATCTTCTTCTCTGTCTCCCTGGATAACTTGCTGTCTGCAAAGGCTCAATAAGTGGCAGAGAGCTTTTGTAGCCCCTTATCCAAGCTGTACACTTGTAAGGAAGAGCAGGGATAATCGCCTCAATCTAATTAGGGGTTAAAAGAGGCCATGACTGTGATATGGCAGTGAGACACCTTACTGTAGCAATCCTGTTTGCATTAGAAAAATAAGGTTGTCATATTGATTATTCAAATTGGCGTGCATTGGCCAGACCTCAATGGCTTGTATTGCAGCTGAAGCACTTGAAGATCCTAGCTATTCACAGAAGACCTGTGCCATAGCATATATTATATTGCGGCTTGTGTGCTAATTTGAAATTGTAAGGATGAAGGCTGAGTTTAATCAGGATATTTAAAGGTTAAACCAGTCTTTAGAAACTAAAATTGAGTTTCTACCTTTGATAGCCTTGATTGTTTAAATTTTGAATAAGTAAATAATCTAGTGATATTTTACGTGTATAACTGAAGATATGATTTGTATGTGTATTATATTATTTAGAACCATTCTAGCTGTGAGATGATACTTGTGTTGTTGGTTAGATGTGATGAAATACAAAGGTAACTAGAAGTTATGGTTTAATGATGTGGTATAATGAGACTATATTTTAAAAATTATATATATCACCATTGGTCTGCTATACTTTTATAAATTCTTAATTCTTTTTTAGTCAAAGTGTACAGTTTATAGGTAGAGACTTTCTTCTTCTTCTCTTCTTCTTTCTGACTTTAGATATTTTCCCCTCATATTTCCTTTTTTTCTTTAGTGGCTTTTTAGTTGGATATTCTCATTCATGGATATGTTCTTAGCAATGAAAAAGATTCATGGTAGGAAGTAGAAGATTTCTCATTTCACAAAACTTAAGTCACTTTCATTCCTTTGCCTTTGTAACCCAACCATAACGCCAGCTCAGCAGCTATACTGCAATGACTTAGACTCTGGTGCAGGACAGATTTTTAGAATGAAAAGTTAGATCGATACTGCCCAGTAGTGGTAATTCATGACATATGGTTTGCTTTTTGCTTTTTCTTTTATGAGTATCATCTAGATACTTAGAGTTACTATTCCTTTAGTACTTTGAAACAATCAGTCATGGTTGTGGTTTCTGTTGTTTAATTTGTAGTACGCTGAAGAACTCTCTTCAGATTGGCTCCTTTGTTCCTTTTATGGGACTCTGCTAATTTAATAACGATTCTCTCCCTTCTGTCTCAGTGTAAAATTGAATAATTTTTTTTCAGAGCCTGGAATCAGCCAAATTTCCAAACAGTTCTAATTCAGTTTCATCCAAAGTGGCTTTGGGGAAACAAAGGAATGCCATGGTTTTGTGTCAGAGAACAGTATTAGTAAACATACTGTGGTGTTTCATTGAATCTGAAAATATGTCCAGATGTAATTTTATGTACTGTGAGGAAAGAAAAGCACTGCCTATTAAGATATCACCTAATACTAGAGCTGTTATTCTGTTATATGTTAGAATAACTTATAAAATATGCATCTTATCATCTATGAATTATGTATTCAATGATGAGAGTTCAGATTAACAATTTTAAATTGAAATTTACTGACTTTAATTAATATTGAGTTTTATACATATCTTCTATTTTAATGTCTGTATTTCTGCTAATATTAAAATACTGTATTTGCTTTAGTATGCAGAAAGTGATTTTTAATAACCAATAATTTATGCAAAAATATAAGCAGAATTTTAACAAAAAACCTAGCAATCTATTAGAAACTTACTCAGAAGTTTCATATGTCTTATTATAAGGATACAAACATAATTCAGTATTGAGAAAACCACAAATAGAATTAACAAGTAGTAGCAACAGTGTGCCAAAACTACTAGTAATGCTTATTCTTCTCCATTTCAGTTCATTTTGACAATATAATTTAGAGTTAAGATCTGGAGTATTACATTTGTTTTAAAGAAATAAAAGCTATGTCTTTATTGAGATGTAATTTCCATGTTAAAAACACAGAGCGTAGAATTGCCTCAATTAAAACAAGTATACTCATGGATGAAACCCAGTCATATCTGTTGTAAACATGTCCTGGGCCATCCTTTGCAGTCAGCCCCTTTCCCCAGCCACTGTTCTTATTTTGTTTACAGTATATTAATTTTAGAATATCATGCAATAGATTTGCATACTTTTGTATTTATCTACTTTGGTTAGCATATTTTTGAAATTTATCCATGACATTGCATGTATTGGTAGCTTGTTCCTTTTACCTGTGACAGGTAATTTTTTATAAATATACCCAAATCCATTTCCTCTTAAAGACTGTTTAGCCTGTATTTGTTTGTTTGTTTCTATGTTTTTTTTACCTTGGGGAACTACTACAAATAAGTTTATTGTGGTCTTCCTTTCTTCCTTCTAAAAACCTTTTTGGAGATAAAGTCTTTATCTCTCAGGTAAATGTCTATGGGGGCTTTTGGCCATTAAGAATAAAGATGCTGTGGGCATTTGTACACATATATCTAGAGGACCTTGTACATGTGAGGGTGGCTATAGCTCTTTTTGGTGGGGATGGTATCTGTAAAACCACAAGGCCACCCACCACATTCATCAAAAACCACTGTTACAAGTAATATCACTTATTGTTCCTCACAGTGATACTAGGTGAGTTCAATACCCCATATTTATTGATTAGACAGGTTAGCCAGACCAAAACGCTGAAGTAAAATAATGTCATGAATAAATGGATATAGGAGACACCTATAGAACATTTTACCTAAACACGAAAGAATGCACTCTGTTCTAAGTAACACAGCGTTTTGTAGAGTAGAGCACATACTTGGAGAGGTTTTTGGTTTTTGTTTTGTTTTGTTTTTTTAAGATATTTATTTACATTTCAAATGTTATCCCCTTTCCTAGTTTCCCCTTTGAAAATCCCCTATCCCCTCCCCACCTCCCCCTTCTCCCCAATCCACCTACTCCTGCTTCCTGGTCCTGGCATTCCCCCACACTGGGGCATAGAGCCTTCACAGGACCAAGGGTCTCTCCTCTCACTGATGACCTACTAGGCCATCCTCTGCTACATATGCAGCTGGAGCCATGAGTCCCACCATGTGTTTTCTTTGATTGGTGGTTTAGTTCCAGGGAGCTCTGGTAATACTGGTTAGTTCATATTGTTGTTCCTCCTATGGGGCTGCTAACCCCTTCAGCTCCTTGTGTCCTTTCTCTAGCTCCTCCATTGGGGACCCTGTGCTTCATCCAAAGGATGGCTGTGAGCATTCACTTCTGTATTTGTCAGGCACTGGCAGGGCCTCTCAGGAGACAGCTTTGTCAGGTTCCTGTCATCTAGCTCTTGTTGGCATCCACAATAGTGTTTAGGTTTGGTGGTTGTTTATGGGATAGATCCCCAGGTGGGGCAGTCTCTGTATGGTCATTCCTTCAGTCTCTGCTCTGAACTTTGTCTCTAATTCCTTCCATGGGTATTTTGCTCCCCCTTCTAAGAAGGATTGAAGTATCCACACTATGGTCTTCCTTCTTCTTGAGTTTCATGTGCTTTGCAAAATATATCTTGGGGATTCTGAGCTTCTGAGCTAATATTCACCTACCAGTAAGTGCATATCAGGTGTGGGTTTTTTTGTGAGTAGGTTACCTCACTCAGGATCTTATCCTCCAGATCTATCCATTTGTCTAAGAATTTCATAAATTCATTGTTTTTAATAGCTGAGTAGTACTCTACTGTGTAAATGTACATTTTCTGTATCCATTCCTCTGTTGAGGGCCATCTGGGTTCTTTTCAGCTTCTCACTAATATTATAAATAAGGCTGCTATGAACATAGTGGATGGAGTATGTGTCGTTAATACATGCTGAACATCTTCTGTGTATACGCCCAGGAGTGGTATTGCTGGATCTTCCAGTAGTACTATGTCTGATTTTCTGAGGAATCGCCAAACTGCTTTTCAGAGTGGTTATACCAGCTTGCAATCCCACTAGCAATGGAGGAGTGTTTCTCTTTCTCTGCATCCTTGCTAGCATCTGCTGTCACCTGAATTTTTGATCTTAGCCATTCTGATTGGTGTAATGTTGAATCTCAGGGTTGTTTTGATTCGTATTTCCCCGATGGCTAAGGATGTCGAACATTCTTCTCAGCCATTCAGGATTCCTCTGTTGTGAATTCTCTGTTTAGTTCTATACCCCATTTTTGATTGGGTTGTTTGGTTTTTTGGAGGCCAGCTGCTTGAGTTCTTTATATATTTTGGATATTATGAGTTCTTTATATATTTTGTATATTATCCCTCTATTGAATGTGGGGATAGTGAAGGTTTTTATTTCCCAATCTATAGGTTGCCAATTTGTCCTATTGACTGTGTCTTTTGCCTTACAGAAGCTTAACACTTTCATGAGGTCCCATTTATCAATTCTTGGTCTTAGAACCTGAGTCATTGACATTCTGTTTAGGAACACCCCCCCCCCCCCAGCAGACCCCCTTTCCCCAGGCCAATGAATTCAAGGCTATTTCCCTCTTTCTCTTCTATTAGATTCAGTGTATCTGGTTTTATGTTGCGGTCCTTGATCTACTTGGTCTTGTTTGTCATTACTTACTAATTTCTTCAAGATAACATGGTCTTTAGTTTGAATTTTCATAAGTTGATATGTATGTCATTTTCTGCACTCATTTTTGATATATATTTTTGCCTTTAATTCTGCCTGCTTTCATTTGGTAGTCTTTGAAGTCTATTATTATTAGGCACATGAATGCTTATAATTGTAAGAATTCCCTGTATAACCTATATATCCTTAGAAAATTACCTTGTTCATTTTTAAGACCTGTTTTCTTAAAATCTCTTTTATCTCTTGACCTATTCTGGTTTTCTTAGTTGTACAGATTATATGGTACATTGCTTTCTGCCTTTTACATTCATATAATACATATATATGTTTGTATGTTTATAAACAGTCTTGGTCAAGTGTTTAAAACGTTTTAATTCCATACATTCTTTAATTAGACTTCTTAGGGGCTGGTGAGATGGCTCAGTGGGTTAGAGCACCCGACTGCTCTTCCAAAGGTCCAGAGTTCAAATCCCAGCAACCACATGGTGGCTCATAACCATCCGTAACAAGATCTGACTCCCTCTTCTGGAGTGTCTGAAGACAGCTACAGTGTACCTACATATAATAAATAAATAAATCTTTAAAAAAAATTAGACTTCTTAGTTAATTTTAATGTAATAAATTATTAAATATCCATATTGATGTATTATTTAGCTTAGATTTCGATCTATCATATATTTTTCTGTTTCTCTTTACTGCTCTTTTTTTCTTTACTCATTTTCACTAATTTTTCTAGTATATGTTAAAGGTCCTTATTTTAAAATGGCATTACCTTGAGTGTTGCTCTAGCAGTCCTGTTGGGCCTTAAGACACTGGTGTACCTTTGTGTACTCAGTTCTGCTCTAACATTTCATTCTACTTGTTCCTAGTAGAAGGATCTTTATGTTGTCTTGATATTTTAATAATAGTGTCAATAGAAATGTAGCATTTGGTTTCAATTTGGGCTTTTGCCACCAGTCAGAATGTGTTGTTTAAACATCTCTTTCATACTTCTTATTGAGTGGTTAGATGCAATAATAACTGATCTTTCATTTTTTTCTTTTCTATCTTGTATTCACACATTTTGAAATTTTATCTTCATTTTTTATTCATAAAAATACAGTTTCTGTTTCTCTAATGAATTTTTTAATCTTCTTTTTCATTTGCACTGTTTTCCCTTCAGTATAGAGATAGTTGTTATGAACTCAACTAAAAAAAGAAAAAGCATACCTGGTTCCACTAGTTTAACACTCACTGTTTTCTTATATGCATATCTAGTATCTTTGATGTATAAACAAAGAGCACTAAAAACCTCATAGTATTTTCTTTGGTGTTTTCTTTGGGTATTTCTCCTCATCTGAACCTACAGGGTTCTCCTTGACTATGAATAGTTTCGGATATTTCTGCACTGGTAAGGATCCCCACCACATCATCTTTAGACTGACTTGTAGGGTAGTCTCTTCTTTGTTCCTTTACAAGTTCATCATTATCAGCAAAGAATTGGGCTTGAAATTGAGATCACTGTATTGCTTCTATGATCAGTCTTTGATTTTCACCTGTCCTACTTATGGGTGATCTGTCTTCAGGTGCTTTAGCCTCTTCTGCATCAGTCTTTTGTATACTGTACAGTTTCCTCTTATGATTGATTGATTGATTGCGCGTGTGCATGTGCGTGTGCGTGTGCATGTGTGTGTGTGTACTATGTCTTTTGACTTCCTGCCACCATTAACTTCATAGTTTCAGAGACAATCTTAATTTTAATTTAACACTGTATTAACATAAGTTCTTTTTAGTACAAATACAACTTACAATTGAGTGTTTTTTCTTAATACTAAGGTTTAATTTTTACTCAGTACAAATAGTTTCAAGATATATGAATTATTAGTTTAATAATCAAAATTTTAACTAAAGACCAATTTGGTTTCTCACCACTAGTAGATTTTTACTTACTAATGTTCCTGTAGTCATTCACTTGGATTTCTGTGGTAATATTGTGAGTTTCTTTAAGGAATTTACAATAAAAGGTTGGTGTCTCCATTATTGGGATATCAATTTTTCTTTGATAGGTTTTCTTCAGTGCTGAAATTTTATTTTCTCAAGGCAGAACAGTTTCTTTAAGTTTGTTACCTGAGTATAAAAATAGTATATACTCATTATGAAATTATATGGGAATTGTAGAGCAGTTAAAAGCAAAGGCAATAGAAGCCTTGTTTACATTCTAGTATTTTAATAGAGTATTCTCTTTGTATTTTTAGAAAATTGACCTTTCATTGTGTAAATTACTTATATATCACTTAAATATACTGTGAACCTTTTCATATCATAAAGCATGCTATACAATATATTTCAGTGAGTATAGAACATATGACTATGGACTATTTTTCTCAGGGTAGATGCTGAATATGATCCTTAGAGTGAGTATTCTTTTATTCAGTTTACCATCTTGGTCCTTTACTCAGACTTAAACAGAATCCCATTATGCAAGTAACACTATAGTATACAGTATTTTTACAAATTTGTTACAGATATATATACTATTCTTTTATTTTTAATAAGTAGATTCATTACACTAAGTTAAATGTAAGCATATAGTAATTCATCTACATACTCAACAACTTTGTCTGAAGCTATTCATTTCCCCATAACCACCTTGAAAGAATGATAAAAATTTAAGGAAAGTTTTATTACTTTTATGGCAGTCATAATAATAATTAAAGCATTTTGACTTTTATTTTTTACTTTTAAAACATAGGGGGTTTGAGTGTTTTATAACATAACCAGCCATTCATATTGATGAACTTCCAATTACTTTGCTTTTATTATTTGATGAAGTCCTAATTACTTTTCATTTATTATTTATTTATCTTTTAATAGTACTTTAATTTTTATGAATGTTTTCTAAATTATCAACATTAATAACTGATTTGTTTTAAGTATGATCAAATATTCAGACATGCATCTAAATTATGATAAAATGGTTTCATTAATTTTCTTTAAAATTTATTCTTACTTTTTGTTTTTTACTATATGTTATTTATTTATTTACACTCCATATTTTACTACCCCCCCCAATCCAGTCCACCCTCCAACTGTTCCACATTCCTTACCTCTTCCCCAACCCCCTGTCTCCACATGAATGCACCATCCCCCACCTGACTTCTAAACTCCCTGGGGCCTCCAGTCTCTTGAGGGTTAGGTGCATCATCTCTGAATGAACACAGATCTGAAAGTCCTCTACTGTATGTGTGTTGGGGGCCTCATGTCAGCTGGTGTATGCTGCCTGTTTGGTGGTTCAGTGTTTGAGAGATCATTGAGGTCCAGATTAATTGAGACTGCTGGTCCTCCTACAGGATCTCCCTTCTCAGCTTCTTTCAGCCTTCCCTAATTCAACACCAGGGATCAGTTGCTTCTGTCCATTGGTTGGGTGCAAATATCTTCATCTGACTCTTTTCAGCTGCTTGTTGGGTCTTCCAGAGTGCAGTCATGCTAGGTCCCTTCACAATAGCCACAAATAATATAAAATATCTTGAGATAACTAACCAAACAAGTGAAAGACTTGGATGACAATAATTTCAAGTCTCTCAAGAAAGAAGTCAAAGTTCTCAGCAAATGGAGAGGTCTCCCATGCTCATGGATTGACATAATTAACATATTAAAAATGACCATACTACCAAAGGCAATCTATAGATTCAATGCAGTCCCCATCAAAATTCCGACAATATTCTTCAAAGACATAGAAAGAACAGTTCTAAAATTTATTTTTATTTTTATGTGCATAAGTGTTTTTGTTCACAATTATGTATGTGCACCTCATATATGCAGCGCTAAAAGAGACCAGAAGATGGTGCTGGATCTCCTATAGCTGGAGCTGATGATTGTGAGCCACTATGTGGGTGGCGACAACCAAACCCATTCCTCTGAAAGGGCAGAAAGTGCTCTTAACCACATAGCCATCTCTTCAGCCTCAGTTTATGTGATAAATTAATGGAAATCAATTTGTGATCCAGAGTCAGCTTGCTGTTTTATCATATTAAATTTTGGAGAAATTTGAACTGGTCTCTTCTGCATATTAATTAAGTTTATCCCCCTTCTTCCTTACTCGTTTGCTGATGAATCGTTTCCCCCACTAGCATGCTTTCTAGGTATTTGTTGTAGTTTTGAGTAAAGAGATTTCTTATCTATGTTATGAAGGTACTTTCATGAAATACCTCTTGCATTTCTTTTTATACTTAGAAGATGTGAGGGCAAGGACAAAATATCGTAGTTTTTAATGTAATATATGAATAATTGTTTTGAGGAAGTTAAAAGAAACTAGTTTTGGAAATTTTAGTTCATTTAGTTAAATTTTAGTTCGTTCAAATAAATGAATTGCTAAATATTTAATTAAACGAACTAAAGTTTAACTAAATGAACTAAAATTTTGCTACAATAAGTATGTATATTGTATGGTACTGGTAATTGGAATATTTTATTACACTTATTTAATTGAGATGTAGTATAAAATTTATATCAGAAGATACTTCCTCAAATAGGTATTCACATACTGAAAGATTGTAGAGCATATTGCTTATCGCATTTCAAAAGCGAAGATTGAATTTACCAATGCATATTTCTACAGTTGGAAGTCGCACTCCCTGGGGCAGAGGTCTAGCTGCATGGAAGAGTTTGTGCTTACCACACGCGAGCCTTACACCACCTTTCCCACACTACCTGTGCATAAACATGTGATGTGGTAGATGAGCACACAGACATATGTAATTCAGAATGTAGTGTCGCTCCGTGTCATCCATGTCAACTCTGGATTGGGCTTTTCTGCTAGAGATTCGCTGTTCCTCAGATGCCCTTCCTTGCTCTTGCAGGTGTTGATGTTTAGGGGAAACTTCCTCCTCCCCACTTCCTTTGTGCCTTGCTTGTTTCAAGATAACCCCAGGGATCCAGTGAGGAAAGGGGCTGCAGCTGGACAGCTTGAGGATGAGACATGGGGTGTTTCTATCTTCTGAGTTAACCATAGTCATGAAACGAAACTAAAACAGGTTCCCCAAAGACAAGTGACCCTAGCATTTGCCCAGTGTGGTAACCTCTAAGAATTGTGGTTTGTAGGTAGCTTTGTGTCTGCAAAGTTTGTTTTAGGAGTTTCTAGTGTTGTTCCCAATTGGTTAAATTGATTTAATTGTTAATTAAATTACATATTGTAACAATGTGTTTCACTCATAATTTATTAAGCATACTATATCCCTGCCTACTTTCATGATATATTTAACTTGTTACTGGAGGTGCAGTATTTGGTGTAATGAGATTTACTGATTGCTACTGTGAGTTTATAACACGGTATCATATAAGCTTTTCTTAATTTAGGAGATTAAACACAAGACATTTATTCTTTAAATTTATTAGTTTTTAAATAGAGCTTCAGTTTTATAAGTGCTTTATAAGCAGATTTACTATAATTTGTTCACAAGGTAACATTTTAGGCCAAATATTTATTTGAAATATAAATAATCAAGTCTATCTAATACTGTGAGACTTTTAAAATTATTTATTTATTCAACTGCATCATTTTTTTTCTTTTAAGAATAAGGGTAGCTTTTTCCTTTTCAAGGACTCATGACTAATAAAAGATAACTTGGAAAGTGTAAGAACAGTTTTCTACACAAAGCTGTTTAGTATATTGTTGAAATTAATATCATCTGATTTTTAAAATTTCAGTTCATAGTCTTTTTAGTTATATTCAGCTTTGTGGTTTCTTAAACCCTTTTTTACAATATAAAGTAATTACTGATGATACAATAATTTTTAAAAACTTGAATTATGAGGTTTAAAAGTCTGTTTTTGTTTCAAAGTTGAAAAATATAATAAAAAGAAAAAATATTCAACTATATATATATATATATATATATACATATATATATAGTAGGTTATATATTTATTATAGTTCTGCATAAATACTGATTAAAGAATGATCAGAAGTTGTGATATGGTGGAACTATATGGCAATGCTATTTCCTGAATTGAGAGAGTGGATAAAGAAAGATTGGTGCCATTGCGCAATAGTCCTTCATAATACGCACTGGTTCTTAAACAGATGGTGCCCATAATTTTATGCTTTGACACTGAATTTTGTAGATTTGGGTCAACAGAGGAGAAGTTAGGGAAGAGATTTTACTTTTTTTAATCTTTTTTTTTTTTTTACTTTTTGTATCCTAGAAAAGCTACTTCTGTATTGTAATAAAAATATTTAAACCTTTAAACTTTTTTTGCTTTGCTTTTTTTATAAATATCTTAAATAACTTTCTAAACAATTATAACTACATTTATTGTTATAACTACATTTGCTCATGGAAATAAATTAAACTAGGAAATTCTAAAATCTTTTTAATAGTTTTTGGTTTAAAAATATTTTTTAATAAGCACTTAGCTCTAATTCATCTTCATTGAACCTGGATTGATCCTGCAAGGCGTGTGTGTGTGTGTGTGTGTGTGTGTGTGTGTGTGTCCTTTTAAGAGTGTGATAAATACTGTAAATTCCACAGGCGGTAAGTATGAAATTTTAAGTACCCACACTTTACTCAAAATATAAGATAGCAGTATACAAGTCGTTTGAGTTATAATGAGATGGTTGGAAGCCTGGCAAGTACCAGCCTTTTTGATGAACTAGTGCTACATTTGCATGTCATCATTTTAATAGAGAATTTTTGTTTTGTGCATTTTGATAATTTAAAAAATGAAACTCGTTTTGTACTTTTCTCATATGCCATTTTTTAAAAATGGATTAAGGGCCTAAAGGAATAGAGGAAGCGAATGGACACTGATGGTTCAAAATATCTCATTTTTGCCTAAAAGCAAGTACCGGCAGATAAATGCCCATAAAGGGATTTCTTTCTTAAGCCCCATGGATTTTCCCCCCACAACTTTTTGTGTGAGTTAGAAATGAAAACCATTCATCTAGTGCCCCAAAGAAGGGCCTCATTGAATGGAATAACAGTGTAATGTACCATTGAAGGCAGGATTGAAAGTGATTATCTTGTTAACTCTTGACAGTTACCGCCAGCTTGAAATGGAACCGGCAGGCTTGATTTGCAAATGAATTAGAGCTTTTTCATTTTGTGCCAGGATCATCTTTTTATATTCTGATATGACAGATGCTATGTTCCAGGCTTTTGTTTTTCTTCAGTTTTATACTTGCAAATAAAAAACAAAAGATTATGATAGTTTTATTTGCATTTTTCTCTTGGAGTTTATTGTTTTGGTACAGTTTTTAATTTTTTACTTTGCAAAATTTGTTGAAGATTTCTGGTTTTGCTAGAATTAAATTTTATAATTGTAAGTACTATAGTAATTGGGTTAGAAGAAAAATTTTCAGGAATAGAAAATTTGTTACATAAAGGAATATTACAATTAGCAGAACTTTAGACTAACTTTTGAAGAAATAGGTGTGTGTGTGTGTGGGGGGGGTGATTTGAGATAAGTTGCCGCCTGGAGGGAAGGGTATTTCAAGAGCCAGACAAGAACTCCCCACCTGCCCAGACTTGCTGTCACCTGTCAGCTTGCTCACATTTGCTCTGCCAGTCCTTCCTCCCCTCTTGACATCTTTTCGAATAGGAGTAACACTGGAAACAGTGTTCTCCTGGACTAATGAAGTCTTTGCTACATGAAGAACACACAGCAACCTTAATGGCTAGAAATACTAGGTGGTGAAACCCCAGGAGATTTGTGGTTTTTTATTCTGAGAAAGCAATGGTTAGATTTCTCCTTTCTTTTATCTCTTTGTCTTTTTTGGGTACTGGAGAATGAGCCCAGGGCAAGTGTGCTTACTACTAAGCTTGAGTCCAGCCCCATTGATAAAATGTGCCTGTGTGTATTTCTGAAATCATGTAAATTGTACATGGTGTTATTAGTGTATTCTTAATTTTTTAGTTTTAACCTGGAACCACTTTAACTAATCCAAAAAATTATTATTGGTGGTTTAATATAGTTAAAACATGACTATTTCATTTAATAGTAAATGTTCAAAGTAGCAACACACCCCTAATGTAAGTAATGTGTGTTTTCAATCCAAAAAAGACTAAAGAGAGTGGGGAAGAAAGCAAGAAACATGTTGTCCCTCTGTATGTGCTGGAGATTGGTTCTAGGACACGAAAATGAATGTATGCTCAATTCCCTAGTGTAAAGTAGTTTGATATAATGACTACATAAACATATATATATCTTCCCACATCCTTTAAATCAGTTCAGAATACTTGAAAGACCTAATTCAATGTAGTTGGTGTTTTATTGTTATTTTTACTATTTTTTAATTAAAAAAAATATACACAAGGATGTTCCCACCCCCCAACTCTATCAGACCTCCCCCTTCCCTGGGTCCCCAAGTCTCTCAAGGGTTAGGTGCATCTTCTCTAACTGAACCCAGACCCAGCAGTCCTCTGCTGTATGTGTGTTGGGGGGTCTCATTCATATCAGCTGGTGTATGCTGCCTGGTTGGTGATCCAGTATTTGAGAGATCCCAGGGGTGTCCAGGTTAGTTGAGACTGCTGGTCTTCCTATGGGGTCACCCTCCTCCTCAGCTTCTTCCAGCTTTTCCCTAATTCTACTAAAGGGGTCACCAGCTGTCCGTCGGTTGGGTATAAATATCTGCATCTGACTCTCTCAGTTGCTTGTTGGATCTTTTGGAGGGCAGTTGTGATAGGTCCCTTTTTGTGAGCCCAACATAGCATCAGTAGTGGTGTCAGACCTTGGGGCCTACCCTTGAGCTAGATCCCAATTTGGGCCTCTCACTGGATCTCCTTTTCCTCAGGCTCTTCTCCATTTTGGTCCCTACAGTTCATTCAGACAGGAACAATTCTGAGTCAGAGTTTTTGACTGTGGGATGACAACCCCATTCCTCCACTTGATACCCTGTCTTCCTACTGAAGGTTCCCTCTTTCCAGTGTTGAGCATTTCATCTAGGGTCCCTCCCTTTGAGTCCCGAGAGTCTCTCACCTCCCAGGTCTCTGGCATATTCTAGACAGTCCCTCTACCTCCTACCTCCTGAGGTTGGCTATTTGCATTCTTTCTCTTGCCATAATTTATTGTTTAGACAACAATTACAAGGAAGATGTTCATGTATCTTTAACACAGATGCAGTTATTGTTTTCCCATATCTTCTATCTCTGGTTAGTTAAATCTGCCATTTGGAGCCTTTGGATGCTGAAACCATGGAAATAGAACCTAAAAATTAATTGAACAGGGGTGTGTGTGTGTGTATGCACATATATATTTTATTTTATTTTTGAGTTATAAGTTACATAACTTGTTTATTGGTTGTGAATGTGAAGTTTCAGGTACTATGATGATATTTTTTATTAGACATTTTCTTCATTTACATTTGAAATGCTATCCTAAAAGTCCCCTATACCCTCCTCCCGCCCTGCTCCCAAAACACCCACTCCCAATTCCTGGCCCTGGCATTTCCCTGTACTGGGGCATAGAAACTTCGCAAGACCAAGGGGCCTCTCGTCCTAGTGATGACCGACTGGGCCATCTTCTGCTACATATGCAGCTAGAGACACGAGCTCTGGGGGTACTGGTTAGTTCATATTGTTGTTCCTCCTATAGGGTTGTAGACCCCTTCAGCTCCTTGGGTACTTTCTCTAGCTCCTTCATTGGGGGCCCTGTGTTCCATCCAATAGATGACTGTGAGCATCCACTTCTGTATTTGCCAGGCACTGGCATAGCCTCACAGGAGACAGCTATATCAGGGTCCTTTCAGCAAAATTTTGCTGGCATATGCAATAGTGTCTGGGTTTGGTGGCAGTTTATGGGATGGATCCCTGGGTGGGGCAGTCTCTGTATGGTCCTTCCTTCCATCTCAGCTCCAAACTGTAACTCGTCCCATGGCTATTATGTTCCCCATTCTAAGAAAGAACAAAGTATCCACACGTTGGTCTTCCTCCTTCTTGAGTTTCATGTGTTTTGCAAATTGTATTTTGGGTATTCTAAGTTTCTGGGCTAATATCCACTTATCAGTGAGTGCTTATCATGTGAGTTCTTTTGTGATTGGGTTACCTCACTCAGGATGGTATCATCCAGATACATCCATTTGCCTAAGAATTTCATAAATTTATTGTTTTCAATAGCTGATTAGTACTCCATTGTGTAAATGTACCACAGTTTCTGTATCCATTCCTCTGTTGAGGGACATCTNGTTTCTTTCCAGCTTCTNGCTATTATAAATAAGGCTGCTGTGAATATAGTGGAGCATGTGTCCTTATAACAAGTTGGAACATTTTCTGGGTATATGCCCAAGAGAGGTATTGCTGGCCTCCGGTAGTACTATGTCCACTTTTCTGAGGAAACTTCAGACTGATTTCCAGAGTGGTTGTACAAGCTTGCAATCCCACCAACAATGGAGGAGTGTTCCTCTTTCTCCACATCCTCACCAGCATCTGCTGTCACATGAATTGTTGATCTTAGCCATTCTGGGGGAAAAAAAAAATGGATCTTAGCCATTCTGACCGGTGTGAGTTGGAATCTCAGGGTTGTTTTGATTTGCATTTCCCTGATGATTAAGGATGTTGGACTTTTTTTTTTTTTTTTTTCAGGTGATTGTCAGCCATTCGGTATTCTTCAGTTGAGAATTCTTTATTTAGCTCTATACCCCATTTTTTAATGGGGCTATTTGATTTTCTGGAGTTCAGCTTCTTGAGTTCTTTATATATATTGGATATTAGTCTCCTATCTGATTTATGATTGGTAAAGATCCCTTCCCAATCTGTTGGTGGCCTTTTTGTCTGACAGTATCTATTGCCTTACAGAAACTTTGCAGTTTTATGAGGTCCCTTTTGTTAATTCTTGAACTTACAAGCCATTGCTGTTCTGTTCAGGAATTTTTCACCTATACCCATATCTTCAAAGTTTTCCCCCACTTTCTCCTCTATAAGTTTCAGTGTCTCTGGGTTTGTGTGGAGTTCCTTGATCCACTTAGACTTGAGCTTTGTACAAGGACATAAGAATGAATCAATTCACATTCTTCTACATGATAACTGCCAGTTGTGCCAGCACCATTTGTTGAAAATGCTGTCTTTTTTCCACTGGATGGTTTTAGCTCCCTTCTCAAAGATTAAGTGACCATAGCTGTGTGGGTTCATTTCTGGGTTTTCAATTCTGTTCCACTGATCTATGTGTCTGTCGCTGTATCAGTACCATCAGTACCAGCTAAACTGATTTCTAGAGTAGTTGTACCAGCTTGCAATCCTGCCAGCAATAGAGGAAAGAGGGCTAATATCCAATATATACAAAGAACTCAATAAGTTAGACTCCAGAAAAACCAAATAACCTTATTAAAAAATGGGGTACAGAACTAAACAAAGAATTCTTGCTTGAGAATGTTCAACATCCTTAGTCATCCTTATTCAAATGCAAATCAAAACTACCCTGAGATCCCACCTCATACCAGTCAGAATGTCTATGATGCTACTTTGAATATGCATTGTGATAGTTACTGGTTTTCTTTGTACTTATTGAGTTTTTAAATTTTCATGCAATATATTTTTATCATTCTTTTCCTTCTCCACTCCCTGTCAATTGTTCTCAACTCCCACCCAACTTACTGTTATTTTTCTCTTAACAATAAAAATCTAAACAAATTTAAAAACCCAAAAGACAAAAAATATTAAATAAAACAACAGAAAACAAAAGCATAGAAAAACCACGGAGTCCTGAATATGAGCAGCAGAGTGGAAGATGGCGCAGCAAGCAGTCCTTGACTGGACTGAGGTTTTGTCTTCCCATTATTTTATCTCATATGTATTGTAGTATCTTATTTTCTTAAATGTTATTCACATATTAACTACTTAGCCCACTCGTACCCAGTTATTAGTTGCTAATCATGTGTTTGCAGGCCAGTTTTGTTCCTGCTTATAAGCTCCATGGGACACATACCACTTTTTTCACTTTACCTTTATAACACCTCCCACAACAATCTGGCCCCTGGGTAGTGCCTAGCAATACAGTCTTTGAGCAATTAATTTCTCTAGGATGCCAAACTGTAACAGCTACAGAGGGAAGTCATGTAAAAAATTTGAACATGATAATAATGTAGCTTTCTTTTTTATGAGATTGTTACTTGCTGCACGGGGTAGATGGTTGCTAAAATAAAGGTAAAATTTGAGGAAAGTAATTACAATAGAAGTAAGTAAGACTAGGCTAGGAGGAAGTAGGAGTAGGGCACTGGTCATTGTCATAGTAGACATAGGATCTGTGGCTATAAAAAGCCATGATCATAGGACATAGTGATACTTTTTATTTAGGGAGAGAAGAAGTAGTTGATTTCTGGGTTCCGAGTTTCAGCATCGGGTGAATGTTTGATCTGTTTCTGAAATAGAAAATACTAACAAGAATGAGGTTTGAAGAAGGAACTCAAGAATTCCAGTTTTGGACCCATTAGAACTTTTTGTTTTTATATTTTGAAACCTGCAAAAAAGGATGTCAAGTATGCAACTGGATAAATGCATGAACATCTTTTTTTTTTTTTTT
>NC_034593.1:59379957-59397766 GCF_900095145.1 Mus pahari
CTGTCTTTTTTCCACTGGATGGTTTTAGCTCCCTTCTCAAAGATTAAGTGACCATAGCTGTGTGGGTTCATTTCTGGGTTTTCAATTCTGTTCCACTGATCTATGTGTCTGTCGCTGTATCAGTACCATCAGTACCAGCTAAACTGATTTCTAGAGTAGTTGTACCAGCTTGCAATCCTGCCAGCAATAGAGGAAAGAGGGCTAATATCCAATATATACAAAGAACTCAATAAGTTAGACTCCAGAAAAACCAAATAACCTTATTAAAAAATGGGGTACAGAACTAAACAAAGAATTCTTGCTTGAGAATGTTCAACATCCTTAGTCATCCTTATTCAAATGCAAATCAAAACTACCCTGAGATCCCACCTCATACCAGTCAGAATGTCTATGATGCTACTTTGAATATGCATTGTGATAGTTACTGGTTTTCTTTGTACTTATTGAGTTTTTAAATTTTCATGCAATATATTTTTATCATTCTTTTCCTTCTCCACTCCCTGTCAATTGTTCTCAACTCCCACCCAACTTACTGTTATTTTTCTCTTAACAATAAAAATCTAAACAAATTTAAAAACCCAAAAGACAAAAAATATTAAATAAAACAACAGAAAACAAAAGCATAGAAAAACCACGGAGTCCTGAATATGAGCAGCAGAGTGGAAGATGGCGCAGCAAGCAGTCCTTGACTGGACTGAGGTTTTGTCTTCCCATTATTTTATCTCATATGTATTGTAGTATCTTATTTTCTTAAATGTTATTCACATATTAACTACTTAGCCCACTCGTACCCAGTTATTAGTTGCTAATCATGTGTTTGCAGGCCAGTTTTGTTCCTGCTTATAAGCTCCATGGGACACATACCACTTTTTTCACTTTACCTTTATAACACCTCCCACAACAATCTGGCCCCTGGGTAGTGCCTAGCAATACAGTCTTTGAGCAATTAATTTCTCTAGGATGCCAAACTGTAACAGCTACAGAGGGAAGTCATGTAAAAAATTTGAACATGATAATAATGTAGCTTTCTTTTTTATGAGATTGTTACTTGCTGCACGGGGTAGATGGTTGCTAAAATAAAGGTAAAATTTGAGGAAAGTAATTACAATAGAAGTAAGTAAGACTAGGCTAGGAGGAAGTAGGAGTAGGGCACTGGTCATTGTCATAGTAGACATAGGATCTGTGGCTATAAAAAGCCATGATCATAGGACATAGTGATACTTTTTATTTAGGGAGAGAAGAAGTAGTTGATTTCTGGGTTCCGAGTTTCAGCATCGGGTGAATGTTTGATCTGTTTCTGAAATAGAAAATACTAACAAGAATGAGGTTTGAAGAAGGAACTCAAGAATTCCAGTTTTGGACCCATTAGAACTTTTTGTTTTTATATTTTGAAACCTGCAAAAAAGGATGTCAAGTATGCAACTGGATAAATGCATGAACATCTTTTTTTTTTTTTTTTAAAGATGTTTTCTTTATTTACATTTCAAATGATATCCCTTTTCCTAGTTTCCTCTCTGAAAACCCCCTATACCCTCCCCCCTCCCCCTGCTCCCCAACTTTTTGGCCATGGCATTCCTCTATACTGTGGCATAGAATCTTCACAAGACCAAGGACCTCTCCTCCCATTGATGGCTGACTAGGCCATCCTCTGCTATATATTCAGCTAGAGACACGAACTCTGGGGGTACTGGTTAGTTCATATTGTTGTTCCTCCTATAGGTTTTCAGACCCCTTGGGTACTTTCTTATAAGGACACATGCTCATGTTATGTTCATAACAGCCTTATTTATAATAGCCAGGAGCTAGGAAGAGCCCAGATGTCCCTCAACAGAGGAATAGATACAGAAAATTTGGTACATTTACACAATGGAGTACTACTCAGCTATTAAAAACAATAAATTTATGAAATTCTTAGGCAAATGAATGGATCTGGATGATATCATCCTGAGTGAGGTAACCCACAAAAGAACACACATTATATCCACTCACTTTTAAGTAGATATGAACCCAGAAACTTAGAATACTCAAGATACAATTTGCAAAATTCATGAAACTCAAGAAGAAGGAAGACCAAAGTGTGGATACTTCTTTCCCTACAACATAAAGCTTTTTAATACTCTTAGAATTGTTGATCAGTGAATACAGTTTTGTCTAAGTCACTCTTGAAGACGGTGTCACTATGTTTGTTGTTATGTTTTCTAGAGGCTAAGTGATAGAACTTACTAATTATGTTGTCATTCCTGGCTTGACTAAGAGTGTGAGTGTCTGCCAGTGATCTGTAATTCTGTTCTGGTTTAGTGAGTGGTCAATAGTAATTAGTAAGACATAGTATAATTGATTTAATTAACTTTCGTATCTCACATTCTAAGAATTTTTATATTTAAGGTAGAGATGGAGAATGTTAAAATTTTGTTAATGTTGCTAATAAAAGGATCTTTGATTATCCAATGCTTAATGTGAGTGAGTGCATGATGTAATGTGAATGTATGGAAACATCACAGTAAATGCCATCAATTTGTAAAATTAATAATGTATCACTAGTTAAAATAATAAAAGAATTCTTATGATACTAAAACAGACAGCTTACCTAAGCAAAAACTTGAGGAATAAACATATAGAAGCCACTTAATATTGGGACTTTCAGGCTAGACTGTGGGGAGTTTTCTGTAACAATTCAGTTGATCTTGAGAGATAGGCTTGATAGCATTTCAAAACAGTCTGTTGGAAACTTTTGGTAGTGAGAGTGTAAGTTTCACAGCTCATGTTCTGTGAAGCTTATGAGTCATGGCATTTTGCTGATAAGCATGTCCAACTGGCTCTCAGGGTTCCATCTCAAAGCCTTGGATTTCCCCTTTCTGTTTATAAGTAAACAGGCTGCACTGTGATGATAAATAGCCATTAAATGTCAAAAGGGGAATGCAAGTTTAGAGATGTAAAATAAGCACCATGCATGTAGCAAAAGTAGGAATTTATTTGGTTCATAGACCATAACGATGATAATGATGGAGAAGGGAACAGAGGACTATTTGGGGGTAGGTATATATTAATATTACTGGGAGGAGAATGAAACTTTTTTGAAAAGAGCCTCATTGTGTATAATCGTAGAAAATTATTAACTGAATATAGAAGGTTACAGTGAAGGCAGTGATAAGATCTTCAAGTGTGATGGCAGTGATTGAGGAGGCCAGTGTTGGGGAAATTTTAGCGTGTGTAGAATCCAAATCTGATACACAGGACCCGGGGAGAGCAGGTGCTTCAGCCTTTCCAGACAGGTCACAGAAAAGCTCATCACTTCTGCCGGTCCCATGGATCCTGGCCATGCTGCATTATTTCTACTTCAGTTCTACTTTCCTGAACTAAATAGAATTCATCTGTGTCTATATAATCATGTATAAATGCAGGGAGACCATGTCTGTACTAGACACTGTAGCTTCTATAAAACTGAACAGAAATGTGAATATGATCTCTAAATACTGAAGGTAATAGGTGTGCACATAAATAATTTATGAGAAAGTTTAGCAGTGATGTGGAGAACAGGAAAATGTGGGTTCAATGTAAACTGAGCCTCATTTTATTTAATCTACCACATTACATTTATTTTATAAATGGAGTTCTAGCTTTAGATCCAGATAGAGCAATCTCTGCTATTTTATAAATCTGCTTTCTTACTCTAAGCTTCAAATTTATTACTCATGTAATAAAGATAGTGTATTACTCCAAAAAGCTGCTGTGAATTTTTAAAAATATTTTTAATTTGGATCAACAAATTTAGAAGGCACTTAAGTAGTATTTGTATTTTAGTTTATATCTTTTTAGGTAACACTGAATCATACTCCATAAATGAATACATACAACTTTTTTTTACAAATGTAGATAGTCTATTATTTTGAAATATGTTTTAATAATTAATAAGCCACAAGACCAGTTTTGTGAAAAGAAACAATTATGTTATCATTTTAATGGTTGTTTAAGTTTCTGTAATATTGATATTAATATTTTACTTCTCCAGCACTAGGCATTTGTTTTTTTTTCATTTTGGAAAATTAAATACAAGTTCATTAATAGATGATTGAATGACTTAACCAAATTTAGATGAATAGAACTTTGTAGGCCAAAGGTTTTATGTGCATTGCTAAGAATTTTTAAAAATATGAAAAATAAGTGGAACTGTTTCTGCATTTATGAAAATCAAATAGAAATTTAAATAGGAAATTAATGTTCATATATTTTCCCAGTTTCTCTCTAGAAAATATTATTTTTGCTCTAGCAGCAGTGTGTCAGGCTGGAGAGTCCTTGAGCCTTTGCCTGCTGCAGAGCCATCATTTCTTAGATCTTTGCCTGTTTGTTATCTGTAATTGGCATTCATTTTGATTTTCGCAGGCATTGTCCATGCACTGTATTATTTCTTTACATATATTAGTATTCTCTTGTGATTTTTCTCTTTTGTGGATATTGGTAGAAATATTATAAACTAACTGTAAGTGGTCAGGCCCAGCACCTGCAACACGTAAGACTGTTCATTAGGTTTATTGTTCTTTTTTACTTAAATCTCTATCAAAGCCTTGTACCCAGTCTTAGTTCCAATTACAGAGTAGAAGTATACTGCAAAATTATTTTATTATTGAGGTTATTGCTTTTCAAGATTGACAGTAATAAACTTTACCTTCATTAAAATTCAGGTAACCTGAATTCAGATTGTCCTATTTCTATCTGAAATGAATATTCTATGACCTATTTAATCTCTGTAAGCTTCATTTATTTATGTATATATAGAATTATTAACTATAAAATAGGCCATTAAAGTTGAAATTAGCTAATTAATGGAATGTACTTATGCACTTGACAAATATATTTTGTTTTCTCAGAAGCTGCATCTCTAAAACCAGCAGCTCACTTAGGCAAGTAGTATGACTACAGCCCAGCAGTGCAAAGACCTGAAACAGAACAATACCAAACAAAAACCAGCAGTTAGGGCTAGGGAGTCGCTTCACCTGTAAAGTGGTTGCTGGCTATGCAAGCTAAAGGACTGGAGTTTGCATCCTCACCTTTCAGGAGGCCATGGCTCTCACCAGTGCTCTGAGGGTGGAGAGTAAGTCCTCCAGGCAGATTAGTAAAACAGACCAGCTATATGGGTAGGGTGACCCAGTAAAGAAGACACATAGCAATTGAGAAAGATGTACATTGTCACTCTCAGGTCTCCACATGCGCATGCATACACACATACAAGCTTACACTCACACTGTACATACAAACACATGTAAAAAAAGGAAAGAAGTGATAAATAATTTGACTTGAGCAAGACTGTTGAATACTAAACTGAAGAGTTCAGTTTGAGTTTCTGTTCTCTGCTAAAGTTTACCAGTTTGCTTAAAAACAGAAGAAAACAGCATCAAAAGACTTTGATAATTGAAGATTTTTTTAAATATGCAAGTATTACATTTCCTTGCAATTTTAGCAGCTGAAGAGAACTGTTTACATAACTATTTGGTGATTCTTGTCCCAAGTCATACATTTTGGCAGATAATGCTTTTATGATATTGTTGAGACACAATTCTATGATAGTAAACTTTTTGAAAGTAGCAATTGGATCTAAATGACAGTTATAAATATAACAAGGGGATATAAATTGTTTATGGTTAAGTACTATGATATTGATTTTTTAATTACTTATACCTGGTCCTCCAAGTAAATTAAAATGATATAAAATTAATAAATTGTGAATACTATGATTAATTATTTTTACATATCAATTTTATTTTTTGAATCAGGATCACCTCAAACAAGAAGAAATAAACAAGCATAGTGTTTATATGTTAAAAGAATAGGATAGAAACTTTAAAATGTTATTTAAAATATATTTTGATACTTAAAACTGTTTACATAATTAAGTATGATGATCTCATTTGGGTAAGGAAAATAATTGTATTTATGTGTTATATAAAAATGTCTTGAAAAGCTATAACATATTGAAGCTATTATCACTGGCTGGTGATACTCAGGTACCTTTTATTTTATTCTTAGTTAGAACCAGATGTGCTTTTGATTTTCTCTCCAGTGAGCACTTATTATTTGCAGGGTCACTTCTAGCCCATATGGCACCTTTGTACATTTTAGGATAGTCTTGTTTTTGCAGTCCCACAGCAGGGGACACTTACTGGATAAGAAAAGTCGCTTTTAACTTCTACATTTTTTTAGGCTTTTTAAAAATGCTTTTTGTAATGGATAATACATAGGAAACATGCATCTTGGACTTGAAATTTTCCATAATAACTTTAATTTGAGTTAAAGAGTTGACTGTTTTCTGTGGGGAGATGACTCTCGTTCACCTCTGCTCATGGTAAACCACTGAGCTCCTGTGCCTGTTCCCTCTTCCTGCTTATGTGGTCTACCCAAAGAGAGTCGGTCCTTCAGGCTCCAGCCAATGTTAGCCTTCTCCTGGGAACTTTTCCCTAACATTCTAACGCATGTGACAGTTTCTTCTTTTTTGAACCTTTCTTCTTTTTTTATTGGATATTTTCTTTATTTACATTTCAAATGTTATCCCCTTTCCTGGTTTCCCCTCCCCAAAGCCCCTATCCCCATTCCTCTTCCTCCTGCTTCTGTGAGGGTGCTCCTGACCTACCCTACCCACTCCCACCTCCCCGCCCTGGCATTCCTAACACTAAGGCATCAAGCCTTCACAGGACCAAGGGCCTCTCCTCCCATTGATGCCCAACAAGGCTATCCTCTACTACATATTCGGCTGGAGCCATGGGTCCCTCCATGTGTACTCTTTGGTTGGTGGGTTAGTCCCTTGGGAGCTCTGGGGGATCTGGTTGGTTGATATTGTTGTTCTTCCTATGGGGTTGCAAACCCCTTCAGCTCCTTAGGTCCTTCCTCTCACTGCTACATTGGGGATTCTGTGCTCAGTCCCATGGTTGGCTGTGAGCATCTGCCTCTTTATTTGTCAGGCTCTGGCAGAGCCTCTCAGGAGACAGCTATGCCAGGCTCCTATCAGCATGCACTTCTTGGCATCAGCAATAGTGTCTAGGTTTGATGACTGCATATAGGTGCCCCAGGTGGGGCAGTCTCTGGATGGCCTTTCCTTCAGTCTCTGCTTTACACTTTGTCTCAGTATTTCTTCCTGTGAGTATTTTGTTCCCCCTTCTAAGAAGGACTGAAGCATCTACACTTTAGTCTTCCTTTCTTAAATTAGGTCAAGGACATAGTCTGAGAATGGTAATGTGATGATGAGTGGGCTGCCATCTTGACTACTAATTCCAGATGTCTGGCCATGACTCCTTTGAACAAAATGCTGAGAAAGAGCTTGAATCTTACATTGCCTCAGGGTAAAGAGGGTTGATATGATGACGAGCGTTTTTCTTGTATGTACAAAATAGAAGATCAGGCAGCTTACGTACCATATATGTTCCTACCTCGATTGGACATTAAGGTTTCTTTCTTTTCTTTCTTTTTTTTTTTTTTACATATTACCTTTGGTTTGACTGCAGTTTTAAGTATCTAAGATATAGATATCATGTCTTAATATTTCTGATCTTTTTATGTTGTAATTATTATAACTCTTTAGGGAATGAGGGTGCATAATAAGCAACCCTTCTGTGCTGCTTATCCCTTCCCCCTCCCCCTAGCGTTCTGTTACAACTCCTTTGAAGAGCTTTTAGATTTGTCCTTTTAGAACTAATCTCCTAAAGACAAATTCCCTTAGTTTTCCATTGAGCATGTAGTTTAGAATGTGATTTAAGAAATATTGGGGTCTTTTTCCTTTTTCCATGGATTATTGTGGACTTTAGAACCTGTTTACCTGGCTGACTGGTACTAACTTAATGATCCATATGAGCTTAAATACTCAGTTTTCCACTGGAGTAAACTCATTGTGTATTATTACAACATGGGTGTTTATCACATTAAATCTCAATTTGTCTTGACAACTGTGAATATTCACAATGTGTGTGTGTGTGTGTGTGTGTATGTATCAATTATTTTTCAAATAAGGCATTTAGATTTTTATTGGTATTTTTATAAGCTTTTGTAAATTTTACTTTTATACTTTTATCATGTATAAAAAAAAACAAAATAACACCTTCCCCTACCGATGTAGCTTTGACTTATGAAACAGATAACACAAAATTGACTCTGATCCTTGTTTTCCTATATATAGAAAAGTTTGCCTTGACTCTTTAAAGTTGAATAGTATAATTACTTCCTGACATAAGTATAATGTAAATTTTTTATTACTTTTTTTACAGTTACAAATGAATGAGCATCTTGTGTAGAATGTTACTGATTATAAAGATATTTAATGTTTTATTAAGAGCATGTCGTAAAATGATATGTTAATGTTGCTATTGTATGTACTGTTTCTTATAGTATTTTATAATGAAATGCTGCAATTTTAGCTTGTTCTTTGAGAAGGTTTCATTTATACTTAATTCTTTCAGTTTCCACGTATCAAAGCTTAATTATTTTGAGACCTTTTAATTAAATTTCTTTCAAAATGTTACTTTCATAGTATATAAGTAACAAATTTTGGATTAAATAATAGGGCATAATTAGAAAATATTTACTTCAGAAGCAATTAATTATTTTTCTAAGCTAATAAATAATGTGGATGAGGACAAACATTCACTCTTTTGATGACAAAGAGACTGACATCAAAAGTAAGACTTTAAACTATGAAACCATTGTTGTTGTATTTCAGTCTCATTCTTGTAGACAATTACATAGTTTAATGGTCACTTATTGGTTGTTATTTTACGCTATTGAGTATGAGAGAGAGAGAGAGAGAGAGAGAGAGAGAGAGAGAGAGAGAGAGAGAGAGAGAAAGGATATTGATCCTTTCCTTGTAAGAGTAGAAATCAAAACAACAACAACAATCATCAAGTTTTTGTTTAGTTGTTTCTTAAGAGAACACAGGCTTTATCTAGCGTTTCTGGTTGAACAACATGTTTCTATTAGGAAAATTATGAAGTTTCTTTGCATCAAAATTAAAATAACACAGTTACTATTATAATTGTTTTCTCCTTGTTTGTCATGCCTTTCTCTGATTAAGACAATGGGGTGTGTGTGGTTCACTCAGGACACCGTCAGCCTTTCCTGCTTAGTTTCACCATGTCTATCCCATAATGTTAGCTCCTGCATTTCCTGCTTTAGAGCCCTGTTCTACCCACATCACTATCTGTGCTGCCTCAACTACAAATTGGATGAACAACTCATGACACTTTTTCAATATTATTACATTAAACCAAGTGGATTTTGATTGATAACCTAATATTCAACTAATGCAGAACATCAATCATGGCAAGTATATTAATTATTTAATATTGCAGTCTAATTCAGAAATCGATGTGCTGCATGAGGGGAAGGGAAACTCATGGTTCCCAGAAGATTTAAGACAGGGAATGATTAAAAAAAAAAAAAAAAAAAAAGACCTGCTGTACTCCTGTGTGTTAGTTCGATACAAATCTTTATTCATTTGCCAATAATCTCTTCCCATTTTCCACTTCAGGACCATTTTATCAGTTTTGAGACCTATAATTGAATTAAGTCTGCTTTCAGCACAGGGCAAAAGGAGTTGCACAAATATTGATGAAGTCATGACAGGGACAACCCAGGAGACAGACCACTAAGAGGACAGGTTTTATACCATTGGTGGCAGGATCCCTTTATTAGTGCTTGGAGTTTGTGTATCTACTTATTTATTTATTTATTTATTTAATCATTAAGACTTTTGTAATGGCTTTTGAGGTTTCTGTACTAAATGCCTCTTGCCACAAAATATTTCTATAGCACCTTATAGTTTAGAAAGGACTTTTGAAAACATCATATTGCCTAGTCTTTAAAAACAACTGATGTATCTTAATTATCTCTTTTTTGTTGTAAGTTTTGCTTAATCACACTGTGTAGCTTCAGCAGAGGTGCATAAAATCACTAAGTTTGTGTGGATTTATTTTAGAGATTGAATTCAAATTTAGGTATTCTGCTTCTAGAACCAAGATAAAATATTTATATATGCTTATGTGCATTACCTGTGCTTTTTGTGGGGAGAGTTTTATGTATAAAATTTGGATGAGACTGGGAATGTAAGCATATTTAGTCATTAAATTTTTCATTTCTGATTTGTGTTGTTTTTTAAATACTTTTTTGAAACTTTTCTGAATCATTTTGTATCTTTCACTCATGTTAATAACACATTGTAGAAATTTCTTTTTCCTTAATGTTATTGGAGAATTGTCATCATTCCTGGCAGATTAGTCCAGGGTAATTTGAAAGTGTAAGTGGTGAGACTTTACTGCTTTAGTCTACCTTCAAACATTTTCCATCTTCTTTAAAAACATTAATAAAAAAGAAAACAACAAAGTAAAACAACTCACTCCATACGCACCCAGAAATTTTCCCACCCTCATTTTTTTTTCACATTACTTTCTATCCCAGGTAACCCTCCCAGGTGGCAATCCTGTACCCTTTGTGTGACTTGGTGATAGGGTGTATACTGGATAGTTTTATGTCAACTTGACACAAGCTAGAATCATTTGAGAAGAGAGAACCCTAAATATGAAAATGCCCCAATCAAATTGTCTTGAGACAGTCCTTTGGTAATTGATGTGGCATGGCCAAGCTGATTGTGGGTGGTGCCATCCCAGGGTTGGTGGTCCTTTGCTATATAAGAAAGCAGGCTTAGAAGACTTGAGGGCTTCTGATCTGCACAAATTTACCTTGGGCGCAAACTCTGTAGTCAGTCTCACAATACTCAGAGGAAGCTCAAATCCCAGGTGCTTTAACACAGCCAAGATCACAGGAACCGAGGATCCCAGGAGCTTGGTCACACAAGGATCTCAGGGTCTCAGAGGCAGCTTGACTCCCAGGAACTCTGACACACCCAGGATCTCAGGATCCCAGAATCACAGGATCCCAGAATCACAGGATCACAGAGAAAGGTGGACTATGAATTAGTTACGACACAACCAGGATTACTAGAAAGACAGACTCCAGTCAGATAGTGAAGGCAGGTAGCACTAGAGATATTCAGATGTCGGGAAGGTAAGCAAAAGAATATATGCAACAGAGACCAAGGTTACTTGGCATCATCGGAACCCAATTCTTCTACCATAACAAGTCCTGGATTCACCATCACACAGAATAAGCAAGACTCAGATACAAAATCACATTTCTCATGATGATGATAGAGGACTTAAAGAAGGACATAAATAACTCCCTTTAAGAAATACAGGAGAACACCGGTAAGCAGGTAGAAGCCCTTAAAGAGGAATTACAAAAGTCCCTTATAGAATTAAAGGAAAACAAAACAAAACAAAACAAAGGCAAAGGAAATGAACAAAACCATCCAAGATCTGAAATAGAAATAGAAACAATAAAGAAATCAAAAAGGGAGACAATCCTGGAATTAGAAAATCTAGGAAAGAGATCAAGAGTCATAGATGCAAATATCACCAAGAGAATACAAGAGCTAGAAGAGAGAATCTCGGGGCAGAAGATACCATAGAAAACATTGACACAACAGTCGGAGAAAATGCAAAATTCAGAAAGCTCCTAACCCAAAACATCCAGGAAATCCAGGACATAATAAGAAGATTAAACATAAGGATAATAGATATTGAAGAGCGCGAAGATTCCCAACTTAGAGGGCCAGTAAATATCTTTAACAAAAATATAGAAGAAAACTTCCCTAACCTAAAGGAAGAGATGCCCATGAACTTCCAAGAAGACTACAGAACTCCAAATAGCCTGGAACAGAAAACAAATTCCTCCAGTCATATGATTATCAAAACACCAAATGCATTAAACAAAGAAAGAATATTAAAAGCAATAAGGAAAGAAAGTTCAAGTAACAGATAAAGGCAGACCTATCAGAATTATACCAGACTTCTTACCAGAGCTATGAAAGCTAGAAGATCCTGGGCAGATCTCATATAGAGACCCTAAGAGAACATAAACATAAATGCCAGCCCAGGCTACTATACCCAGCAAATCTCTGAATTACTCTAGATGGAGAAACCAAGATAATCCATGACAAAACCAAATTCACACAATATCTTTCCTCAAATCTAGCCCTACAAAGGATAGTAGATGGGAAACACCAAAACAAGGAGGGAAACTGCAGCCTAGAAAAAGCAATAAAGTTTTCTTCCTCAGAATAAAAGGTTGGGAAACAATTTTCCAAGCAAATGGTCTGAAGACACAAGCTGAAGTAGCCATTCTAATATCGAATAAAATTGACTTTCAACCAAAAGTTATCCAAAAGGATAAGGAAGGACACTTCATACTGGTCAAAGGAAAAATCTACCAAGATGAACTCTCAATTCTGAACATCTATACTCCAAATGCAAGGGCACCCACATTTATGAAAGAAGCTTTACTAAAGTTCAAAGCACACATCACACTCCACACAATAATAGTGGGAGACTTCAGCACCCCACTCTCAGCAATGGACAAGTCTTGAAACAGAAACTAAAGAGAGAAACAGAAACTAACAGAAGCTATGAGCCAAATGGATTTAGTAGATATTTATAGAACATTTCATCCTAAAGCAAAAGAATATACCTTCTTCTTGGTACCCCATGGTACCTTCTCCAAAACTGATCATATACTTGGTCACAAAACAGGCCTCAACAGATACAAGAAGATAGAAATAATCTCTTGCTCCCTATCAGATCACCACGGTCTAAGGCTAATCATAAGTTTCAACAAAAACAAGGGAAGACACACATACACACAGAGGCTGAACTACGCTCTACTCAATGATAACTTGGTCAATAAAGAAATTAAAGACTTTTTGCAATTTAATGAAAATTAAGACACATCATACCAAAACCTATGAGACACAATGAAAGCACTAGTAAGAGGAAAAATCATAGCTCTAAGTTCCTCCAAAAAGAAACTGGAGAGAGCTTACACTAGCAGTTTGACAGCACACCTGAAAGCTCTAGAACAAAAACACGCATATACACCCAAGAGGAGTAGACAGCAGGAAATAATCAAATTCAGAGCAGAAATCAACCAAATAGAAACAAAAAGAACTACACAAAGAATCAACAAAACCAGGAACTGATTCTTAGAAAATTAACAAGATAGATAAACGCTTAGCTAGAGTAACCAGAGGGCACAGAGACAGTATCCAAATTAACAAAATCAGAAATGAAAAGGAAGACATAACAACAGAAACCANGGAAATCCAAAAAAATCATCAGATCCTACTACAAAAATTTATACTCAACTAAATTGCAAAATCTGGATGAAATGGACAATTTTCTAGACACATACAGGTGCCAAAGTTAAAATATGATCAGATATTCCATCTAAACAGTCCCATAACCCTTAAAGAAATAGAAGCAGTCATTAATAGTCTCTCAACCAAAAAAAAAAAAAAAAAAAAAAAAAAAAAGCATGGCACCAGATGGGTTTAGTGGAGAATTCTATCAGACCTTTAAAGAAGACCTAATGCCAGTACTCTTCAAAATATTCCACAAACTAGAAACAGAAGGAACACTACCCAATTCGTTCTATGAAGCCACAAGTACGCTAATACCTAAACCACACAAAGATTCAACAAAGAAAGAGAACTGCAGACCAATCTCCCTTATTAATATTGATGCAAAAATACTCAATAAAATTCTTGCCAACTGTATCCCAGAACACATCAAAACTGTCCAGGCCCGCAGGACAGTCAAACAGGGTCTGAGGAACCACCTGTGGAGAGAATGAAGGGTGAGAAAAACAAGGAAGGATAGCAAGTCTGATTGATCAAGCTGTCAAGTTTTTATTATTCCCAGGCAGGTTTTATGCCCACAGAAGCAGGTTATGGGGAGGGGGATGACGCAGAATCGCTTTGTTTCTTGGAGAACCCACCTGTTCCCAAAAGCAGGATATTGGCTAGGTAAAACGTTCAGTGGGAAAAACAGAACAGAATGGGTTGCTAGGTACCTGTCCACAAGACCTATAGCTATTTGTTCTTAACTGGGGTAGTACATTCCCGTAGAGGCCTCAACTTTTTCCCACAGAAATCTCAACTAAGCTAGTACTTTTCCACTAAGGCCAAGACTTTGTAAGTAAGCACTTATGGCTGACAAGACAGTTAACATTCAAACAGGGTCGCTCCCAACATAAAACGATCATTCACTACAATCAAGTAGGCTTCATCCCAGGGATGCAGGGATGTTTCAGTTTATCTAGATCCATCAAAGTAATCCATTACATAAACAAACTCAAAGAATAAAACCACATAATTATTTTATTAGATGCTGAAAAAGCATTTAACAAAATTCATTACCCCTTCATGTTAAAAGTATTGGAAAGATCAGAAATTCAAGGCCCATACTTAAACATAGTAAAAGTAATATACCAAAACCAGTAGCCAACATAAAACTAAATGGAGAGAAATTTGAAGCAATCCCACTAAAATCATGGACTAGACAAGGCTGCCCATTCTCTCACGATCTATTTAATATAGTACTCATAGTTCTGGCTAGAGCCATTAGACAACAGAAGGAGATCAAAGGGATACAAATTGTAAAGGAATAAGTCAAAATATCACTATTTGAAGATGATATGATCGTATACTTAAGTGAACCCAAAAATTCCACCAGAGAACTCCTCAAGCTGAAAAACAACTTCAGCAAAGTGGCTCGATATAAAATTAACTCAAACAAATCAGTAACTTTCCTCTACTAAAAGGATAAACAGGCTGAGAAAAAAAATTAGAGAAACTATACTCTTCACAGTAGTCACAAATAATATAAAATACCTTGGCGTGACTCTAACCAAGCAAGTGAAAGATCTCTAATCAAGCAAGTGAAAGATCTGTATGCAAAAACTTCGAGTCTCTGAAGAAAGAAATGGAAGAAAATCTCTGAAGATGGAAAGATCTCCCATACTCATGGATTGGCAGGATTAATATAGTAAAAATGGCCATCCTGCCGAAAGCCATCTATAGATTCAATGTAATTCCCATTGATAAATGCCCTAGTGTATAGGAACTGAGGGCAGGGAGGTAGGAGTGGGTGGATGGGTGGAGGAACACTCTCATAGAAACGGGGAGGGAGGATGGTATAGTGCTTTTCGGGTTGGGGGGGGACATGGAAAGGGATAACATTTGAAATGTAAATCAAGAAAATATCCAATAAAAAAAGAAGAAACTTGAAGAACAAGCCAGTAGCAGCACCCTTCCATGGCTTCTGGTTTTGTCCTTGGCTACAAGTTTTCGCCTCCAGCTCCTGCTTTGACTTCCCTAGATGATGGACTGTAAACTGTCAGAGGGAATAAACCCTTTCCTCCCCAAGTTGCTTTTGATCAGGCGTTATATTCACAGTAGAAAAGTGACTAAGCTTAGGTGGCACTGGGCGAGGCTGTTCAGAGACCTATCCTGAAGCCGTCAGATTTTGATGCTTGGTCATGTGCTCTGGTTCACACATTGTAAAGTACGTGCTGGAATATCAATTATTTTTTATTAATTTAATTTATTTTGTCAAAGAATTTTCTTTATGGTGCTTCACTTGGAGAGCTAAATGAAGTTTGAGACTTGTAATAAATTCTGTCCTACATGTCCAAGGAGTTACAGAAACATTTTGGAATAACTCTTTATATTGTGGGTAAAAGAGAAGTTTTCTTCCATTGAAACATAGTTTAGTAGTCCTAAAAGTTTGATTTTTTATTTGTTATCAAAATAACAATTGTGGAGAATAAGAGAAAGGAGCACTTGGGGTGCATATGTGGGATCAAGTAGCAATGGGAGTGAAAACTCGATTAATAGTCTGTCCATTTTGGCCATTACTATCGTTTCCATGTGATATAGTTTTGGCAAGATAGATGTGTTAAGAAAACATACATTAGAAAGTCTTCACTTTCTTATAGAAGCTACATTGACATTGGATAAGTCAGGAGCCATTGAGACCCATTTAGATGCCAACAGAGTGATTTCTGTGAGAAAAGAGGATGCTCTCAAATAGGTACCACCTTTGATAGTGACCAAAAAAAAATGTGCTTAGATGATAATCACTAAGGATAGAGGGTAGCCAAGACTCTGGGAGATTGTATTTGTTTACAGTGCATAGTGATTTAAGGGCTCCCCCATAATAACTACTTTTCTTTTTGATGTGCCATTTAAAATGTATGCTTAAAAAAACACCATAGCCAGGTGCATTAAAACCTGCCTTTAATCCCAACAATAAGGTGACAATGGCATGTGGGTCTCTGAGTTTGAGGCCACCCTCATCTACATAGTAAGTTACAGAAAAGAACTTATCTCTGTCTCACTATATTTCCAGATCTAATTGACTTTAATCCCGTAGGCTGTGCTCCCTACAGAGGAGCTCAAAGCTTCTACACTGTACTGTGCCCCAAAGGTAAGTTAGTACTTCTGCTACCTGGCACTCACCTTTATTCTCTTCTGTTTCTTTATCACCCTTAGCAAAACTATTCATTCAAATAGAAATGTAAAGGTTAGTGAAACTCATTCTCTAATCTCTAATAAGTGGCAGGAATAAATTACCGCAAAATGTGAGATGAGAATCGGTGTATAATTAGTTCTAATTTTATTATTATAAATATGATATTTTTAATTGAATCCAAATCCAAATCTTTATTTTCACAAGGAAATTCCATGATTATTTGTGTCACTCAGAATTTAAATTGCCTATAATTCCAATTCTAGTGGAACAACGCCCTGTTCTGTGTACTATTTAGGCACCTGCATTCACATGTGTACATACACACGGACAGACAGAAAGACAGACAGACAGACACACACACACACACACAATCTACCTTTAATTTAGTTTTAATTATGAGTATATATGTGGGGCATTTTCAGGTCCTCATGGCTGCCAGAAAAGACATACGTTCCCTGAGGTTAGAGTTACAGGTAGTTACTGAGAGCCAGTTGGTATGGATGTTGGAAACCAAACTCTGATACTTTTCAAGTTCAGCAGCCATCTATTCAACCCAAAATCAATCTTTTTAAAATTGGTAAGACCTGTAATCGTCCTGGAGATAAAATACTGCTTGATCAGAGAAGGGAAGTAAAAGTCCATTTGACAGTGATACACTGATGCACTGAAGTCTTCCAGATAGTCAGTCCACTGGGGACTAGAAAGATGGCTCAGCAGGTAGGAGCACTTACTGGGGATTGTGGAGGAGCCAAGTGGCTTCCAACTGCCTTTATGTTTTCCAAGGATTCTGACAGCCTCTTCTGGTCTCCATGGGGACTACATGCTTGTGGTGTACATATAGTCATGCTGTCACCCACATATATACACAAAACTTTCAAAATATAAACCTCTACCATGCATTTAAGACATATGGCCAGAGGACCCTAATTTGGAATTGAACTGAATGCCCTGTGCACTCGCTTTCATAGTACCAGAAGTTACCAGGCATGCTTCTAAAGAGTGAGACCACCAGCAGCTCTGAGTGTCAGAGAGTTTGCTGTGGAACTGTGGCTTGTAGTAATGTCAGAAGCTATGCCCAGAGGTTCACAATCAAGACTGCCTAAACATGAGCTTAACAAAGACAGCAAAGACATACCAAAGAGGATGGGAAGGACCATGAGCTTTTCACCTTACACAAACAACTACAGGCAACCAAGCCAAATGGTCTGTTCTAAAATCAGACAGACATAACAGACAGACAGACAGAGACAGAACAGCTTATATTTTGAAATATAAATGAGTACACATCCAAATATAAGAATGTAAAGTAATGGGCTGGTGAGATGGCTCAGTGGGTAAGAGCACCCGACTGCTCTTCCGAAGGTCCGGAGTTCAAATCCCAGCAACCACATGGTGGCTCATAACCATCT
>NC_034593.1:59397876-59407876 GCF_900095145.1 Mus pahari
TTTAAAAAAAAAAAAAAAAAAAAAGAATGTAAAGTAATTAATGAACAAAGAGACCGTGAATTTGGAAGTGAGGAAGGGAGGCTGTTTGGGAGGACTGGGCAGAGGAAAGGTAAGGATAAAAGGGTATAATTACTAGCATTGAAAAAGAAAAGAAAGATATAGCTTTAAAATCCACATATTTTCATCAAATGTCTAAATTGTCTTTACAACTTGTATATATTCAATTTTGTTCCACCAGCAGTTTATTCTGTAGTCAAAAGCAACGTATTAATTATATTATATTTGATTTTTTGTTGACATTTTTTCTCAATATAGTAATTTCAGATCTTGATAGTGAAACTAAATATGTATAAAATTATTTTGTCAATGTTTTATTATTTTCTTGTGTACTCAGAAGTATACAATTTTAGAGTCTAAGTGGTAGATAGACTTTGTGGTTAAGCATTTTTATCATTTTAAGGCAGCAATGTAAGTAAACATACTGTGTGAATACTAAATTAAGAATGGACTTGACATTTTTGTTGTTCTCCACTGAAAGAAGAAAACATGAAACTGTTTTTTGTGAGTTGAATAAAAGTTTTAAAGATAATACTTTGTTGAAAGAAAATGTTGGTGGGAAATTTTTCCTTAAAAACAGGTATTAGGAATGTTAATAAAAGTAAATGAAAAAATATAAGGATTTATAAAGCGTTTTCAGGTAAAGATAAATTAGAGCAGACAAGGGTTTAGCAGCCGTTTAGAACTTTTGTTCTTCTCTTTTTTTTAGGGATTCTGGAAACATCAAAGCTGGATTAGAACATCTGGTAAGCTCTGAGTTCCTCTTGAACGTTTGCGTTGTCTTTGATACTGCATCCTAAATGAACACTTTGGGATGAGTTTTGAATACCTTGCATTGAGAAAGCCAGCCATTTCCCAAAGGCCCAGCCTACTGCTACTACGGGAAGGCACTCACCTTTTTATTTATCTTACTATTTCAAGGGAATTAAATTTTTTTAAATTACCTTTTTTTGATGTAAAGATGAAATAAAATGAGTGACAATCCTTGGATTGATGACTGCTTTAATTAGAAGCAAAATTTGGTGTAGAATTTTTGGCATATCTTGATCTGAGAGAAACAAGCGCATGTTTTTAGAAAACCCCATCAAATATCGCATGTATAAAGTGGTGTGTGTCAGCCATTTAACAGCTTTGAAAGGAGTGAGTAGCTTTGTTTCTCCTAATGTCTTTCTTTATGAATAATGCATTGGTTTAACCTATATTCAGTTTTAGTATATAAAATAATTGAGATGCACAATTTGTGTTGAGCAAGCATTTTGAAAGAACAAATAAAACTTAAACTGATTTAACATTAAAATCTGTCCATAGATTTAAAAAATCGGAAAAAAAAATCCCCTTTACAATAATTCACTGGATAAAGTGTTCACTATAGCATTAAGTAGTTCATTTAAACAGAGCCTTATAAACTCATGCTCTGGTTTCTGGTCAAATCCAAATGTTGAATAATTAATGGTAGTGATCTTTTGTAAATACAGTCTAAGTACTTTTAAAATTGAGAAGCTTCATTCATATATCATACTCTAGCTTTGTTAACTATTAATGTACTTTTGGTCTGCTTCCACAAAAGGAGAACAGTGGCAAGAGGCAGCCACTTCATGTTTTAAAATTAATTTTGCTCTTTGACAGTTTTGTGTTTGTGTGTGTGTGTGTGTGTGTGTGTGTGTGTGTGTGTGTGTGTGTTTGCGCGCGCGCAATGCATTATGGTTACTCCCTCCTCACCTGGCAGCTTAATTTTCACTAACAGAAATTTCAGAGTTGGAAAGGTTGGTTGGCTATTTATTTATTTATTTATTTATTTATTTATTTAGGTTTTTCAAGACAGGGTTTCTCTGTGTAGCCCTGGCTGTCCTGGAACTCACTCTGTAGACCAGGCTAGCCTCGAACTCAGAAATCCGCCTGCCTCTGCTCCCTGAGTGCTGGGATTAAAGGCGTGCACCACCAGGGACCCAAGAAATCCTGGATCTTTCAAAATATTCCTAAAAAACAGAGACTGAGGTTTTAAAATCTATGTAACTTAATTAGAAAAGTTTAGTACTGTCGTAAATAAATAAATAAATAAATAAATAAATAGCATTGCGATTGTCATCAATGAAAAATATTTCCAAGTTTCTGTTTATCATTTAATAATGATATAAGTAATTAGGACATCTAAATAAAATGTTAACTGAAACATCATGCCTCTGTATCAGTTAGTAGTTTATATAAAAGGGATATATAATACTATCATGTCAATAAGAACGTTTGTAGTTCCCCTTTAATTTATTATCTAATTTAAAATTTTAGGCCTCTGGATGGCTCAGTAGGCAAACACATTACCACAAGTCTTATGACTCAAGCTAGACCCCAGGCACCTATTTTATGGAAAGAGAGATCAGACTCCCAATTGTTTCTTTTTGTTAAAAATAAATCTACACCTTCTTTGTCTCTCAAAAATAGTCAAATCAATTAAAAGTGATAGTAAATAGCAAAAAATAAAATAGGAAAACAAAATGAAAACCACATTAAAATGGAGTTTTGTATTGGTCTGCTATTTCTGAGCATGGGCCTACTCTAGAGTATATAGATAACTACACAGTGTCACTCAGTGAGTGCAGAAACCTGGGGTTCCCTTCCCCAGCAGGAGTCCATTGCAAATAGTCCTTCCTTCAGATAGATCCCTTAAGATGCTTGCAACAGCCTGCAATAATTATAGGTGGAGAAAAAATACCTTGCAGTACTCTAGCTGGGGAACAAACAAATCTTGGTACATTGATTGATATATATATATATATATGTATATATATATATATATATATATAAAATTATCTATTGTAAAGGCACCTTCTTCTGAGGAATACCACACCCATTTCTTTTTAGATTAGAGATCCAGGTTAAAGACACTGGAAGTCTCTGGAATGTAGCACTTTCCATGAACAGACTCTCCACTGCACGAGCTACATCTGAGGCTCCTGAATTCAGCTTCCTGCTGCATGCCTCCATGATGTTACTTGAGGCAGATGGAGAGATGCCTCTCACCCTTTGGAGAGCCTTGCCTTGTTCAAGCCTGATGACCTGAGTTAAATCCCAGGAGAGATCCATTGCCACAGAGACTTCCACATGTGCAGTGACACATCAATATGCATACTAAAGAATAAGAAATAAAAAGGATTTTTTTTTTTTTGAGACAGGGTTTCTCTGTGTAGCCCTCGCTGTCCTGGAACTCACTTTGTAGACCATGCTGGCCTAGAACTCAGAAATCCGCCTGCCTCTGCCTCCCAAGTGCTGGGATTAAAGGCTTGCGCCACCACACCCGGCTAATAAAAAGAATTTTTTAAAAAATCTTATAAATTAAATAAGATTTAAACCATTCATAATTTAGCTTGCTTTATGAAAATACCCAGAGCTGCCAGTGAAGCACCAAGTAAAAGAATTAAAGAGAAGACTCAGGCCTTTCTTACAAAGTCATACTTCTTTGGTTTTTACAGATAAGACCTCAAAAATGATAGTAATATCTCTGACATATGAATGAAAAACAGCATTTGTACGTTTAACAAGAAAATGACACGGAAGTATTGCAAAGAGCTAGTCATTGAGTTTGTATGGTGAAGGGCAAAACCATAGAAGACGAAAGCATTTCAAATCACAGTGTAAGTGGTGATTCAAAGCATCAAGCATTTTAATTTTTACCTATAACAGTTCTAGGGTATGAGGGCTGTAGCTGGGTAGTAGTGTTTGGGTAGATGTCAGGAGGCTTTGGGTTGTAATACTATTTCCACCAAAAATAGAGAACCAAAACCTATATCAGTTGGCATAGTTTTGTCCTTTTAGAGAAATAAGAGAATTATTCCTATAACCTTATGCCATCAGTTAATATAGCTGCTTGATACAAAAAAATCAGTTTGTTTCAAGATTAAAAAAAAAATACTTACGTGGTATGAAATAAATGAAAAATGTTAAAAGTTTAATTACTATTCCCATTTAAATCCGCATTCACTTAGATACTGATGTAATTCCTGGATCTGAATCATCTTTTCAGAATATTTAAAATATAGGCAAAAAGTATGCAGAAATAAAATGTACATGTTAACAAGAACCATGTTAGTTTAATAAGTCAACACTGGAGTATTAAAACTTTACTATAGGACATTAGTCAGGTTTACAAACACCCACAAATAAAACAATGCATTTATGAAATTCTTGGGCAAATGGATGTATCTGGAGGATATCATCCTTAGTGAGGTAACCCAATCACAAAGAAGTCACTAGATATGCACTCACTGATAAGCAGATATTAGCCCAGAAACTTAGAATACCCAAGATACATTTTGCAAAACACAAGAAAACCAAGAAGGATGACCATCGTGTGGATACTTCATTCCTCCTTAGAATAAGGAACAAAATACCCATGAAAGGATATAGGTACAGAGACAAAATTTAGAGCTAAGATGAAAGGATGGACTATCCAGAGACTACCCCATCCTGGAATCCAGCCCATCCTCAGCCACCAAACCCAGATACTAATGCACATGCCAGCAAGATTCTGCTGAAGGGACGCCAATATGGCCTCTTGTGAGGCTATGCCAGTGCCTGGCAAACACAGAAGTGGATGCTCACAGTCAGCTATTGGATGGAACACGGGGGCCCCCAGTGGAGGAGCTAGAGAAAGTACCCAAGGAGCAGCTGTAGGTGGCTGCAACCCTGTAGGTGGAACAACAATATGAACTAACCAGTACCTCCTGAGCTCGAGTCTCTAGCTGCATATGTAGCAGAAGATGGCCTAATCAGCCATCATTGGGGAGAGAGGCCCCTTGGTCTTGTAAACTTTATAAGTCCCAGTACAGGGGAAAGCCAGGGCCAAGAAATAGGAGTGGGTGGGTAGGGGAGCAGGGACGGGGAGGGGTGTATATGGAACTTCGGGATAGCATTTGAAATGTAAATAAAGAAAATAATAATAAATTTAAAAAAAAGACCCCCCCAAAAGAAATTATAAGAGCCCTAAGAGTCTTAATTATAATTAGACTCCTAGTGAAAAGCAACATATCTTCTTCCTTCTCTCCTTTTCTATTAGTTCTGGCAATCTCCTAGTAATTATAAGATTAGTTCTTTCCCCTTCCCCTCCTCTGTCTGAACATTGCTTCTTTACCTTGCATGCTTGAGTCAGAGAAAATGCTTGACTACCAAAGGCACACAGTCTGTGCATGAGAGGTTCCTTGGAAACCCCAGTTGCATAGGAGGATGCCCTGTACTCCCTGAGTTGTGTGAAAGCTCAGGAACTCAAGTGTAGGGTGTAAACAGCCACATTTTTTTTTTTTTTTTTTTTGCTTGTTATTCTACTTACATAACAAAGCACACACCAGGCAGTCCTTTGTCAGCATCTTCCAAGACTATCAAAAGATGCTGGTAGAGATAAGGCAGAGTAAGCTGTATCTTACAAGATACATGGAAGTGCTGCCTAGAATTGTCTGTCTCTTAAGTTTGGGATAGTGTGTGTTTGGGGGTCCTGGTGTCTTCTCTCTCCCCCTTTGGTTCACCTCCTCAGCATGCTGAGGTCACTCTTACATTTCTCCCTTTGCTAGAATATGTTTTATATCCTACTGTTCTGCCAGTGCTCTCATGCTGTTTTAGATAGGTTGTAATGTTTAGTATGTTGTCTTTCACTTCAGTTTGCTGCTAGCACTCTGTTTTCCTCTTGTTTTGAAGAAAACTGTATTCTGGTCCTGTTGTCATAGAAAACTCCTGACACCTTGTGTATTCCAAGCTCTTTTTCTAGAGTCTTACCATTTGAATGATAATTAAGCTTTCCTTAAAATCCTGTCTTGCATTGCACTACTGTGCCTCTTAAATAATTCCATTAATACCTTGTTTTATACTGTTTTCTTGATGTCTCATCTACCACCCTTATTTACTTTTATTTAATGATTTTTATTTATTTTTGCCTTGAGATATTGTCATTTCTTTTTTTTTTTGTCCTTTCAAGTCCTCTCTTTTGCTGAGATGAACCTAACAGTTGTTTCTTTGTAAGTACAAACTGAACTTTGTCATGTGTATAGATTTAAATTTTATCATTTCATGAAATTAATGTTTTGGATTACACTATTAAATATTTGCTCCATTTCATTGTTTTATTGTCTCCAGGTACTGTGTGTGTCTGTCTGGTTTCTGTGTGTCTGTCTGTTTCTTTGTGTATATGGTAACCTTTTACTTATCTTTGCCTTTAGTCACAGGCATTGCTCATCTTACTCAGCCTTTCACTCATTTTTATTGAAATGTATTGTTTTTTATACATATTATAATTTGTTCTTCATATCTGAGATAGCTTTCTGTTTTTCTTTTTGTATTTTAAATTTTCATGTGAAAATTTCTCTAGTCATTTGTCCAAGTATTATGCTTTGGCATTAATTTTGCTTACAGAAGTTTCATGCTACAAAAATGTTTTAATTTATATTTTCTGTTTACTTCTCATACAAGTCTTTATGGGGAAACGATTTTATGTTCTCATTTTTAATCCCACACATTTTGTAGACACATTTGCTGCATTAAGGATGAGCTTTCTGCAGTGCAGTGGTATGCTGGCAGATGAGAGAAACTAGAAAGTGGTCAGGTGCTGATTGAGCCTTTCCAGTTTCTCTTCACCTTCGCATTCTGCATCTCTAGTCTTTCTCTCAGAGCCATGCTCCCTCTACTGCTGCTTCTGGTCCTGCTCATTCCCAAGCATCAGTTTTCTAGGAAACAGGTTTTCAGTATTTTGACCTGTTGGTGTTGTACACCCCATCCCACTCCACAACCCGGTGAGGGGGGAGTAATTTTAGTTATGGTTTGGGTTATCCTTTACACCCAATACTATTTTTATCAGTGAAAAGTGGCCTGTAAATATTTTTACCTCAGAAAGATAAGTTACTAATTAATAGCAGAAAATGTTATAAACCACTTTTTAGAAAACTGTGATGTTGTGTCAGAGCCTTGTATATACTAAGCACATGCCATCATATGTTCTGTAATTGAGTGACAAGCATTACCTTTGAATAGCCCTTAAATTCTAAGAAATCATCTTACAGATATCCTGTAGAATCATCAGCAGAACTCATTGCAGAGTATCTCAAAGAGCTCAGTGTCCATACTATAACAGGAAAAAAAAAATGAGTGAAACGTCTACTTTTAATGTTTAGTTAGATCTTTTAATGATTCTAGAAAGTAATGCTTTTACTTTTTTTTTTTTTTTTTGAGACAGGGTTTCTCTGTGTAGCCCTGGCTGTCCTGGGACTCACTATGTAGACCAGGCTGGCCTCGAACTCAGAAATCCGCCTGCCTCTGCCTCCCGAGTGCTGGGATTAAAGGCGTGCGCCACCACGCCCAGCGTAATGCTTTTACTTAAAGAAACATAGCATACAGATGAAAGTCCTCTGACACTGACCTCAGAGCCTTGTCTTTTAGTGTGTCTCTCTGCAGGCGTAGAAGAGGAGCTGATTGATTACTGATGCTGTTGTTTCTGAATTAATGATCTTTTAATGTTGTAGAGAATTGACTCTAAGTTCTTGTCACGTCAAGTTATTTTTCCTCCCAGTTTATATTTTAAAACTCTGGAGCATATAGTAAGTGACTCCCTGATTTGAAATCCCAGATTTCTGTGTTTACTTTCACAGAAATCTTTAATGTAGTCCAGTAAATACTGATGATGTGAACATGCATTCTTATTATTTATTTTATGAAAAGGTGCAAGTGGTAAAGTTTGCCATTTGTTTACAATAAAGCCATCACTTGTAACTAAGGAAACTATATATGGAATGACACCTATTCCTCTTAGTAGAGGAATTAGAGTCAGGAGATGTTTATTAGTAGATGGAATGTGTGAGAAGCTGTCACTGTTTAAAAGGAAAATTAGTGTTCTTAGTTTTTGCTAGGTAGAAGTACTGATGTGCTGGTTCCCTGGGGTTGGGTATGAAGTCACTCACCATCCTCAGGATGCTAGTTCTAAAGTGTTTCTTCTTCTCTTTTCTGAGAAGTCACATAAATAGATGGCGGTGGATGCCAGTCAATTGGAAATCATATGTAGGCGCAGATTCTAATTTGCAGAGTCTAGTTGGTTTTCAGGGTCTAGTCAGGGACTTGATATGCATTCCAGGAAGTTTGAAGTGAAGCCAGTGCTCTTAAGAGCCAATAGGAAGAAAAATATATTAAAAAGTTTTGTCTTGAAATTAAAGTGAAGTTTTTTAGATCGGGTAGAATCTAGACTCAGAGCCTGCAAGTTAGGAATACATTGCAAGCTGATTCATAAATCTGTAGAGACAGGTATTCTACAGATTATAGAGGGGCAAAGATACCCATCTTACTCTGCAAGAACAGTGCAGGCAATAGTTCTTCTTTGGTTTTTCTCCTTTACTGTTTATCAATTGGTATGTTTCTCATATGATGATGATGATGATGATGATGATGATGATGATGATGATGATGATGATGATGATGATGTTGTTTTCAACATAGGTAAACAATTAAAATAAATAATAAGAAGTCTTTTGATAAAAGAGTTTTAATGGTTTTCAGCTTTAAGTGGGATCTATCTATCAGTAGACAGCAAAAGAACTCTGGAGCCATACCTGTGGGCTTCATCTCCCCACAGAGGTCTCATTTGTGTTTCTAACGTATAACATTTGAAAATGATGACCTACTTGTCTTTGTGGTCAAACAGCACAGTCTGACCATTGTGAGTGTTGAAAAAGCAACTATCATTAATAGCTTATTTAGTCCATCAGTGGTTTGTAAGACTATGTTGCTGCCTGCCAGCCATGTAGATAAATCCTTTGCTATTATATACTCATCAGTAATGGTACTGGGTCCTAAGAAAAGCCTCTCCCTCTTTTTTAGGCTATTTTACATAAAACTTATAAATAAAACTGCTGTATTTTCAGTTCTCAGAAGAATAGTTGCCTTTAACACAGACAAAATCATAGTGTATACATTTGATACAGTCGAGTATTAAGTTAACCTATAAAATGAACAAGACAGTTAGAGGGACTGATTTCTCTCCCAGTTTGTACTAAAAAGTATTCTTTATAATTGTACAAGTGAGTTAGAGAATATAGCTACTTTAGATGTATCAGTGCTGTGCATATACTCTATAATGTGGTAACGCCAGTTTAAAGTATTTATTGTCTCTTGTCTCTATTTAAGGCAGTGGTTCTCAACCTATAGGTCACAGCCCCTTTGGTGGCTGAATCACTCTCTCATAGGGGTCCCATAAGCCCATCAGAAACACAGATATTTGCATTATGATTCCTACCAGTAGCAAAATTACAGTTATGAAGTACCAATAAAAATAACTTTGTGGTTGAGGGTCACCACAACTCAAGGGACTGTACTAAAGGGTTGCAGAGTTAGGAAAGCTGATTTACGAGCTCCCCCAGATCTACCAGAGCGTTAGTTTTCTTACCTGAGCCAGTGTTTCTTGGATGCTCATGATTAAATGCATGTAGAACAGACTCCTTCCTCAAACTGTAATTATAAAATGCAACTACATGGCGTTGTCTTCTTCACAGAAGACCTTTTTAACCTTTTTAATAGTGATCTTGTCAGTGGTTCATGTTTTCAGTTTTCTTTTGATCAGTTGCAAACTTGTTGCACGTTTAATTGATAAATGATTAGTAACTAGTAACCAGTCTTCCAGATAGCAAAACACAAGAGCCCTTCTCTGCCCACCTCAGACCTTTCAACATGCCGTAGAGATGACTAACTGTTCCATTTTTGACAGGAAATGTCCTGTGAAAAAATACTGTCAAACTTGTGCTTTAACAAAGCAAGAGATTAAACAGTGTTCAAGCTATTAATAATGGTGCTTTCACTATGTTTGATACACATGAATTTTTCTTAACTTTTATGGACCCATGCTTCTTAAAGTCTTTAAAAGTAAACACTCTAAATGCACTGGGATAGCCTCCATTTCCCATTAGCTGCAGCCTTCAGCGTCATACCT
>NC_034593.1:59412876-59419685 GCF_900095145.1 Mus pahari
TGCTTTATTCATGGCAGATTTTACTCTAAATCTTCTTTTAAGATCGACTTTTATGCTCTTGGGAAGTATTTGTGTCTTCATTTTTTTCATGTACTTAATATTTCATTCCTGTGGTTTAAAGGGTTTAAAGGGTTTGTACTAGCCAGCAATAGAAATGACACAGTAAAATACAAATGTCTGTCTCTTTTAAGAGTCATTAGAAGTTTTTAATCATGTATTTATTTAGAATTACTTAGAGGGTATGACCAGCAAGACACTAGAATTACGTGAAAACCAAGTCAGTGAGTAGGTAACATAAAACATTTTACCCATATTTTTAATTATACACTGTGACTATTAAGTTTCAAATTGTTTTTAATGTTCTGCCTAACTAGTTTCATATAGTTGGTTGGCTAATATCATATGAAATTTAATGATTGGCAACCTCTTTTTACATAATGTTTTTGTTCTTGAAAGCTGTGTTTATAAATTGAAGTTATGCATACTGCTTCTTTTTAAAGAATGGCTTAAATTCTTTCCCTCTTACAGTTTTCTTTTCATCTCTAGCAAAAAGTCATCTTTCCCTAAGCTCAACTTCCATGGCAACTACTGCTTGGGACATCGTTCTATTAGTGTGAATCTTAATTAAGCTATACATTTTTTTTTAAGCCTTGTTCAATTTATATTCTTTCTGTATTCTACATGTACAGAACGAATTATATTTTATAATTTCTTTTTAAAATAACTGTGTGATTTTTTTAAAAGTTCCGTACAGTTTATTTAGGTACAGATATATCCCAAGTAGAAGTGTACACTAATTTTAAAACTAATTTTTAAATGTAAGATTATTAAAATAAGTATTTTTTCTGCAGCCAATTCAGTCTTCCCTCAAAACTTAGATTCTTTTTCTTGACATTTCAAGTAAATTGTCATAAAAAATTAAAAGGTTAACCTGAATACAATTTCTAAATTATAGACCTCTAAATGCCTTCACACCTGTACACCCACTGCAAGAGTACAGGTGTATTTATTTCATGAGTTGGTTTTTAGATTCCTGTGGTTGCCGTTATTATGCTCTACTGTGTATTTGGACATTGCTAAAAGTAGATAGTTAATATTCTTAGCACATACATATTCATAAAAGATATATAAAAAGTAAGGTAATGGAATGTTAATTTTATTGTAGAAATGATTTCATAATGTACCCATATATTTATCACATTTTATACTTCTAATATGCACATTTTGTGTCACTTATTTATCAGTAAAGTTAAAAAATTAAATATATGAGAGTGAACATTTTTCTTTACAACACATTAAACTACAAAGTTCATTAAAGTACATTTTAATGTAGGCTTGAGCGCAAAGATTAAACAAAGTGAAGAAAGTAAATACTTATTAAGAAAAAAAACAGGTAAGAATTAGAAGTTGAGGACGTATCTTTGTTTTTTATAACGCGTCTGTTGGAGAGAGCTGACATAAGCAGAAGGGTGTCATAGTATTGGAGAGTAGCTTCTAATTTGGCATGTGAGACAGCCCAGCTATCACTGAAAACGTAACATACTCAGAGTACTTAAGGGCTAGGAATGATCTCTTGTGGATATGACTAAATGTGGCCTAAGATGGTATTTTCTCTAATGGCTAGTGCACAGGTAAGCACACTGTACATTCTGTCCCACAGGTGTCCCTTACCGCCAGCCCCTTTTCAGTTAGATGAAAGCAGCGGAGGAATGACCTTGTCTTCCTCCAGTATGATCAAATAAGTAGAAGAGACAGCCGTTGAAGACATTTGGTGCTCATTCTTATGAATATATTTTAAGGATAAAAACAGTACAAGTTGTTACGAAACTATAGAGTGGAATGGACCAAGGCAACAAGGCACACTGATAAAAGCACAATTAAAAGAAAAACATTTTAGGATAATTCTCAAAGGACCTAAGAAAATACATTGTCTTAACCATGACTCTTGATTTTCCATTGCTCCTCTACAGTGTCTATTTAAGAACATGTTATCCCCTTAGGATTTATCCAAACTGTGTCTTCCTGCCCACACTTGGTTGCCACTGCTTTTGTTAAAACTTTGTTATTTATTTTCTGAACTACTCAGAATAGCCTTGGTATTGGATCCCTACCTTAATTCCTAGTCAGTTAAAATTCATGCTCACAAAGGTGGTTCCTGACTGAAGGCTTCTCTTGGTTCCTGAAAGAAAACATTGAAGTTAGCTGCAATTCTTAGTCTAAGTAGAAGTTTATTTAGCAATGAAAAGCAAAACATGCTCTCGGAAGACAGGCTGGACCAGGCTGCACGAAGGAGGGAGCAGCACATTGGGTTCTGCACCGTGGACTTTAAAGATATTTTTGTGAATATACCGAGTGGATAGCATAGTCACGGAGTACGGTGACTTTTTCCACTTCGCCCATTATAGACTACATCTAACTCTTGTGGTATTTCTTCTTATGTTCCTCTGGACCAGTGGTTTTCAACCTTTCTAATGCTGCAACCCTTTAGTATTTCCTCAGGTTGTGGTGATCCTCGCCATAAAATTGCTTCACGGCTATTTGATAAGTGTAATTTTGCTACTGTTATGAGTTGTAATCTAATCATCTGATATGCAGGCTATCTGAAATACTCAAAGTGGTCTTGACCCACCCTCAAGAACCAGTAGAAAAATTCACTGAAGGAAGGGCCTTAAAAATTGCAATGTGAATGGCATAATGAAGTTGGGATCTTTTGAAGATTCAGACACTTCATTTCAGTGCATGTCTGGTAATAGGGAAAGTACCCTGGTGCTTTATTCCCTGATACAACAGGAAGACTGTATCTGCATCTTCAAGAATGTTTAATCATGAAGGAACGTTCTGTCTAAAGACACAGCTTCCAAGGCACAGTTGCAGTGTACCTTGGTTTTCTCATACCTCACCCCTGCCACTGCTATGGTGAAATCCTTCTTTCATGTTGCTTGGACCGACAATACAGAACAGCTTTGTTAGAGTCCCACCCCAGTCTTAGCAGATAGAAACCTCAGTGATGCTCAGCCCCTGGAGTGATTTTTACAAAAATGTAGATTTGATCACATTACTCCCATCACACACTTTTACTGGGTTTCAATCATGAAGGAAAGCCCAAATTTCTTAATGATAGCTGACCCCTCTAGTGTTGTAGACCCTACCCCTCCCACCAAGCTTACATCTTACCTTGCTGAGTCATGAGTCCCAAGTTGTACTACTGTTCTCTTAGTTTTGTCCTTACTCGTTCATTTCCCCTCCTTTCTAGGCAGTTGAGGTATTATCTCCTTTACAAACAATTTCCCAGATCCAGTTCCCTCTGAGGATGATCCTCCGGGTCTCTCTGTGGATATTTACACTGATAATTCTACTCATCATTTGACTGTAATTGTCAGAAACTAGAAGGTAGCTTCTCTTTTATATTCTTAGTGTCTCATGGCCATTCTGATGTTTTTGTAAATAACTAAATGCCTTGCCTTAGTGTGAGCTGTCTTATTGCATAAGCAGTAAACACAATGTGCTGTTTTGTTTGTAATATGTGTTCCCTATTAGAAGAAAAAGAATCAAATTCCGTGATCTGAGCAGATAGTTGGTCTTAATAATGTGTGTATGTACTTAAGTCCTCTATAAGATCTTGTTGCCTAGTAGGAACAGTGCCATCTATTGGCTATTATCCAAATTGTAGCAACTATTCGATCTAGAAGGGAAATTGTATTGGAATGTTTTGGGATGGCACACAGATAAAAACTTACACAAAATGCAACATATACTTGACAAAAAAACTAATTAAGAAATTCAATTCTAGTAATTCTGTAAAGGATAATAATGCTGACATGGTAACAGAAAATGCATACTTTAGTATTTGGAGTTGTTTATATCCTATTTTATTCATTCCTAAAGCAATTAGGATGATTATTATTTTATAGAAAATGGAACTAAATATCCCTGTTCTTCTTTAGATATAATTGATACTTGTGGTTAAGGTGACATTTTATTTTTAAATAATTTTAAAGTTTTGTAGAATTCATAAAAACTGTGCAGAAAAAATTCTAAACTATGGACAATTTACTTTTAATGGAAATCCTTTTTTTTCTTTTTATTAGATATTTTCTTTATTTACATTTCAAATGCTATCCTGAAAGTTCCCTATACCCTCCCCCTGCCCCTGCTCCCCTACCCACCCACTCCCACTTCTTGGCCCTGGCATTCCCCTGTGCTGGGTCATATAAAGTTTGCAAGACCAAGGGACCTCTCTTCCCAATGATGGCAGACTAGGCCATCTTCTGCTACATATGCAGCTAGAGACTCGAGCTCAGGGGGTACTGGTTAGTTCATATTGTTGTTGCACCTACAGGGTTGCAGCTCCCTTCAGCTCCTTGGGTACTTTCTCTAGCTCCTCCATTGGGGGCCCTGTGTTCCATCCAGTAGCTGACTGTGAGCATCCACTTCTGTGTTTGCCAGGCAGTGGCATAGCCTCACAAGAGGCCGCTATATCAGGGTCCCTTCAGCAGAATCTTGCTAGCAATGTGCATTAGTATCTGGGTTTGGTGGCTGATGATGGGATGGATCCCCGGATGGGGTAGTCTCTGGATAGTCCATCCTTTCATCTTAGCTCNAAATTTTGTCTCTGTANCTATATCCTTTCATGGGTATTTTGTTCCNTATTCTAAGGAGGAATGAAGTATCCACACNATGGTCATCCTTCTTGGTTTTCCTGTGTTTTGCAAAATGTATCTTGGGTATTCTAAGTTTCTGGGCTAATACCCGCTTATCAGTGAGTGCATATCTAGTGACTTCTTTTGTGATTGGGTTATCTCACTAAGGATGATATCCTCCAGATACATCCATTTGCCCAAGAATTTTATAAATTCATTGCTTTTAATAGCTGAGTAGTGTGAAATGTGGTTCTGGTATTTTCAAGAAAATTGTATCACAATATCAAAGATAAGAATGCACTTATACCTTAAATTTCTTAATTAAGAATGTTTTTTTTCTTCATCAGTCTCTTTATCTATTAAATAAGGCATGTATAGTGGATAAATTTAATTAAATAGAAATAAAACCCACACTGGATTTGGCTACTGTCAGTCCTGCCAATCCATGGGCATGGATAGTTTTTATAGTGTTTTGTAAATAAAACTTTCAAATGAAGGCATGTCACCCAAATATTAGTAAGCCTTTTCAGCTTGTCACTGTTCTTATATGCTTTAGAAATAGTTTGTTTTCTATTTTGAGTAAAACCTACATAACTTAGGATACGTGTTATGATAAGGATATAATTTTTCAAAAATGGATGTCTAATATTTTAGTCATAGGGTTAACTTTCTGTAAGGAGGAATAACTATTGTTATCCCATTATGTTGAAGAATCTTACATTATCTTATGATGTGTGTCTATGAAACTAAAAATAAATTTCTATAGTAAAACCATACTAATAATAATGAAATTCTAGTATTCATAACAGTAAGTAACATGAACAGCTCTTACTGTATACTTAGCTGTTAAAAAGGCTTCCATAGTTAATGGTGCGCACACACACATTAAACTCTGTGAGGCACTCATGATAAAGTCTTGCAACAATACATTCCTCAAGAGGGATGAAGGGAAATTCTATCATAAAATTCAGGAATGATGGCATTAAAACTCAAACTTTTAATTTTGGGGATTCCAATTACAAAATTATTGAAGAAGCTTCAGTACTCCTATTTTCATGATTTTATAGATAAGGAAATTGAGATGCAGAAAGACTAAATGCCATCTTCAGTATCCAGCAAATAATGGATGTCAGCCCACACTGTCAAAACTCACTCACTCAGGAGCCTGTGTTTTTAGTATTCTAAATCATCTCTCAAACAAATCTCAACACCTGAGTTTACATGCTAAAGCCAAATTACAAAATAAATGAAGTGTAGTAATTAATGGAAATTATTTAACAAGCTTAATAAAAAAAGATATTGTTTTATATATGTTGAATGTCCAATGTTTAACTTACTGGATATATTTTTGCTTGTTTTTTATGTTTTCATATGCTGCCCAACTGAAATTTCTGTAATTAGATTTTAATTATACAATGTATATTATCACTTAAATTCTCTGTCTTGACTACAAGCTTATCTTAGTTACTAGACCACTCTTTCAATGATCTGGTCACATCAGTACAGCCAAAATTGCTTTTTAAAAAAATACTCTATTATTATTTGTTTTATTTTGCATTTGTTTTTGTTACAGAATAGATTATCACTGGGTAGACCACAGTGATCTGGACCTCATGCTCCTCTTTCCTCAACCTCCTATGTGTAGGGGTCACTGGTAGGCATCACTGTGCACAGCTCACAATAATCGTAGACAGTCTGTACCTTTATGCTCTCTGCTCTTGCCACTGCAGGCAGCCATATGCTAGGAGAGCTTACTCCCAGTTTCAATGTGAAGTGTAGAGGATTGGTTGTTCTAGCCCAGGCTTTCGTGGTACAGTCCTATCTACTGTGTGACATGCCTCATTCTCCTCCCAGTCGTTTTCTATCCTATTGCTTGCAAATCCCTTACTCCTGGGCTGAGTGCTGTGGCACTCCCTCATGATCTAGACCCCTTTCTTGTTCAAGCAGGAAAAGATAAGTAGTGACTCCTTGCTTTTGAAGGAAATATTTGTCCACAATATGGATTGAATGGCCAAACAAATATATCGGAACACCATGTTTATGATATAATTTATACCTCTGCTCTATGATATCATATGATTGATATATATATATATATATATATATATATATATATATATATATATATATTTTCCGTGAGGGAAAATGCAATTTCAGTAAAAGGAAAAA
>NC_034593.1:59420776-59448015 GCF_900095145.1 Mus pahari
CAGAGAGAGAGAGAGAGAGAGAGAGAGAGAGAGAGAGAGAGAGAGAGAGAGAGAGAGAAGCAGAGAAGGACAGAGACTCTCAAAATGACATATTAACTAGTAGAAGTTCGGGAAGATGCCAGAGATAGAGAGACCTGGCATATGTAGGCACAGCTAACTCAAGCATATAAACTATAAACCGAGTTAAGGAATGTAAGAACTTTGTTGTTAGATGTATTATATAGATAACATTCAACTTTGGTTCATTCATTACTTATATCTCTGCAGTGAAAAAGAAAATTGATGTATTTAATAAATTGTTTATTTAAAGTACCTTCTGTGTTCCAAGAGCTGCTGTGAGTGTTAGGCTACAGTTCTGGACTATTCAGAGGAGTCACTTTTAACCTACGTGATCTTTATACCTACCTGAAAGTTATTTTTAAAATCATACAGTGTCATGTCCTAAAAGCCAACAGTGAGGTATGTTCTTAGATTCCTGTAGTTCTGTCTACTGGAGAGGCTAAGCCATGATTACCACTTCAACTTACAAACCACAAGGAATCCTAAATACCATAGAGGGACCCCCATCTCAAAAAGAAGTTTCCAAAGGAGAGAAGCAGCCAGCAGTTCTCCCATCATGATACCAACAAACCACATCAAAGCAGCATGGGTCAGTAGCCATAGAGTGCAAGAGTGTCACTCACACATTGGTAGCAATTGAACAACTCTCTAATTTGACATAAGAGGGAAATTACCAATAAGAAGGAAATCATGGTAATGAAACCTAGCCAAGTACACAGTGCTAGTGAAGTCTTAGAGGAGACTCTGTAACCAATACTTTAGTAACTGCACAATCCCAAACTACATTCTAAATATTTATTTTTCATATGAGTGATCCTTACCACTCATCAAAACCTCTTTGCAAGAGACGGAGACCATTTCAAAATAAATAAACAAAACAAACAACCAGACCCCCAATTATCAAAATTAAGACTTTTGAGGCCCAGTCCCAGTGGAAACATATACAAAAAAGTTCTACACAAAATAAAATATAGAAAGAATTTGCCAAAGTCATCAATTGAGGCTGGACAAGAAAACCAAATAGAAGGTAGAATTCCAAGAGCAGACTCAGAAATCAGAGACCCGCTCATTCACATACACAGAAGTCCAATAAAAGTGATTACCTGAAAGCTGTGGTATATAACATAGAGAACCTGGTGCAGTCCTGTGTAGGCCCTATGCTTTCTGCTTCAGTCTCTGTGCGTTTATGTGAGCTTTGAATAACTGATTTGGAGGGGCTTGTTCTTCCTATGTTCTCCTATCTCTCCTGAATCTTACATTCTTTCAACCTCCTTTTCCATGGGATTCTCTGAGCTCTGAGGAGAGGAATCTAATGAAGACATCCCATTTAGAACTATGTGTTCAAAGGACTCTGTGTAATGTCGGACTGTGGGTTTCTGCATCTGTTCCTGTCAACTGCAGGAGGAAGCTTCTCTGATGATGACTGAATAAGGCACAGATCTATGACTATAGCTGAATATCATTAGGAGTCCTCTTACGGATTTTTTTTTTTTTTTTGACCGTGGGTGTTTGGTTTTTCCTGAGGTCTCTGGGTTATCTAATCTCAGGTTCCTGATCACCAAAGCAGTATTGGGTATGATTCCATCTCATGGAGTGGTATCTGATGTTAGTTAGCTGCTCCCACAAGTTTTATACCATCGTTGTTTTAGCATCTTACATGAAGGACAGATTGTAAGTCAGTTTGTGGCTCGGCTGGTGCTTCCATTTTTCCTTTGGTATCCTACAGAGTATCTTCCAAAGATACTAGAATATAGGAAGAAAGGCTCTATGTTCAGTCAGTTTTCTGACATCCCCATTTTCTTAGCAACAACCTAGGTTGTTGGAGATTTCCATGGAAATTTGGCCAACAACTCAATTCAATGTTACCCAGTCCAGCTACTGGAAGTCTCAGTTGATGATAAGAAATGGCCAGATGGGACTTCATATATCCCACAATTAAGAGACATGATTTAGGATCACCTTTCTATATTTGAGGAAGTTTCCAATGCTTGAGGTTCCCATATCATCCCTTAAATGCCCCCCAGTTCCATCTGTCTTTCCCCACATTTTCTCTATCAAATCTATCTCCTTTATCCTCCCCACTTGATCACCTTGTTCCTGTCCCCACCTGCCCCCAGTGCATTCTAAAATCTATTGTATTTCCCCCTCTTTAGGAGATCCATGTTTTTTCCCATGTCACTTCCTCTATGCCTAACCTCTCTAGGTCTTCAGATTGTAGTTGGTTATCATTTATGTAAATGGCTAATGTCCACAATAAGGGAATACACACCCTATTTGTCTTGCTGGGTCTGGGTTACCTCACTTGGGATGATTTGTTCTAGTTTCATCATCCATTTACCTACAGATTTCATGGTGTCATTTTTTTTTTTTTTTTGACAGCTGAGTTAAATTGTGTAACTTGATTATGTAAAGTAACCAAACTTTCTTTGAGTGACATGTTGTTTCCAGTTCCTGGCTATTATGAATAAAGCTGCCATGAACATAGTTGAGCAAGTGTCATTTTAGAATGGAGTGTCCTTGGTCATATGATTAAGAGTGGTGTATCTGGGTCTGAGGTAGATTAAGTCCCAATTTTCAGAGAAACCACTATATTGATGTCCATAGTAGCTGTATAAGTTTGCTCTCCCACTAGCAGTGGAAGAGTATTTTTCCCTTGCTCATATCCTCTCTAGCAGGAGCTGAGCTGTCCCTTGTTTTGTTGTTCTGAGCCATCCTGACAGGTGTAAGATGGAATCTCCAAGCCGTTTTGATTTGCATTTCCCTGATAGTTATGGATGTTGAGCATTGTTTTAAGTATTTCTGAGCCATTTGAGGTTTTCTATGGAGACTTCTTTGTTCAGATCTGTACCTCATTTTTAAATTGGGTAATTTGGCTTGTTGATGTGGAGGGTTTTTGTTTTTTTTGTTTTTTAATGTATTTTAGATATTATCTCTCTATTGGGTATGGAGTTCCCATTGTATAGGCTACCTTTTGTCTTATTGACAGTGTCCTTTCCTTACAGAGGTTTCCGTTGTATGGCTTCCTGTTTATTTATAGTTGTTGTTCTTAGATCCTATGCCATCAGTTTTTCCTTTAGGACATCCTCCTTGCTAATGAGTTCAAGGTTATTCTCCACTTTCTCTTCTATCAGGTTTTATGTTGTGGTCTCTGAGCTATTGGAGCTGAGTTTTGTGGAGAGCGCTAGGTATGGATCTATTTGCGTTCTTCTACATTCAGGCATCCAGTTTGACCAGCACCATTTGTTAAAAATGTGGCCTTTTTTCCCAGTGTGTATTTCTGTCATCCTTATCAAAAATCAGGTGTCCATACATATGTGGATTTAGGTCTGAGTGTTCAATTAGATTTTCTTGATCAGTGTGTATGTTTTTATTCCAATACCATGTGATTCCATTACTCTAGTTCTGTAGTACAGCTTGAAATTGAAAATGGGCTCAGGATTGTGATTAGCAGCTGTACTGGATATTTTTTTTTCCCTCTGAAGTTGAGAATTGTCCTTTCAAGATCTGTGAAGAATTGTGTTGAAATTTTGATGGAGATTACATTAAAATGTATAGACTGCTTTTGGTATGATGGCCATTTTTACTATGCTAACCCTACATGTTAACATAGATCTATGAACATGAGAGATCTTTTTGTCTTCTGATATCTTCTTCAGTTTCTTTCCTCAAAGATTTGAAGTTCTTGTCATACAGGTCTTTTACTTGCATGGTTAGAGTTACACCAAAATATCTTTTATTCTTCCTGGCTGTTGTGAAAGGTGTTGTTTCCTTAAATTCTTTCTCAGCCATTTTATCGTTTCTATATAGGAAAGCTACTAATTTTTTTCTTTTTTTAGTTAATTTTGTATCCAGCCACTTTGCTGAAAGTGTTTATCCCTGGTAGAGTTTTTGGGGTCACTTATATATATTGTCATATCATCTGCAGAGAAAGATAATTCAGCTTCTTCCTTTCCAATTTGTATCCCTTTGATCTCCTTCTGTTGTTTTATTGTTCCAGTGAAGACTTCAAGTCCTGTATTGAATAGGTAGGGTGAGTGGGCAACCCTGTCTTGTTCCTGATTTTTGTGGAATTGCTTTGAGTTTCTTCATTAAGTTGATGTTGGCTATGTACTAGTCTTTATTATTCTGATATATGTTCTTATATCCCTATCTCCAGGACTTTTTTCATGAATAATTGTTGAATTTTGTCACAGCCCTTTTCTACATCTGATGATTATATATATATGTATATATATATATATATATATATATATATATATATATATATAGTCGGCTACTCTATACCAAATCATCCCCATATCTCTCAAATGAGGTCTACTTGATCATGATAGATTATCTTTTGATGTGTTCTTTGGATTCCACTTACAAGTATTGTTTTTCCAAGTTATTTTTTTCTCTTTTTAAATAATTATTTTATTTATTTACATTCCAGATGCTGCTCCACCTTTTGGTCCCCATTCCCACACTTCTTCATCCCAGTCCCCCTCCCCTTTGCCTCTGATCCTGTGCCCATCTTCTTTTCCTGGGGCCTCAAGTCTCTACAGGATTAGGTACATCCTCTCCAACTGAGGCCAGACAGGGCAGTCCTCTGCTATGTATGCGCAGGGTGCCTCTGATATGCCCATATATACTCTTTGATTCATGTCTTGGTCTCTGGGAGCTCCCAGGGGTCTGGGTTAGTTGACACTGTTGGTTTTCCCATGGGGTTACCATCCCCTTCAGCTGCTTCAATCCTACCCCTAACTCTTCCATAGGGGTCCCCATCCTCAGTCTAATGGTTGGCTGCAAGTGTCTGCAAGTGTCTCAGTCAGCTGCTAGTAGGGCCTCTCAGAGGACAGCCCTGCTAGGCTCCTGTCCATAAGCCCAACATGGCATTGGTAATATTGCCAGAGTTTGCTACCCATCCATGGGATCAATCCCAAGTTGGGCCGCTCACTGGTCAGCCTTTCCTTCAGTCTCTGCTCCATTCTGGGCTCTGCATTTCCTTTAGACAGGAACATTTCTGGGTCAGAAAATTTTACTGCTGGTTGATAACCCAGTTACTCCACTTATGGCCCTATCTATCTACTAGAGGTGATCTCTAGGTTTCCTCTCCCAACTGTTGGACATTTTGGCTAAGGTCACCCTCATTGACTCCTGGAGTTCCTCACATTAGTCAGCTGCTAGTAGGGCCTCTCAGAGACTCTCTAGAGGGTCCCCCTACAGAAGCTGCATATTTCATTCACTCTCCTGGCCCTCTGGGCTTCTCTCCTGTCTTGCCCCATACCTGATCCTGCCTCCTTTCCCCCTCCTCCCCTCTCCCACCTAGATCACTCAATCCCTCTGCCTCTCATGATTATTTTGTTCCTCCTTCTAAGTGGAATTGAAGTATACTGACTTGGACCTATTTTGTCAAAGGCTTTTTCAGTATCTAATAAGATGATCATGTGACTTTTTTCTTTGTGTTTGTTTATGTAGTGGATTATGTTGATAGATTTCCGAATATTGAACCATTCCTGCATCCCTGGGATGAAACCTACTTAGTCATGGTGAATGATGGCTTTGATGTGTTCTTGGATTTGGTGTGTGATAATTTTATTGAATATTTTTATATCAATATTAATACACAAAATTGGTCTGGAGTTCTCTTTCTTTGTTGGGTCTTTGTGTGGTTTAGTTATCAGAGTAACTGTGGCTTCATAGAATGGTTTAAATAGTGTTCCTTCTGTTCCATTTTTAGGACGAGTTTGAGGTGTATTGGTATTAGCACTTCTTTGAAGGTCTTGTAGAATTTTGCATTAAAACTGTCAGGTCCTGGGTCAGAAAATACTTAATTTTAGAGTCTGACTTCCTAGACATACAAGACTTAAATTGATACTTTATTTCAATTCAGATGGGTCATTTAAATGTTTCTATATGTAAGGAAATAATATAGTTTCAGAATCTGTGTTTAAATAAGTCATTTATACCTTATTATTAGGCTTATAGTAATTTGTGTTATTGCTGAATGATGCAGTTAGGTTGTAACCAAAGAGCTTCATCATTCTTGGATTTGATTAATAAATGATAACTTGACTATTAGGTTGTGAACTATTGCCCTGACAGAATTATTTAGATGGATAGTATCAGTGATAGTGATAAGGCTTTCTAAGTTTTTATACCTAGTAGGACTTTAATTTTAAAAATTCTATTTGTTAAAACTGACCTGTAAATACCTTTTGTGGTTCATTTTTAGCCTCCAGCTGAGCAGGCCAAAGCCAGACTACAATTGGTCCTTGAAGCTGCTGGTAAGTTTTAAAAATTAACTTCTATGAAATAAAAATGTCCATCTAGTCTACATGCTTACATATGAGTCAATTTTTTTTATAAACTCTCACATATTAATAAAATCTAGGTCATATGTTTAGGTATATGTTACTTACTTATAGTTGACATATAAAGGTTCTAAAAGGTCATTCTTTACATGTTTATAGATAAAACGGGTATTAATTTTACTGATTAATTTGTTAAGAAATCCATTTGATCTTATCTTTTATGGATTGTAGTTACAATGTAGTGGAAAGAATTCTTTAACTCTAGATCATGATTTTTCTGACATTTTTCTCTGGACATTTTATAATATTGCTATTCTTATTTAAGACTGTGGCCTGTTTTTATTTAAATTTTGTGTAGGATACATTTGATTCAGGTTTTCATTGTTTTGGTGAAAATTAGGCCCATAATATTTAAAATTCCTCTAATTACAATAAACTAGTTTAGTTGATTGGACTATAAGTTCTGTTGCCATCTAGTCTTAATATGCCATGTTTAATTTTCCAGTGGGACAGCTTCACAAAGACATTTATTTGCCTCTTTATATATCTAAATATCCATGCTGTGTTTTTTCCATATTGATAATTTGTCTTAGTATCCTCCTGAAATATACATAAATTGTTAACCTTTTAAAGGGTTACTAAGAGTTTATGTATTACAGTTTGACAAACTAAGGATTGAAAGATAATTGTAGACTATCCAATGTTGGTTATTATATTTATGAGAAAACACATATGTGCACACTGAATTAAGGATCTTTTGTATTAGCTATTTACTATTATCAATTACTATAGAAATGTGGTTTTGAGATTGTAGTGTATATATAGAATTACTACTTTTCATTACCGCTTTTTTATCAGGCTACTTTTTTTTCATGCTAGTACTGTGAATAGATTGGTATGTAATGATATAATGTTATGTATTTCTTTGAAAAATGCCTAGTATTACCTTTAAGGATATCTTATTTCCTCAGAGGGAAAATAGATAACAGGATGGGATGGAATAAGAAGGCACATTGTCATAATTCTGCTTCTCTGTTCCCATAATGAATTCCAGAGGTAAAATTTTTATTATCAATAAATATACAAAGAAGAAAGGCATTGGAAGAACTTTAAATTACCCCAGTTAAGACAACCTCTTACCTCTGAGTAATTTCTTCTCATTTTCCTTGTTTCTGACAACCATCCATCTGCCTCTGTCACTGAGACTTTATATGAATAGAGTAATATAGAACATATGGGTTTTTATATTTGTCATGTGGTATTTTGAAAGTATATACATCCATGTTGTAATACCTCATTATTCATTTCTTTTTATGGTTAGATAATGTGTGTGAACAACTTGCTTATATCTTCATTTAGTGATAGAAATTTTATTATTGAATAATGTTGTTGTAAGTACACATGGACTAATTTGAACACCTGCTTTTAGATCCTGAGAGTGCTTTTCTAAGGGATAATTGTGTGGCCATTTGACAGTTCTTCAATTCTTTTAAATCTCAACAATTTTCCATAGTAGACAAGTCAGTTTGTATTCTCATCAGCAATATACAAATGGTTTCCTATTGTAACAATTAAAGTTTAGTACCATTTCAGTTAGCTGTTTGTAAGTCTTAAGGTTGAAGATATTTTGTGTCATCAATCCATCATCAATGAGTGACTGTCTTGCAGGACTATTGTGACAACAAATATAGGAAGTGCCTAATCCTACTCCATTGTAGTTACTAGAGAGCATCTTTTCGTGTGGCAAGAAACACTGCATGATCATTTCTCAGGCACAATTTTATAATGCCATTGCTTTGCTAAAAAGTATTGAATGTCTCTCAGTACACAAACAGTTTTATATCTGCTTATGACTCTTAAGATTCTGTCCAGTGGATCCACACAATTTATAGTGTTTGAAAAATTTTTTGTACACTTTCAACTTTCCTCTTCCTTATCTCCCCTCACATCTTCCCCATCTCCTTGTCCCCCCTCCCCCTTTCTCTCCCTCTTTCTCTCCCTTCCTCCCTCCCTCCCTTCCTTCCTTCCTTCCTCTCTCTTTCTCTCCTTTCTTTCTAGAAAACAAGAAAAACCTAGCAAGCTAAGTTTAAAATGAACAAAAAATTGAACACAAAGATAAAGCATGAAAAACTCATATATCACAATATCCACAATCATTACATATCAGACAAAATACCAAGGTAAGGATAAAACAAAACAAAACAAGTTATTATGATATAAACCAAAACAGAAACAGCACTCCAAAAATCCCATTGAGTTAATTTTGTGTTGACCATCTATGTCTGGACACGGGGCCTGAGCTTTGTATACCCAGTGGGACTCCTTTGAAGAGAACTATTTTTTCTTTGCAAACAGATGACACTTGGAGACAGCTTCTGGGTTTGAGGATAGAGATTTGTGTCCACGTCCCCTCTCAAGGCTGAGATCCCATCTGGCCTAAATCTGTGGAGGCCCTGTGCATCCTACTATAGTCTCTGAGTTCATATGCACAGCAGTTCAGTTGTATCTGAAACCTTATTTCCTTGCATTTCCAACTGCTCTTTTTTTTTTTTTTTTTTTGAGGAAAATCAAGCTACATTAATTTGATTTGCTTTATAACAATTTTACCTAAATGGTTTGGCTTTAGACCACATACAATTAATTATCATATTTTAATTATATATATATTAAAAAGAATCACCATAATATTGCCATGTATGCATATAATGAGTGCTGGTGTATACATCTTCTGACATTCACAGAGTAATGACCACACAGATACACATTTCTCTATTAACAGATGATTTAGAATACTCTAAAACTGTTTAGCAATTTTTAAGGAAGAATGAAGAGATTTTGTCATATAGTTTGATGGAGAGATTTGGAAAAACACTGACCAATGCTTCACTGCCCCAAAGGAGATGCTTGCCTGTCTCGGAGCTCTGGCTCTCTTTCCACCCACACCAATAACTTTCTGATTGAACCTTCTATTTAGTTCATCTCTGATATAGTGAGCTCCTCATGGCATTTCTTTCTTTCTTTTTTTTTATTAGATATTTTCTTCATCCACATTTCAAATGTTATCCCCTTTCCTTGACTCCCCTTTGAAAACCTCCCATCCCCTACCCCTACCCCTGCTCATCAACCCACCCACTCCTGCTTCCTGGCCCTGGCATTCCCCTACCCTGTGGCATAGAGTCTTCACAGGACCAAGAGCCTCTTCTCCCATTGATGACCAACTAGGCCATTCTCTGCTACATAGGCAGCTGGAGCCATGAGTCCCACCATGTGTTTTCTTTGATTGGTGGTTTAGTCCCAGGAAGCTCTAGGAATACTGGTTAGTTCATATTGATGTTCCTCCTATGGGGCTGCTAATCCCTTCAGCTCCTTGTGTCCTTTCTCTAGCTCCTTCATTGGGGACCCTGTTCTTAGTCCAATGGATGGCTGTAAGCATCCACTTCTGTATTTGTCAGGCACTGGCAGAACCTCTCAGAAGATAGCTATATCAGGCTCCTGTCAGCAAGCACTTGTTGGCATCCACAATAGTGTCTGGATTTGGAGATTGTATATGGGAGGGATCCCTAGGTGAGGCAGTCTCTGGATGGTCATTCCTTCAGTCTCTGCTCTACACTTTGTCTCTGTAACTCCTTCCATGGGTATTTTGTTCCCCCTTCTAAGAAGTACCACACTTTGGTCTTCTTGAGTTTCATGTGGTTTATGAATTGTATCTTGGGTATTCTGAGCTTCTGGGCTAATATCCACTTATCAGTGAGTGCATATCATGTGTGTTCTTTTGTGATTGGGTTACCTCACTCAGGATGATATCCTCCAGATCTTTCCATTTACCTAAGAAATTCATAAATTCTTTGTTTTTTAATAGCTGAGTAGTACTCCATTGTGCAAATGTACCACATTTTCTGTATCCATTCCTCTGTTGAGGGACATCTGGGTTCTTTCCGGCTTCTGGCTATTATAAATATGGCTGCTATGAACATAGTGGAGCATGTGTCCTTAATATATGTTGGAGCATCTTCTGGGTATTTACCCAGGAGTGCTATAGCTAGATCCTCAGGTAGTACTATGCCCAATTTTCTAAGGAACCACCAAACTGATTTCCAGAGTGGTTGTACCAGCTTGCAATCCCACCAGCAATGGAGGAGTGTTCTTCTTTCTCCTCATCCTCACCAGCTTCTGCTGTCACCTGAGTCTTTGATCTTAGCTATTCTGACTGGTGTGAGGTGGAATCTCAGGGTGATTTACACTTCCCTGATGACTAAGGATGTCTTTTTGCATGAGAAGAGGGTTTAGTGAAGATTTTATATATATTCATATTCACATTGTCCAGTTTTTGGTTTCTGTATTACTTCCTATCTCCTATAGAAGGAAGTTTCTCTGATGATGACTGAGCAAGCCTCTGCACTATACCATGTCATTAGGTTTGATGTTATTGCTCTATTTAGCAGAACAATAGTATTTGTTTTCTCTCCTATGGCCTACCTAGTCAGGTTTTTAGCCACCCCAGCAGTGCCAGGTATAAGTTCTATCTCATAGAGTTGGTCTTAAATCCAACCAGATATTTGTTGGTTACTCCAATAGACTTTGAACCGCTATTGTACCAGTGTATCTTACAGACAGGTCACCATTGTAGATCAAAGAGTTTGTAGCTCCTTTGATATCATCACTTAGTAAGGATGAAGACTCTAGTTAGACACCAGCACCAGTTCTCTGTGTTCACTGAGATGTGTAGATGGTCTCCTCAACAGAAGGGCTTCCCATTAATTTGTGTAAAGCAACCATTAGTCTTGGCAGTCACCTGAGTTTATTGGGGGTTTCCATGAGGGCTCATTTAACCAACAACTCAATTAGATGTAACCCATTTCTGGCACTGGAAGATTTACTTGATAGCAACAGATGGGTAGTTGGGGATTTCTTCCCCCTGTTATTTGATGATTCCATTTGTATTTATTTCATATATGGATATATTTCAAGCAGCTTCCACTGTAGTAGGTTTCTCTATTATCCCTCAAATGACCCTCATTTTTAATTGTCACTCTCCCTACTCCTCCATACCCCCTTCTCTCTCCCTCTCTGTCTCTCAATTTTATCCTCCTGTTCCAGTCTCTCCCCCTCCATTGGGATCCTTCCCTTCTCCTTAATCCCTTACTCGTTACCCAGCCTATGTGGTTACATGGATTATAGCATGCTTATGGAAAACTTAGAAGTTGACATCCACGTATTTGTGTCTGGAATATCTTACTCATGACTTTCTTCTACCTCCATCCAAATACTTTTAAAGTTTATGATTTTGTTTCTTTTAACAGCCAAGTATTATTTCATTTTGTAAATGTACTCCATTTTTTCATGATCCACTCATTGATGCACATGTAGACTATTTGAAATTTTTGGCAATTATGAATAAATCAGCAGTGAACATAATTGCACAGGTGTCTCTGTGGTACAATATAGAGTCATTTGGGTATGTGCCAAGAGTCCAACAGACTCTAAAAGAATCATTTCTTAAAATTCATAACTGTAAACTATAATTATTCCTTGCATTCCTTGTCTATGTTCTGTTTGCCTTAGAACTTTTTGCTCATGTTTTGTTTTGTTTTCTTCTATTTCCTTTCCCTAGTAGGTTATTTTTTCTCTATCTAATACATAAGTCATTTGTGGAGAAACTAATGATCTGAAAATTTAAAACTTGATATATTTGTATGCTGTGGAAATTAGAATAGAAGCTATTCAAGAAACTAGGAATAGACATACATATGACCCAGGCTATATACCAGAAAGACTTCAGGTGAGTACCACAGACAAACCTTTACTTCTGTATTCAATACTGCATAATTCTTGATAGTCAGAAATGGTCCCAGCCTAGATGTCCATCAGATGAACAGAAAAAGAAGATATGCAGACAGACAGACAGACAGACAGACAGACAGAGGAATTTTAATCAGCTAGAAAAAAGTGCAATGACATTTACAAGGAAATGGGTAGAACTAGGAATATTAAGTGAAATAAGCAGATTCAGCAAAATACCATGTTATATACAGAACATAAAATTACATATGTGTGTATCTGCACATATATGTGTGTAGATCATAAAACTAGAAAGGTTATTTTGAGGGGGATGGAAAGAATGAAAAAAGGATGTCAAAGACTGTCTTAGGGACAGGAATCAGCCCTGGGGAGACTGGGGAGCCATGGGGGAGAATGGCGCCAGGGAATGATTGTAGTCAAGTTACAATGATATGTGTGCATGAATTTCCCTATTGCCTGTTAACTTTGTATGCTCACCTAAGGAGCACTCTTAAAAGTTTCAAAAATATTCAAATACTGATTGTAACTAAAGGATGAATTTTGTGACATTCCAAAATTTTTGAGATGACTATGATATATGACTTTATAAATATAAACTTTAAGTTAATACATAACAGAAAATTACAAAGTAGTCTGATTATCAAAAAAGGAGGAAGGAAGATAAGTTTACCTAAGCACTTGTCTTTGTCACTCTTGCTTCTACTATTTGATTTGATAGCATCATTCCAGTATTATCTGTTTATTCCCCCCCCCCAAAAAAGCAACTCATTTTATACTAATATTTTCATGAGCCTAAAGAATTCTCCAAAAGACAATTGTTTTTCCCCAGTATGAGGAGGAATATAATTGGCTTCCATACCTCTTTAATTTCCTTTCTCAGTTTTTATTGGTTATTTTGTTTATTTATATTTCGAAAACCCCTATCCATCTCCCCCTCCCCCTACTTCTATGAGTATGCTCACCCACCTACCCAAAAACTCACACCTCATCGCCCTAGCGTACCTCTGCTCATACATCAAGCATTCACAGAACCAAGGGCCTCTCCCATTGATGCCAGACAAGGCCATCTTCTGCTACATATGCAGCTGGAGCCATGGGTCCTTCCATGTGTACTCTTTGGTTGGTGGTTTAGTCCCTGGGAACTCTAGGGGACTGGTTGGGTAATATTGTTCTTCCTATGGGTTCACAAACCCCTTCAGTCCTTCCCCTAACTCTTCCATTGGGGGTCCCCAGGCTCAGTTCGATGGTTGGCTGCAACAGCATCCACCTCTGTATAGGTAAGGCTCTAGGAGAGCCTCTCAGGACACAGCTATATCACACTACTCCCAGCAAGCACTTCTTCTTTTTTTTTTTAACTTATTTTATTAGATATTTTCTTCATTTACATTTCAAATGTTATCCCGAATGTCCCCTATACCCTCCCCCCATCCTGCTCCCCTGCCCACCCACTCCCACTTCTTGGCCCTGGCATTCCCCTGTATGGGGCATATAAAGTTTGCAAGACCAAGGGGCCTCTCTTCACAACGATGGCTGACTAGGCCATCTTCTGCTATATATGCAGCTAGAGACACGAGCTCTGGGGGTACTGATTAGTTCATATTGTTGTTTCACCTATAGGGAGCAAGCACTTCTTATCATCTGCAATAGTGTCTGAGTTTGGTGTCTGCATATGGGATAGATCCCCAGGTGGGTCAGTCTCTGGGTGGCCTTTCCTTCTATCTCTGCTCCACCCTTTGTCCCTGTATTTCCTTTACATAGGAGCAATTCTGGGTTAAAATTTTGAGATGGGTGAGTAGCCCCATCCCTCAACTGGGGGCCATGCCTAACCTCTGGATATGGTCTCTATAGGTTCTCTCTCCCCTTGGTTGGGTATTTCAGCTAATGTCATCCCCGTTGGTTCCTGGGAGCCTCTTGCCAGCTTGCTTTCCTGGTGTCTGGGACTTTCTGTTGACTATCCCCAGTTCCCTATCCGCCATTGCTATACACCCCTGTTCAATTTCCTGACCCTCTGTACATCTCTCCTGTCTCCTCCCACACCTGATTTTTCCCCTCCCCTTCTGGGTCTTTTCACATAACTATGGCTTTCCTCCCTCAGCCCCGTGGGTACTGGTATTACCACTGTAAGCTACCATGCTCAGCTTAGTTAATAGCTTTACTTCTACTGTATCTATTGGTTCTTAAATTATTATTATATTGATCTTAAATTATACTTCCAATGTCATGAAGAAAAGTAGAAAATTCTTTTATTTCATGTTTGATAGAGCAACTTACCTTAGAATCTATTTGTAATAATACTTCATCTGAATAATGTTTATGACTCTTTGAATTGTATCTATAGTTTTCAAAGTACTTTCATAAATCCCTTATTCCATGACTTATCAGTAAATAGTGAAGTAATCAGCTCCATTTCACAAGTATGGAAACTCGCATATCTGAATAGTAACAGAATTAGGAAACAAATGTAATGATTTCTGACTTTTGAGCTTTTACTCCCTGCAGTCTCGATGCTTGAGCATTGGTGGTCAGGAAGAAGAGTAACAGAGAATGTTACCAAAGGCACGTTTTATTTTCTTTGACTTGCATTACAATAAGTTCTAGCTTCAGATTTGCCTTAGATTCTGAAGTGTTTTTGCTTGATAATGCAGAAGAATTAAAGTTCAACTTGTGAAATAGCAATTTTTCCTTAACTATGTAGAACATTCATAGTATCTAACTGTATAACTTTGAAAAGCCTAGGTTAATAAACAGTCATTAGTTTCCTGTTCTAAATCTGGTGCATGCATTTCAGTGACCCCTCCAGATATGGAAGTGGGTTAAATGTTAAACACAGGTTATTTGCATGTATGTACAAATTATAATCCACATGATTAGTCTTGCTTAGCAATATACCATAAATGGCTCACTTCCTCTGCAGCATATTAGATTGAGATCTGCGTTCCTCAGTTCCCTTTAGGTGCTCTGAAGCCAGTCCTCATCCTTCCCTTCACAAAGACTGTGATCTTAAGGGTTCCAGCACTTCATTTCAGTCTAGCATTAAATACTTATGATTCCAAGAATTACAAATGAAGATAATTGATAAGGTTATTACCTCTGGGACCATAAAAATCTACTCTGCTTTACCATTTCAAAGCCAACAGAGAAACTCGCTCCATAGGTGATGACCCTGAAATAGGATGATTTGTTTTGACAAAGGTTTGATGTTAGGACACTCCCCTATTCTCATGCAGAGCAAATGACAAAAAAGTTCACTCAGACTTCATATCAATAGTTTGTAGATTTTTTTTTTTCTCTGTGTTGTCTCTTTTGGGGCATCCTAGTAGACTAGATTGTAGCTGGTTCAATCATTAACATAACTTGCGCTTGGGCAAGTCATTCTATGTTATAGCCTTTACTTGTTAAGGAATTTAAGTTAATACCTATAAAATACTGCAATCTGGTCCACACTGTTCCAGTAAGTGGCAGCAATTCAGTGTGCAAAGCATTATAGCGTGGTGTTTAGTTCTGTAGCTAGGAGACTTTTGGCTGCAGAAAAACCTATAGCGACATTGCTAATGCCTGCTGAATGCTAGTTGTTCATTCATAAAATGAAAATAACAATGTGAACTTCCTGAGATGTTAGGAAACCAAAATAAATTACTGTAATAAAGTCTTTAGCATTCCTAACCTATACAAAACTCAGCATTATAGAAATCTTAGCTAGGAAATTCACCAGCTGTTCTCTATGAGATCATCTGAATGACTTTATGAAGTTACTGAAGAGAAGCTGAGTTACATGTCTTCCTCAGGCTTGAACTGCTAGATATTGCCAATAATAAAAAACATTAAGTGAAACATCAAACAGTTTAGTTTACTTAGGCATTTGTTAAAACTTTCATCAAGTATAATTTTTGCCAGGTTCAATATTCTACATAAAGTTAAATATAGCTTTAATGCAAAATCAAATTGATAATGTTATGTTTGTTAACAACAATGGATCTGATGTTTGTCTTTTGTTACTCCAAAAAGATAAACCTATTGTTTTCTAAGGGAAATCATTAAGTAACTTGTTTTTAAAAGATATGTTATTTATTTTAGCATTTATTGCATATATATACTGGAATAGCTGTTATTTCTGTCTAATCGTATTTAGTAAGAAGAAAGCTATCAGTGAGAGTCTAACAGTATCAGAGCAACTTGCCATGTTTGAGCAGATGTTAAGCAGACAGTAGTTGAATGTTAATTTTGAGAGGGTGGTATGCTTAAGCCAAGCTGAAGTATGTTGCATGTGGGCCTTCTAGATTCGAGTACAATGCTCGATCTCTGGGGAGAGTTTTAAAGCTAAAGCTCTTTCTTTGGGATCCTCTATATGGACTCTATCAAGTCAGTAGAAAGCAGATCATCCCTAGGCTAAAGCCCTTCAGCTTTTGTTATTGGGCTCTGTAGACCTGTAATTAGGCCTCCTGGCAGGCCTTGCAGGCCAGTTAATGGTCATATGGAGTTTCTGTGAGGCAGACTGGCTTTGTATAAATCCTGGGTAGGAATATGTTTATGGGTCACTTCCTACCAGGACCAGGCTTTGTCCTTATGCCCTGAGGCTGACAGGGAGCAGGTTCCCTTGACCATAGACTGTTCTGTGTGCAACTCAAAATCTACTTCACTAATCCCCAGTGTAAACAGAGGATTTAGAAGGGCTTCTGTCACTTACAGTGCCAATTCACTTGGGTGTCTGTGAATTTATTTTCCCTGACTTCATTACTGAAAGACTGACAAGTGTGTAAGATTTTGATGGCTGTTTATACATCAAATGTGTGCAAATGTGCAGATCATTTTTAGTGGGTTTAGAATCATCCCAAATAATTTATGTGGGATAATTTAATGTGGAGTTGTATAAGTAGTTTCTTAGAATTGATTACCTTTCAATATCTTTGCATTTTAAATCATTAAAAATTGTGTATCAATAGTCAGTCTTTTCTTTTAAGTAGAACTATAGGTCTTCTTTTTCTTCTTAAAAGTAAAATAACATTGTGTAAAAAAAGTTCACCAAAGTGATCATGAGGATTTTAGATGAGTAAAATAAATAAATAAATAAAACTTTTATTATTCTGAATATTTTACATTAAGTAAAAGTTTTATTGTAGTATAGCAGAGCTTTGGAGGGGAATATCAAATTATTTTATAAAGTGTTTAATGAAAATTTGATCCATAAAGTCTTGAAAATAATGGGTGCATTTATTGAGAATTTTCTATATTGTCATTATTTAATTTACATTTTTCCTATGTTTTAAGTATTTTTAGAATGGTTCCTATGTGTACCTATACCTATGTTGAAACAAAGTATTTGGGTTTTAAGAAAATAATGAATGAAAATCTACTTTTCTTTTTTGTTTAATGTAATTTTTCTAATTTTGGTTTTTTCTTTATCAATGAAATGATACTAAAACTAGATTGTAAAGAGCTTAGAAATCCTAAGTGCATGTTGATAAGAACTGTCACCTCTCATCCATAGAAAAAAAAAAAAGAATGAAAGAAATTTTCTTTTGAAAGAAAGATAAAATGATGAATACTTTCCTGTCTCATCTAGTAAACAAGTCCTCAGCAGTTTGCATTTCATGATATAAGAATGGCTCGTGACAGATGTGGCTGTAAAGACCACATACGTGGATTGTATGATTTTATTCTGGTGGAACAAATAGGATCACTCATTACAGTTTAGTCTTTTTTTTTTTTTTTTAAACCCACCACCACCACCATCATCATAAAACTGTTTAAATAGAGCATCCTTTTGGTGTTGTACAACATCTTTCCCTAAATTTAGGAAAAGTTGAAGGCAACAAAGAGCCCTCCGTCTCTCTCAGGTGATACATTATTCATGCTCTTAGCATTAATTCTGTATATATTTTTTAGAATTTTTCTGAGTACTTTGTTGACATCATTTTCCCTCCCTCTCCTCTCCTGTTCTGTAATCCAACAAAGTTAAGATTTTGTTCTATTTTTATAGTTTTTAAAATGTTATTGCAGATAATTAGAAAGTACATAACATTTAGTTATTAAGAGCACTAAGTTTTATTGATGTTTGTAGAATTTATGACAAACATTGCATACTCAGAACTTTGTTCTCTCCTAACTAGGAAAACTATAGTGTGTGCTATTTGTCTGACCACTATAGAAATATTAATATAGTTTATATATATTTTAGAATTTAAAGAAAAAGTCGTGAACTAAACATGTAACTTTATTCTCTTTTAGTATTAAGCAAGAGTCAGTATTGGGGGGCTGGAGGGATGGCTCAGTGGTTAAGAGCACTGACTGGTCTTCTAGAGGTCCTGAGTTCAATTCCCAGCAAGCATATGGAAGCTCACAACCATCTGTAATGTAATAGATCTGATGCCCTCTTCTGGTGTGTCAGATGACAGCTGCAGTGACTTACATACATAAAATAAATAAATAAATGTGGGGGAGGGGAAGGGAAGGAAAAAAAAGAGTATTTATATTGATGGTGCATAGGAAGCTGATAGTGTTTGTGGTCTCTGAGTAGCAGAATTGGTAGACTTAAAGCATTCTATGTGCCCTGTCTTCCTTTCTGACTGTGCTCTGGTTATGCATTATAGGAAAGGTTTGTTCTGAATGTGATAAATCTTCCCTGATGGAACTTGACAAATGTGTACAATGGTGTAACTCCAACCTACGAGAACACGTTCTCCAGAAAGGCCCTTTACTCCTTTGGAAGTCAGTTTTCTCTTCCTTAATCTCAAGTAGCCACCTCTAATGTGCTTTGTGTTACTGTAGTTACACAAAATAAATGTAAAAAACCAAAAAACCCTAAATCAGTATGTGTTAGGTAAAGTATTATATACATATTGTTAACATGAATTTGTATCCAAACATTTTGTAAATTCAGACATTAATACCTTGGATATTTAATTGTATTTTCCACAGAGACATTCAATCTTTCACCGTTGTGATGTGAACTACTATTTCTCAGTGATTTTTGTTTGTTTGTTTCAGATGTTTTTCTGTTTCCATTTTGCTTCAGTATTTTATCACAAATAAATGTTGTATTTTCTTAAATGCCTTTTCTTTTAAATGAGAATTGCTGTATCTTTTGAAATTATATGGATTTTTCCCATACTTATGTATTTCATATTACTTGTTAAAGTCTTTTACTTTTAGGAGTAGCACCTCTTGAATATGATATACTTACTTTTATATATTGCCTCATCCTACTCTGTAAAATTTTGTTTTACCTCTATATATTATATAACAATATGTATATTTCTATAATTTTATATTATATGATGATTATATGATATTGACCCTGTATATTGATATATAATATATTGTGTATAATTAAGCAATATCATAATGATTAAGTAAATATTACACATTATATTTATCATATCTTGTACTTAGCAATATAAATATACTGTTACAGACATTTCTGTGCCTGGTTCCCTCTAAGATATGTCAGTTTCTAGTCCACGATAACTTTTTTTCCAAGATTTATTTTATTTATATGGGTACACTTTAGCTGTCCTCAGACACACCAGAAGAGGGCATTAGATCCCATTACAGATGGTTATGAGCCACCATGTGATTACTAGCAATTGAACTCAGGACCTCTAGAAGAGCAGCCAGTGCTCTTAACCACTGAGCCATCTCTCCAACCCTTGTTCACAATAACTTAAACAATAGAATCCTTGGTTTACTGATACTCAGTAGATGAGTAAATTACTGGTAGCATATGTAAATGCTACTGACAGACCACTGAAGTTAAATCCTGATCTGGAATTTAGAGTAATTTGGAAGCAAAAGAATTGGCTCAGTGTTTAGGACCACTTGCTTTACAGAGGGCCCACAGTTTGGTTCCCAAAACCTATGTGTTAGCTCATGACGTTTTCTAACTCCAGTGCCACATCTGATATACTCTTCTGGCCCAGCCAGGCAGAAGGCATACCCATAGTCAATATACATACATGCAGAGGAAACACTCATACAAAAAATAAAAATGAGTAAGTCTTTTAAAAATTTAAAAAGTAGTTATGGATTTCATTTTTATATGAAACATATGAATGCATATAATAATTTCTTCGCTATTAGTGTTTGTTGTTTAGAGTACTGTTGTAAGCTGCATCTCTTTAACACTCCTGTTTACATTCCTGCATTCATATAAGTGGTCCTAGACTGTCTTCATTATGGAAAGCTTCAGCAATGGATGCTTACTATTCAGGGAATACAGGGAAAACAGTTGTCTCCCGCAGTATGCCAATGGATTGGGTATTTTCTTTGGTTGTGATATCAGAGGGAATTCATAGTACAACTTCTCTCTCTATAGGGCAACCCATTGTATATTTAAATTACTGAGAGGTTTTTTTTTTTCCTTCCTATAGGACTACTTTTTAATTTAGAATTTATAGCTATATAGGTTCTCATAGAAACAGGTAAAAAGTGATAGTAGGAAAGTGGAGGGCGATGCAAGTCTGGGAAGGACCTCTGTGCTTACTCCTCATTCTTCCTCTCTAGCATGAGAAGGGAAGCTCCGCTTGGGTAATCCAGACCCACAGTTTCCAGACTTCCTAACATGGACGTCATGTATACATAGGAAATGCAGACGTCACTAGACTTTGAAAAATTTATATATGCAAAGGCACACAAAACAGCTTTTCTTTCCTCTTTTACAGTCCACTAATAATATTTAATTCAGTGAGCTAGTATGTCCACCTCACACCAGAACAGCTATAAATGTGGCCTGACAAAAGCCATAAATTTATATAAAACATAGGATTTTTTTCATAGGTTTTGGGGTTTTGTCTGCTCTGGTGTGTGTGGGTGTGCATGCATGCAAAGCTTGATTATGTGATTCTAGGGCTATGTAGATGACAGAGTTGCCACAGTGACAAAGAGTTAGCCATGCCTGCTTGAAGTCAACTTGAAACAAATGTTATCTGATCATCAAGCTTTACATATGCCTATTTTCAGAAAGGTTTTTGTTAGTATGCCAATTATATAGCACTTTTGCTTATAAAAAGTAATTTCAGTTTTGAATTTTAAGATAAGTTTACTTTTAATACTTTCTAATTAAATGCTATATGTCTTAAATTCTGACACCTTTGTAAAAGAGTATGTTAAGCTAGACAAACTGCAGTTAATTCTCCCTGTGACAGTAGTTTCATGTAAGCCGTTAAAGCCAAGCTGGCGAGGTTGGCAGTGCTCTTCCGTAGCCTTCTGAGCGCTGAGATTTCAAGTGTGTACCACCACATCTGGCTCCATGTAGACATTTGCTGTTGGTTCTAAATTATTCCATATGATTCATTCCTACTATTAAATTTGTTAATTAAAGCTTAAATAACCATTGGTTTTAATAAGAAGATGGTAATTCTGAGATTTTGATAAGGCCCTTAACATTGTAGAATTTTATTTATTTGTTTGGTTGGTTGGTTTGGTTTTTCGAGACAGGGTTTCTCTGTGTAGCTCTGGCTGTCCTGGAACTCGCTCTATAGACCAGGCTGGCCTCGAACTCAGAAATCCACCAGCCTCTGCCTCCCGAGTGCTGGGATTAAAGGCATGCACCACCTCTGCCCAGTCTAGAATTGTTTAAAAAAAAAAAAATCCTATTTGTGTATTGTCATTATTGTGAAAATGCAAAGAGACCTTGAAATGTAAGTGGAACTTAACAGAACCTTGTTGACTAAATCAAAGAACATTTGCATGTAAGAATACAATCAAATATTTCTTTTTAAAAATAAATCTCTCTCCTGCCCCAACTCCTCTCTTTGGTTTTTCAAGACAGGTTTCTGTATATGGTGCTGGCTGTCCATGGACTAACTTTGAAGGTCAGGCTGGCCTCAGACTCAGAGATCTTTCTGGTACTGCCTCCTAAGTGCTGAGATTAAAGGGTTTTGCCACACCAGGCTGAGCTTTATATCTTCCTATTTTTTTTTAATTATTTTATTTATTTACATTCCAGCCACTTTCCCCCTCCTGGCCTCTCTTCCACAGTTGCTCACTCCACTCCTCATCCCCCTTGACTGTGAGAGGGTACTCCGCCCCATACTGCACCCACCAGGCATCCCCTTCTCTGGGGCCTTAAGTCTCTCCAGGCTTAGGCACATCTTCTCCCACTGAGGCCAGAGCAGGCCGTCCTCTGCGATATGTGTGCAAGGGGATGGGGCTTGGGGGGGGGGGGGTTGGACCAGTTCCTGTATTCTGCCTGGTTGGTGGCGCAGTCTCTGGGAACTCCCATGGGTCCAGGTTAGTTGAGACTGCTGGTATTCCTATGGGATCACCCTCCCCTTCAGCTTCTTAAATCTTTCCCCTAATTTAACCATAGAGGTCCCCAACTTCAGTCCAATGGTTAGGTATAAGTGTCTGCAACTGTCTCAGTCAGCTGTTGGTAGGACCTCTCAGAGTACAGCCATGCTAGACCTTGTCCACCCCCCAACCCCCACCATGAGATGGATCCCAAGTTAGGCCAGTCACTGGACTGCTTTTCCTTCAGTCTCTTCTCCATTTTTGTCCCTGCAGTTCCTTTAGACAGGAACAATTCTGGGTGAGAAATTTTGACTGTGGGTTGGTAACCCTGTCCCTCCATTTGAGGCCCTGTCAATCTGCTGGAGTTGGACTCTCATGTTCCCTCTTCCCAATGTTTGGCACTTTGGCTAAGGTCACCCCCATTGAGTCCTGAGAATCTCTCACCTCCCTGGTCTCTGGGACTTTCTAAGGATCCCCACCACATCCCACCACCAGAGTCCATATATTTCCATATGTGGCCCTCTGGGCTCCTCTCCTCCCCCCCCCTCCCCGCCCCATACCTGATCCTGTTCTTTTCCCCTCTTACTCTCTCCTCCCACCCAGGTCGCTCCCTCCCTCCCATTGCCTTCCATGATGATATTGTTCCCCCTTCTAAGTGAGATCGAAGCATCCTCACTTGGGCCTTCTTGCTTGTTAAACTTCTTACGGTCTGTGAGTTATATCCTAGATACTCTGTATTTTTTAATAATATCCCCTATCAGTGAGTACATACCATGCATGTCCTTTTGGGTCTGTTACCTCACTCAGGATATTTTCTAGTTCCATTTGCCTGCAATTTCATGATTTCCTCATTTTTAATAGCTAAGTAGTATTTCGTTGTATAAATGAAACACATTTTCTGTATCCATTCTTCAGTTGAGGAACATCTGGGTGTTTCTAGTATCTGGCTATTACAAATAAGGCTGCTATGAACATAGTGGAGCACGTGTCCTTGCGTAGTCTGCAGTAGAAAAATGAAAATAAATCCATATTAATCACCTTGCACCAAGCTCAAGTCCAAGTGGATCAAGGACCTCCACAGAAAACCAGAGACACTGAATCTAATAGAAGAGAAAGTGGGGAAGAGCCTCAAACTCATGGGCACAGGGAAAATTTCCTGAACAGAATGCTAATGGCTCAACAATTGATAAATGGGACCTCATGAAACTGATAAACTTCTGTAAGGTAAAGGAAACTGTCAATAGGGCAAATCAGCAACCTACGGTTGGGAAAAAAAATCTTCACTAACCCTACATTTTTTAGATGTCCAATATCCAAAATACATAAAAAAAAAACTCAAGAAGTTAACCTCAAAAAAAGGGGGGGAGGGGATACAGAGCTAAACAGAATTCTCAATAGAGGAATCTACCATGGCTGAGAGGGCTTAAAAAATATTCAGAGTCCTTAGCCATCAGAGTCATTTGTAAATCAAAATGACTCTGAGATTCCACCTCACACCATTCAGAATGGCTAAGATCAAAAATTCAGGTGACAGCAGATGCTAGTGAGGATGTAAAGAAAGAGGAACACTCCTCCATTGCTGGTGGGATTGCAAGCTTGTACAACCACTCTGGAAATCAGTCTGGAGGTTCAATCAGAAAATTGGAAATAGTTCTACTGATGACCCAGCTATACCACTCCTTGGCATATTTCTACTGTGTAAAATTTATAATTCTGTTAGATAATAGTCCTATAGGAAGGCGAGAATATTCTTTGAAAGTCCTGTCAAGGTTAATACTTTTACCTACTTCTGTGCAGCACAAATTCTCAAGTCTTTCAAATGACAAATCCCATTTTTTTAATTGTTTCACCCATTGTCACTGTCATTGGTAACTATAATAATATAGAATGTATCTTTAAATATTAAAACTTAAGAGCTAAGAGTTGCTCTTTGATCTAAGGATTATTGAATATATTTCTATTACCTGGCTATCCAAAATACTTAGATAGTTTAAGATCCAACTTAATTTCAATTAAGATTCCTGCCTGGCCTTTGAAACAGTTGGAGCCTTTACCTTTTTTAGGCTGGCACAGCAAAGGAAGAAAGAAATTTTAGGTCATTGTAAGAAGTACCTAAGGTACCTACGGTACTCTAACAGTTGAACCTTCTGAGCACAGTCACAAAGGCCACCAAGTACTATAAAGTAGATCCATTTAACCTGTACCTCACAGTGAACTCCCTTCAGTGTCTTCTAATTACCCAATGAAAACAACAGCTCAAGGTCAAGGTATTCTGTTTGATGTTTTGTCTATGGAGTTCTGCATGGAAGAATACACACAGCAGACTGGGAAAATGTGTCTAGCATATACAGCATAACCACTGATGATTGCTGGGATACAGCAGTAGTTACTGGTAAATAGCTCAGCAGTTTCCCTATTGCTGCTTAGTGTCAATAGAAAAGTGGAGGGAGAGCAGGTCTCTTGAGCAATTTTAGTGAAATTTGCTTTTTTCTTACATAAGTTTTCAAATAATATGTAGCACTCCAAATTTGCTATCATTTTCATTATTTACTTAGAATTTTACAGGATAGCATGCTTTCCGATAGAATTTATTTGAAGAAAAATAATTGTGCTAGGGTCCATTCCAGACAGTGGACTAGTTGCAGTTCTTTGGATATTGTTCTTGCCTCTTTGGGGCTTACAGTATGAGACAGTTGTGCAGATGAGTATAAGGTGCACAGTACCTTGATGCTAATCTAGTTTTTAAGCTTGACTTTATCAGCTGCTATACTAAGTGCAAAGTGTTTCTTTTCAAAAGTACAGAAGAAGGAAGGATTGTCTGCCTCTGCCTTAAGAAACAAGAGCTCAAAAAAAAAAAAAAAACCAAACAAACAATAAGTGTAAATAATGAACAAAGAATTTCCACCTTTAAACCTTTTGTAATAATATTTTGTATTTTATATTTTCTCACCTGATATCTTTACAAATCCTATGAATTAACAATGGCTTCTAAAAAATGGTAGTATCAATGTAAGTAATAAAGTTCTTTTGATATAGTTACTGAAAGAATATTTATCATTGCCTTATTAAATATGGGGAAATAAGTGTGCCATTTTTTCCAAATGGTTTCATTTGCTCATGTTTTCTTTGTTGATCCAAATGAATGAAATTAGAATAAACAATCTCTAAGTCATTTGTAATCAGGAGCTGATTAATGGAGTTTGGTTTCAGAGCCATTATTCACTCACGAACACCTGATATCTTTCCCATAAACAAATTGTGTTTGTCCAAATTAAGAAATTAAATGAAGCATTTGATGAGTTTATGATTGACCCTTCCAACTCAGAGCCCATTAGTCAATGTCGTCATCATAGAAAATGGTTTGACTAATGTGTTGTCTGAGGAAGCATGTGGATTTATTATGACTTCTGATTAATGCTCACTGCAAGCCAGACAACTAGATTATAATAATTTTTTGATTCTCATTTTAACAGTCATTGAAGAATTTCATTTCTGATGAAATGCATTTATGTGCCATTAGATTTAGGGACGACTTTATGGTGTTGAGTGGGTAATTTTTTCAAGTATATATTTTAAAAGGGATTTAGTATAAACTTAGAAAAGGTGGCTTTAAATATGGCCATACATCTTTTGACTTTTGTGGACGTCATTCTTTCCTTTCAGAATAATAAACTTAAAAGACTTTTAACCTAGAATTTGTTATCAATAACTTTAAGAGAATAAAAATATTTGAATTTCTTTTATATTAATTTAAACTTTAATATGGTTACGTTCACCAATAAAATAAGACCCTCTTTACGTATCTGTTCGCAGCATTAGTACTGGATTTCCACTTTCACAACCTGGTTTTTTGTTGGTTTTATTTTGTTTTGTTTTCAAGTTAAGATTCAAAGCAATACACTGTGCTGTGGCACTTTCATATGTATGCATTCTTATATCCCGTGCTCATTTCTCCTCCTCTACATTCTTCTCTCACGCATTTGTTCCCATTTGAAGTGGATTTTTAATGGAAGAGTTTAGCTGAACAACTGTAACTTTAACTGTAGTTAGAGGCCTGCTCAGGCAGTGCAAGGTGAAAAATATACGGGGAGAAAGAAGTTAAACTCCTCACATATGGAAAAGTGTAATCTTCTGTAAGTGTAATGGAAGGAGGTCCTGGTAAGGATTTAAAAAAGTAAAAAACATAGGAAGTCATCACCATTTACAAGCTAGACGTATGTACAGGAATTATTGTTTTCTTGTGAAATAAATCAGTGTGCATGCCTCAGAAAGTGGGGACTGAGGAAAAGAAAGATCTGCATGCACCAGTACTTACTCTTTTGGAGACTCTCTGTTGTACTCATACTGTGCACATGTGGTGGTACACCAATGTTATTTCTTGTTCTTCCTGATTTTATATTTAAGAAGAAGGAAACTAGCACCAGATAATTGGCTGCCACACCGTCCTTACTCTTTCATTTAGTTTACAGCAGAGTATAGTCCTGATAGTCACAGGAGAACAATGAGAAAAGACAGCCATGAGTAATTTCTTTCAATACCTTAAAGATCTTAAGATGCACCCAAATTAGAATCTCCCTCCCAAACTTCTCCTTAGGTAACTGCTTTATTTTAATGAGATCAAAGTGTCAATGTAGCAAAGGATAGAGTGAGTTAGAAGATGTCATTGCATTGAAATTGATAGAGGAGAAAGTGGGGAAAACCTCGAAGATGTGGGCACAGGGAAAAAAATTCTCAACAGAACACCAATGGCTTGTACTGTAAAATCAAGAATTGACAAATGAGACCTCATAAAATTGCAAAGCTTCTGTAAGGCAAAAGACACTGTCAACAAGACAAAAAGGCCACCAACAGATTGGGAAA
>NC_034593.1:59449244-59474681 GCF_900095145.1 Mus pahari
GGGGGGGGGGGGGTATAGGGAACTTTATTTTGAGATAGCATTTGAAATGTAAATAAATAATAATAATAGTAATAATAATAATAATAAATTTTAAAAGATGTCATTGGTTCTTAACTCCTGTGTGAAACAGTACTAAGACTATTTGCATTCTTCTGCTGAAGGGGGATCCCCATGGGCCACACAGTGGGCTGAGAATTTCATTGCATCACATAAACAAAAGGACAGATATGGGGTTATTTGTAGCATGACCAAGAACTGAAGTTGCCCCTAGGTTATATTAATTTAGAATCTTTCTTTTGTTGAAGGTTCTGTGGTTCTTTTTTACTTCACTTGAAGATACAAACTAAGTCATAATTTCTTTTTTTTTTTTTTTTAAAGAAATTCTCAACGAGATTCTGCAGGCATTACATTTCCTCTGTGTATGACATGGTCTAAAAATATTTAAAGAAATACAAGACATATACCTCCCAAATTTTTAGGCAGAGTAACTCCAAAGCTTATGTGCTTATCGAATTTCTAAATATGTTTTCTGAAATATTTGGATATGGCTTTTAGATCTATGCATAGAAATTTGTTTCTGTTCAGTTTTGAATCAATTACAGTGACAAAGTAGTTGCTCAGCTATAAAGAAATAATTCAGAACAACTAAGTATTCCAAGATTACATCCCTACTAAAGAGAAAGCAGAGAGTGACTATGGCAAAATAGTATGAAGCAGCTAGGAAATACTGGAGGGGAGGAAGGAAATGAACTATCATTCTGAGTACTGACTGTCTGTCTATAATCAACATAGAGCAAAGTGCAAGTAATGTCAGGTCCTAAGGGAATGAATTCAACTCTGGAGAAAAGAAAAAGAATGGGAGTTTTAAACATGCAATATTGGGGAAAGCTAGGTGAAGGTCCAATACCGTGTTTCACAGCCTCCTGTGCCACTGTGAACTGGATGGTTTCCCACCAAATGCAGCTGCTGATGTTCTAAAATCTGAAAACAAAAATGGGATTTAGAGATGGAGACTTTGGGAGATAATTAGTTTTCTCTAAGGTCATGGTGGTGAGGTCTTCCTGGTGGGATTACGTACTTTTGCCACCACCCCACCACCACCCCACCACACACGTACACAAACACACTCCATACTACCAGCCATGAAGAACACCCTAATGCAAACCAACCACACTGATACGTTGACTGTAGGCTTCTAGGATCCAGAACTGAAAAAATGTTTCTAATGTCTTTATCATTCATTGTATTTTATGATGAGCTTCCTGAGACATCTCTATGATGTGTCTTACTATTTTTCCTAAGTAAGCCCACCTCTCTTCTAGCCTCAGACATTCTTAGGATAATCTCTGGAAGAAAATGATGCCCAAATGGGCTCAATAGAAATATTCTTAGTTTTTAAAAAAAGATTTATTTTATGTCTACCTAAGTTTTTTATCTGCATGTACATCTGTGTGCCAAAAGAGGGCATCAGATCCCATTTCAGATGGTAATGAGTTGCCATGTTGTTGCTGAGAATTGAACTCAGAACCCCTAGTGCTCTTAACCACTGAGCCATCTCTCCAACCCCTCTTAATTTTTTAAATTAAAATAAAACTACATCATTTATCTCCTCCCTTTCTTCTCTCCAACCCCATTCATATCCTCACAGTGCTGCCTCTCAAATTCGTGACCACACACACAAATATAACCTGCTGAGTTTACTTACTATTGCTTGCATATATATGGTTTTAGAAGTGAACACATGCTTAATTTTTAGGGGGCTCATCCCCAGGAAGGACTACACTCAGTGCCTTGAGTTACTTGTCTAGGGGTAAGTCTTGTGAGATTTCCTCCTTCTATTTATATTTAGCATACCTATTGGTGTTTTCCTCATGCAGGCCTTGTTTAGGTAGCCATATGGTTGAGGTACCCTGGGTACTTGCCTGTCAGTTCAGAAGACACAACTTCTCATCAGATTCCATCTCCTCTTCTGGGATGTTCCCTGAGTCTTAGGTATAGCAGTTGTGTTGCAGATGTATCTATCCACTGGGAAGATCCTACAATCACTTTTCTCTACACGTTGACCAGTTGTTTTTTTTGCAATGATTTAGTCTGTAGCCAAAGATGCTTTTTAAATGAAGAATGAAGGCTACACTCTATGGGTATAAAAATAACTATATAGAATGCAGTTAGAAATTATGCTGGTTTAATAAAGTTGCATTAGTAGGTTCTTCTCTTTGGTCCATGACAGATTATTGGCTAGGTTTTCAGTACCAGGCCTGTCTTCCCTTCTACTGAGCAGGCAGGCATTAAGTCCAGTTAGACAGCTGTTGGTTACTACCAGGATATGAACGCCACCACTATACCCTTAGGGTTATCTGGTTATGCTGGTGGTTGTTTTGGCACAGGGGCATCACAGCTGGGTAGCACTATTGGTGGTTTCCTTCCTTGAGGTGTTTGCATTGCACCTTCTCATACTGTGACAGCCATTCCTCAACAAGTTCCTCAGGCCAGTGCTAGTTCAGATCCTCTGAGTTCCATGTCCAAATTGGATGTTGTTTTCAGCAATAGGAATTTACTTACCTTCCACCTCTATAGGAAATTCGTTTTGCTCATTCTTACTACTGATATAATGCATCTAACAATAAGAATTTGTAGGTTTAGGATATAAGAATGAGGAAACCAAAAATATCCTAACTTTGAGTCAGTATACAAAAATATATACTACTAACTGGTAACTTATGTACTATCAGCTCTGGAAACATGTACATAATTATAATACTACATAGACTCAGCAGGTAGGGGTGTGTGTGTGTGTGTGTGTGTGTGTGTGTGTGCGCGCGCGTGTGCGCGCGCGCGCGCGTGTGTGTGTGTGTGTGTGTGTGTGTGTGCGTGTGCATGTGTGTGTGTGTGTGTGTGTAACTGAAGAAGAGGTTATGAATTTCAGAAGGAGCCATTTGTAATGTGAAGCACATTCAAAAATAAGTCTTTTAAATCCTTAATTCTGGAAAGGCTACCACTTCCCCACTTTTACTGATAGAGGTACACTAGATCCTAATAATAAGTTAATACCTGCCAATTATAAAAGCAAATAATACTGTGGTAGTTTTTTTTAACTTCATAATGAAGATATCAGAAAGACATTTAAGTAATGTCTAAACCTCCTCAAGACCTAAAACAAGTTATAATATACTCTGTATGTTGCCATTTTATACTCTGATTTCATATTTGTCAAGTACTGAAACCAATTGCTTGTTCTCCTTACAAAGGAGCAAGTGAAAGACTTACACTACAGTCTAGGAGAATAATTTTGATTCAGCCAGATGCTCTTCTACATTTCTCTATTAGAGTTAACCGTTGTTAGGCTGGGGGTGTAGCTCAGTTCATAAAGGGCTTGCCCAGCACACACAAAGCCCTAATCAGTCCCAAGAACCACATACAGTGGATATAGTATACATGTCAGTAATTCTAGCACTCAGGACACAGAGCCAGGATGCTGTCATTCAGAGGTCTCCTCACCAACATAGTTCTGTGGCTACATTAAGCCAGCCATAAAGAAAGAAAAAGTACCCATGGTGTCTTAATATAGACACTATGCATGTAAAATATTAACTTTAAGAGAAGTATGAGCTAGGAGTACTCTCAGTAAGTCAATTTATGCTTGACATTATATAACTTCTATGTTCACATGAACAACATCAATTTCTCTAACTATAGTAATAGTTTAATTTTTAATATTTTATCAAGTTCTAACAAAGAATGATAGCTGTTAAATAAAGCAATTAATAGAAATGCTGGTTTTAAAGCACTTTGGGAGACTATTTTGTCTTGTTCTGAAGTGTTAGAGTTTTTTTCTTTTACCAAGAATTATGAGTGGTATGCATTCATACTAATGGTAAGCCAATTTCTTTGCACAAATTAACTCAAACTTATAACATCACCTTTAGGCTGTAATAAGTCATGGAAAGAGGAACTGCTGCTGTGCATTTGTTAGGTGTTTGAAATAACTTCACATTTTAATATATTAATATTTTGCATGTTTGAGTCACATAAAGGATCCTACATTAGACATCACTCACTTGTGATTCAGAATTGGTGCCAAAGAAATATGAAAGTTAAATTGCTGGTAATATGTAGAAATTGATAATGAATTTTAGAGCATGGGTAAGCTCAGGAGTGAAACTGCTGTAAAAAGGACAAGACCAATGAGAGCTGAGCTTAGATATTAAATGGACAGTGGTTTAAATGCAGTGTATCTCCTCCAGATCTTACAGCGAGGACTAATATGTATGTGACTACACTGTCACTATCTTCAAACACATCAGAAGAGGGCATTGGATCTTATTACACATGGTTGTGAGCCACCATGTGGTTTCTGGGAATTGAACTCAGGATCTCTGGAAGAACAGTTAGTGCTCTTAACCACTGAGCCATCTCTCCAGCCCCAACAACTTTTTTTTTTTTTAAGATAACAACTTGGACCACTGCATCTTCACATGGTAGAAGACTTAAGAGTACAAAACATGGAGTAGTATCTAGTTCCCTTCATCAGAACTAAACCAGTCTATGAAGGCAAAATCCTTATGTGTTAGTTACTCCAAAAACCCCTACCTCTTAATCCTGTTGATTTCTGAAGAGTTATTCCAACTATAATGGGTTGGAATGCATAGTTAATCCAACTATAGATTAATGGTAATGAAGGTTTTAGCTCCTCAAAGAATCCTCCTCTGCCCATTGTAATGTACAGCAGCAGTTCCTCTTTCCATGACTTATTTCAGCCTAAAGGTGATGTCATGTCTAAGTTGTTAAGTACAGGATCCACATCACCATGCATGGTAAGTATTTAAGAAATCATTAAATGTCTCTGCCAAGACAGATTCCGGTCTATATTCAACATTGTTGGTTGAAAACTGTTAACTTTTAGGATGGTGGTGGTGGTGGTGGTGGTAGCAGCAGCCAAGTTTTGACAGTAAAATGCTGCATACACTTATTAACTTGTGCCTGTACACACATTTGTATACATATATACATATATTTATAGTCTATATTTGAATTATGTACAAATTTTCCTAAATTTAGGAAAGAGTTAGTGTTCAAACCATTTGTTAATTTTTCCCTAGATGCTGTCATTTATAACCTCCTCTGCATTTTTGAAGCTGGATCTTAATACTTAGCCCAGTATAGCTTGACTACGCCTGGCTCTTCTTGAATGCAGAGATTACAAATGTAGAGCATCACATCTGGGTAAATCATCGACTCTTGTAATCTACCTTTAAATGTATGTAGATGGTCACATGGTTTTTTATTATGGAAAAATAATTTAATACAGAAAGATGCTCAGTTCTCCTTTCTATGAAGTGGGCACAGGATAACACTTGTCTCATAAGATTAGAAGATTAAAAGTACTGTAGCCTTATTGGACTGGTGAAGTCTTCTCTCACTGTTCAGAGGAAGAAACCCATCAGGAAAAAGTCCCTGCCATTCTGCCTGTTGCTGCCTTTGGTCTTACTGGTGCTCTGATCTGTTTTCCTAGACTGGCATAGAGAACAACTTCTCACATTTGCTCCTTTGATTAATCCTGGATTTAAATAGAAAAAGAGAATGTCTGGTTGAAGACCAGATTTTAGTACACTATACACATGCATGAAAATATCATAAGAACACCTATTTTTGTGCAGTAAATACATACTAAGAAAAAAATTAATTTTGAAAAAAATTGCATGAGAACCAAGTAATTTATTAAGAAATACCAAGTTCTGAATGTCCTCTTGCTTTCTAAGAAGAATTGACAATTGCGTAGTCATCAGCACCTGTGATTATTTAGTAAATTTAATGTGTGGGTTCCAGAAGCATGATTTCTGAATCCCTTTTTTTCTTCAGTTGACAAATCGTGATATGTAAGATCTCTGTGATTGGTAATTATATATAAAAGACATGACAAGGTTAGCTGAAACCTATGCAGCAATGTCTTTGGCCAGTGTGCAGACAAAAATGACTTTGACTTTATTTCAAGTAACACCATGCTTTATCACAACTGTTCAAGGGGCAGAGAATAAGTGAGATACCTCTTTTCTCACCCCCAACCAAAGTTTAAGGATGGTCTTGAAAAGGGGACAAAAGAATAACAAGAGCAAGGGGTTGGGAAGGATGTGGGTACAGCTGTCTTCTAGACAAGGCAAGATCAGTCTTCTTATGAACTCACAGCAGCTGTGGTTGCATGGATAAGAGCAAACATGGACTGGGAAGAGGTTCACCCCCAGCTGAGGACAACTGATGACTTCTACGGGAAGAATGAGTTTTCTTTGAAGGCTGTGGCACCTTCTAGGTTAGGAATATATGGGCAGAACAAATTATACTCAATTTGAGTTAGGAAAAACCGAAGAAATCAAGCTGAGGAGTAATAGGGTGAGGTGGATCCATGGATTATTTGAGGACAATTATTCATCATGTTGTATATTAATTAACAATATAAGTAAAGTGGTGGCAATTTCTTCTTTAATTAGGCACTATAACTCAAACAAAGAACATTTGTCTTTCTCGTTCCCCAAGGCTTCTTTCAGTTGCACACTGCCAGGCCATTGCCACTTGTGCTTTTCTCTGATATTCTCATTTGTTACATCTAGATTTGCCTTTAAGCTGTATATATTTTACTGACATTTTCTTCAAAGAATCAAGCTAGAACCAGATGATAAAATGAGTGGTGCTCTCCAGCAGATACATTTACAGTATTCAGCTGTTTGTAGGTGATTTTTCTGGGCTGTAACAAAATAAAGCCTAAAGCATCATATTAACTGTACTGTTTATGTGGGTGCTAATACACTTTGAATAAAGCCCTCAATTACTAAGCATTTTTGAGGCCTGACAAGACAGTCCCATGACATTAATGGTATCTTTATAACCTTTTTAACTTCTTGTCTCTCTGACAGAACTCTACAATAACAGCAATGGGTTTGCCCTTGGCAAGCAGAAACTCATTTTGAGAGGATAATAGGTATTTACTATTTAGATAGCTGGCAATAAAATTTCTCTGAATGAGATTTTCCTGAGAAACTATAAACTGATTGAATTACTTCCTTTAATGGACTGGAGGAGTGTAATAAGTTTGTTGAAGCTTTACATCTAGTGTTGTGCTTCCTTTTTTAGAGACATAGAAATGGCCTGGTTTGAGTGAATTATGAGATTTGGTAGAACCTATTCACCATTAGAAAGCTTATTCTTATTTTTTTTTTATCTAAATTAAAACATTTTTAAATGCACAAATTCTTTAAGTTAAAAAAGGATGTGATCAATGTGTCTTCTTACTTCAAGCTTTATTTTAACCAGAAGTAACATTTAGCAGTTTATGCCTGCTGAGATCTGTTCTTATGAAATAAACCATACTAGAGACATTAGCATGAAAAGTCACCTTGTTTTTCTAGCTGATGTCTTTCTCTGCTCCTTTTAAATAATGAAAATCCATAAAATATTGTTTCCTTTGCCTAAGGAACGAAATGAAAGTTAAGTTTTATAAATAACATTAATATAGTAAATGTTTCTGCTTTGTGTTCAGTTTATCAGGAGACATTTTTAATGGCTATTTAACTTGAACCTTAAAAATTTTTGTTTAACAGTCTGTGATATAAACTATAAGAAAGAAATTTCACATTAGTTTTGTGGAAAGAAAATACTTAAAATGTATTTTATTACTATAAAACTTGATTAAGGAGCTTCTCAAAATTCTACTTAATGTGAACTCTGTCAATAAATGTCAACTTGAAAATATAGTTCATGATTCTCAATTTAAAGTGTGAAAACATACATAAAATATATTTGGTAATTCTTACTGTAAACATTTTTCTTTAAAGACAAATCCATTATGGTCCTTGGGGGTGACAGCTTGCAGAATATCTTTCAAGGCCATGAATTTTGCACAGAAGTACATCAAATTCTGTATTTTTATTGGCAATCAGAATTTCATATTTGTTGCTATAATAAAATTGTGATTGAAATGGGACCTTGAGTGTCCTGTCCTTATGTGAAGTACTTTGAATCTGAATATCACACAGATCCTAACTTAGAGCATGTTCATTTTCTCTTAAGCCCTTGGCACTGACACATCTATTGCTGGCATTGTTTTTCATTCCAGCAGATCTGTGCTGTTGGCACCACTAAGTACAAGGGACAGTAGTTGTGATAGGAAGAAGTGAAGAGGCAAGTGGTAATATTCGTCTTCTCTAAGTGCCCTACTCTAGGTCTTTACTACAAACTATAAAAGTCTTCATAATTTACCTGTGGATTGTTTTGGTGTCATGCTTTTCTCCCTTCTTAGGATTTTAAATAAATAAACAGTAATGAAATATTGAGAAATAATGGCTTGTCTAGTACATTTTTTGACATTTGTTTACAACTTGCTTGGAAGATATTTAAATAGAAAGTTGGGATTACAGTAGAATTCTCTTCATTAATATTCAATTCCATTTTAATCAGATAGTCCTAACGTTGTTTGTAACACAGATTTACTGGCAGCAGCAAGGATATGCTGAGTACGCTCTGGCATTGTAGTTGTTTATTCTTCAATAAAACATAAATACAGGTTCACTATGTTTTTCAGTATGTCCAATTTGTTCTCAGATCAGATAGTGATATTTTTTCAATGCCCAAAATTAGCACAGATTTTGTGTTAATTATTATAATGCTTTTCATGAATAAGGAAGTCATTAGAGAAAAATAACACCATGGTTATTTTTTTTTTATTTTTATCTCTTAAATGATCAAACATAAACAAAAGAAAAGAAAGATATTCATGTTTTTCACTTAAAGTATATTGCCACAATTGCACATAAAGAAATAATTGCTATATGTTCCATTGGCCACCAACTTCAGTACCATCATTACCACCTACCTGTGTTAACTTTATGAACATGTTATCAACATGGTAAACATTTTGAACAAAAAATTATTAATAATGTAGGACTTGAGGACTAACAAAATATACATTCATAACACCATTTCAGAGTATAAAATATTTTTTTGCTATGCAGTTTATTAAACAGTTCCTATGTTGATTTTTTTTTTTTTTTTTTTTTTCCTTTTTAAAGAGACTTTCCATTTTAACATGAGGAACTGTTGTCCTGGGTAAGGCTTTTTTACATGGAAACAAAGTAACAGATTGAAGTGGTTTCAGGGCTTTAATCCCTTGATAAATTAGCCAGCAGGCTAGCCTTTTCATGGATGTGCTCAACAACAGGTTGATGCCATTTGGGCTTTAGCAGTGAGAGCCACCTGAGGGAATAGGGAATGAATAAGAAGAAATGTGGCATGGGAAGAAGAAGGCATGGTTGTTAGCTTATGCTAGATCAGGCAACTAAAGTCTTACCCATAAGGAGCCATTGTATCTGATAGTCTAGGTTTACTATTGAGTTTTCTTAAATTGATGCAGTCTTAAGACTCCCAGGTTGACTTTAAGGGAACGATGCACTTTATTAATGCATTTCTCAATTTTAAACTAAGTTTATAAATATTTTACTTTCTGAATTTGTACTTTTTGAAAACAAGATCGGGGCTTTGGAATTTGTTTAAAGATTATTTTTAATCAAATAGAAGGAAATATTTTATAATGCACACAGATTACAACTATTTAAATAATATTGCCTATTTGAAAACAGATGTTTATAAATTATTGTTAAATCTATGTTATTAAAATAATTTTATAGTTTTCTGAACTAATTGCCTGATGAAAAAAATCTTTGCCCTGTGTTATTTTATATATTGGGCAACATATTTAATTAATACCGTAATAAAGAATGGTGGGAGTTTTCATCATCATTGTTAACAAGACTTAATAAGGAAAATGATTCATTGAGACTTTAATGAAAGAATGTAATTTCATGGAAACTAAAAAGAATTTTCCTCAAGGAAAGCAATCTTTAAAATTATTTGTTTTTTTATCTTAAAGTTCCTAAAGTAATTGGTATCTTAATATTAATAAATATTTGAATAATATAGGAAGTTGTTACAGGTCCAAAATCATTTAAATAACTTGCTACCCCATGAAGCCCTGGGTCTAGGCTTTTAATTTTTCATTTAGAATGGGGGGATTTTAAGGATCAATATGAAGATCTGTTGATAATATTATATTTAATTAGAGTAATCAAAAACCATGCTCAGAGCATGACACCTGCCAGGGAGTGCTTCAAAAAGATAGTAAGCAGCATGCATTAGAATCCGCTCTTGCTTGTCCATGAGCACTAATCTAGCGGAAGTCCCACATGGGGCGGCTAGTCAGCTATTTTATTGACTTTGATCTGGTTTGGGGGGCAGTTTATTTTCCCACAATGCCATTGATCAATGATTTCCTTTCAGCAGTGATGTAATTAAAGGGCTTTAGTCGGCTTCTGCTGTGTTGCCTTGAAATGTATTATTCTGGAGATTTAAAGGAGATCGATAGGGTGCAGTGGCCCGGTGTTTAGACTGGAGTAGGAGGACCCAACGGAGAGTAGAAGCATGGAGAAACAAGGCTTCAGGACACAAACAAGATGTTTACCTGGGACCTTGAACTGACCTGTTTACAGCAGATCCTGGATAACCAGTAACAGTTTGTACCTATTGTTAATCACAGACGCAAACTACTTTGTCCTCTTTGTTATTGATTTTTTTACAGTTTGTTTTAAAGCAATTGAAGTCAAATATTCCTCTTGTCAAATTAAAAATTTTAATTTAAATATATTTACCAGAAATGAAGATTCTAGATGCCTCCCTCATGAAAGACTAAAACACAGTTAAGTTTAAGAATGAAGATAAAGACTCATTAGATTTTTTAAAAATTCTTTTGTCTTGTTCTGTCTCTAGCTTGCTACAGATGTAGTTCTTGTATGTTTAAAAATTCATATGCAGCAACTAGTATTTCAAAACATTCACATTTCACTAATTAATTCAGATGGCACATAACTAACTGTAAATTAAGAGTTTTGTTTAATAAATTAGCAAAATCAATTCAGAAGGTTGAAAAAATAATTTTTAGACTGTGTAGCCCAAGCTTAGTGAGTGTTAATGAAATAAAAATAAGTTACAGACAAAGGAGTGAGATTTAAGTTTCCTCAGTGGTTTTCTGTGTTGCTTCATTAACAAAAATCCTGAAAACAAAAGGACAATCCCAGACAAAGCAGACTCCAAACTTTGGGAATCCTGCCTGCTTTTCCAAAGGAGCCCATGGGTCCATTTGCATAGTTTAGAATGTAAGGAATCCTGCTTAATCCTCTTAGACTTTTTTGCTTCCTACAGATTTTGTTTGTGCTCATTTTGAAAAATGTGTTAGTGAAAAGACTTCTAACTGCACAAGTGAGCTTAGTCTTGAATTCTAATCCTCTTTTTGCTTTTTGTTGCTTTTATGATTTTTACAAGTCATAGCAAATCATAACTGCCTGGGTATCAGCTTTCTTATCTGTAAAACGGGCTCTAGTTTTAGAGAGGCTGGGATTGGTCCAGCAAGGGTGTGCAGTGTATCAAGGCACTTTGACTGAGCCACATTCCAGCAGGCCTGCTTCTCTGGAAGAGACTGCCACTTTCTTCAGTGCTGATCTGCTGGTCAGTTGTGCTAGTCTTAAAACTTATTTTCCTAACCTTGTGAAATCTTGGTTTGTTATTCAGTTGTTAGGGAGTTCTCAGCATCAAAAGCATATAGCAAACAGCAGCTATACTTAGGGATCAAAGAGGAAACAAATAGAGTTTATCTCCTCTTTTCTAAATATAGTCAACCTTAGTATTTAGCTTCCTGATGGAGGTGACATGTTATCTAGCCATGAACAGACATGATAATGTACTTCATGTGATCTGGTCCCTATAAATGATAATTTACAAATCTGAAAATTGTTTGCATTTTAATTTATATTCACGAAACTTTAGAATGAATTAATTTTTCATAGCTTCTTTTAAGAAGAATAAAAACTAGAAAATAAATGTTACATGCAAGAATGAGGAGCTGGAGGAATGTTAAAGGCACAGTCCCTTCTTAGTGGATTTACAAACCAGAAAGAAGCACATATCACAAAAAGAAAAGAAAAGAGAAGGAATAAGATATAAGACATAATAAAAATGGTCATAAATAAAAATATGCATAAAACTGGATTGAGGAAGAGAAGAAGGAAAGATATTGGAAATGTTGTATGTGTGTGCTTGATTTATGTATCTGCTTAATTCTTCCTTCCATGGCATTTAGCATTCTCTAATATTACACTGTATGCCCCACTGGTGAGTTTCCATCAGGCTTTCCTTAAAAGTAAGTCCCATTAGGGCAGGGATTGTGCCTATTTGTTTTATAACATATCACCATCCCAGAAGGAAAGCTCGCACATCCTTACCTCAGAAAAGTAATTTGCACATCAAAGTTCATCAAAGATTGTGGACTCTTGAGAGCTACTGTCTATCTACAAAGACTAAAAAAAATATATAAATTATGCTTTAGGATGTGAACTTTAGAAGCAGAGATTAACAATAAGATGTCCTGTAACTTACAGGAAGAAAAACAAGAGTGTATTGAGACATGATTACACACCTGTTATCGCAACACTTGGGAGACTGAGAGGCATTATGAGTTTGACGCCAGCCTGGGCTGCTTCAGAAATATAAAAAGTGCACGTACTCATTCACTCACAATTTAAAAACATAAAATTCTAAAAAAAAAAAAAATCATTTATGACTTTGCTAGTGCATAGGTTATGAAAGTGATCAAGTGTTGGGGAAGTTACCCATCCAGATGGTGATGTCACCAAGAAAGCTAAGGAAAGCATTAGAAAGCATTATAACAAACAAGGCTGAAGAAAGAAAGCCCATCCTGAGTATTGGCTGTTGTTAAAGATATGAATTTTACATAATATTTATAAATTAAATTTATCCCACCAGCAATGGAGGAGTGTCCCTCTTTCTCCACATCCTCACAAGCATCTGCTGTCACCTGAATTTTTTATCTTAGCCATTCTGACTGGTGTGAGGTAGAATATCAGGGTTGTTTTGATTTGCATTTCAAAATGTTGAACATTTTTTCAGGTGCTTCTCAGCCATTCAGTATTCCTCAGTTGAGAATTCTTTGTTTAGCTCTGTACCCCATTTTTAATAGGGTTATTTGATTTTCTGGAGTCCATCTTCTTGAGTTCTTTATATATATTGGATATTAGTCCTCTATCTGATTTAGGATTAGTAAAGATCCTTTCTCAATCTGTTGGTGGCCTTTTTGTCTTATTGACAGTGTCTTTTGCCTTGCTTTGCAAGGCCTAGTAAGCCATCAAAGAGGTCCTTGGTATTGCAAAAATTATATGCCCCAGTACAGGGGAATGCCAGGGCCAGGAAGTGGGAGTGGGTGCGCTGGGGAGCAGGGCAGGGAGGGGGAGGATATAGGGGGCCATGGGGATAGCATTTGAAATGTAAATGAAGAAAATATCTAATAAAAAATTAAATTTATCATATTTTTCAACACATAAAATAAAGACTCTCCACATAACCATTATCGTATGGCTATTATTTGTGCCCATGGACACTATGATGTAGTATCAGTTCACTACCAGCTTCTTCTCAGTCATTTTCTTCCTGCTCATAACAGTTTCTTACATACTGGCTCTGTTCTGTCCCCCACCTTCTCTATTGAGTTTCTTACCCATTTTCCCTGAATATCAAATCTCATCTATATGCAACTACTTTACGATTCCAGCCCATTCCCCTTTTCCAGCTGCATCCTTGCACAGTAACTTCTGGTTATGTATATTTAAGTGTCACACAGGTAGACTTGCTCTGAATTTATCTTCTATTTGCATCCTCACTTGCTCTTTTTTTTCTTCGTTGATGATATTTTTTTCAGTTGCTCAAGGAACATTTTTGTAAGTTCCGTACAGAAAGCATTCATTCCATCACTATGGTATGTAGCTTGGGTATAATTTGGGTATGAAGGGTTGTCACCCAAAGGCTCAGGTGTTGAAGGTTTAGTCTTTAACTAGTAGGTCTGATTATGGGAGCTGTGATTTCGATGGAGTGCTCTATTGATGGTTTTTTAATTTGGTGGCATTAAGGTATGGGAGGTTTGGCCTGGTTGAAGGAAGCAGCTCACTGTGCCTTTGAAAGGTATATATTTTCTCCATATCGTTCTTGTTTAGCACTTGCCTCCTGACTACCATTAAGTAACTTTCTTCCTTCTGCATGCACTCAGGACCAGAACAGTTGATCCAACTGAGACTAAAATCTCTGGAACCATGAGCCAAAAGAAGCCGTTTCTTCTTTCAAGGCATTATATTAGATACTTTGTCACAGGAACAAGTCTGACTAACACAGAATGTCATCATTTCCTGAAATAGCTTTGCATGTTACCTGTTGAGGCTTGAATCTGAAAAACCATTCTTTAACATAGCATCTAAAAGGTTCTTTTTAAAATGGTGTGTCGGGGGGGGGTGTACGTGTGCTTGTGCGTGTGTGCATGTGTGGGCGCGCACATGTGCTTGTGCGCGTGTGCGTGTGTGTTTGTAGGTATGCCCCATGTGTGCAGGTACTCACAGAGACCAGAAGACAACATCAGGTCCCCTGGAGCTAGAGGTACAGGCAAGCAGACATGAACCTGAGATGGGTCAGAAGAATTCAGGTTCTCTGAAAGAATAGCAAGAGGCTTTAACCTCCTTTTAATCTTCTCCAAAATATTTTTTGTGACTTCCATCTGCCTCTTGGATTAATTGGAATTATTAATAATATTTCAAGTACTTGATGATTTGTTCAGATCTACTCTTCCAGCTGCACTTTGGATGACTCTTTATTAAAGGCACCAGACCTGGATGTAGTGGTAGATCCTTCTAAACAGCGCTAGGTGGCTGTGGCAGGAAGATGTGAGTTCAAAGTGAGCTTGGACTCTTTAGCAAGTTCTAGAGTAACCTTGGCTACAGCAATGAGACTCTGCCTTAAAGAACCAAACCAAAGTAAGACATGACAGCAGCCACTGTGGTACTTGCTTTTAGTTCTTCGGCATCTGCCTGAAATCCTTGCCTCCTCCCTCTACTTTAATTAATTTAGTAATTCTCATTGCATCAGAACAAATTGTATATTTCAGTAAAGACTTCTTGACAGTTAACAACAGATTACAGCAGTTTCTCTAGAAGTGTTAAAAACTTTGCCTTCATAGCATTCACAGCAGGTATTTAATTTGATTGACTTTTATGATTATATAATCTTTTTCTACCAATCATTATTATTGAATCTGTCTCTCCTTTATATATCATGTTCTTCATACCTAAGTTTCTACCTTATAGTAGGTATTTGCTAAATATCAATCATCTATCTCTGTAAAAATGATTCAATTCTTTTGCAGTTTCTCAACATTTTGTGCTTCTCAAGAGTTTTGTCTCATTATAAATACTAACTATAATTTCTGTTAGGTATATAAATAAATATACAAAATCAGCAAATAACTATGAAAGATAAGCTTAGGTTGCACAATGCAGCCCGAGAGTCAGGACTTTGCGAGCGTGCTGGGAGCCCCTCCTCTCTGTTGTAGCTACTTGCATTCCTATTCTATTGCTTTTGTCATTGTTTTATTTATATTTTACTGAATAGGAATTGCTCAGTTAGATAACTAAGCTTTTAAATCTTAAAAAGAAAAATTTTTCAGGGGCTGTTGAGATGGCTCAGCAGGTAAGAGCACTGATTGCTCTTTCAAAGGTCCTGAGTTCAAATCCCAGCAACCACATGGTGGCTTACAACCACTTGTATTGAGATCTGACACCCTCTTCTGGTGTGTCAGCTACAGTGTACTCATGAATAATAATAAATAAATCTAAAAAAAAAAAAATCGCTAAGCTTTGCCTGCTCTAAACTGAAAACTAACCTTTGTTTCTAGGTGTCCCTAGGCTGTATGTATAAACCCATTGTGTTATTTTGTGTGTACATACAGTTCATTGAATGAACATCCTGTAATTTTTTTTAAAATCTGTCTCCTGTTAATGGAATTTCTGTGTTATCTTCAGTCAGTAGCTAATATAAGCACAACTTCTTAGAACCTTCCTGTAAATGTCTGTGTTCTGGGACATTTGTGTATGATCTTCTCTGTCTTATTGAGTTGCCTTGCTGTGTTGTGGATTATGAATAATTCTAAATCTACATTTTTCTAAATGCTACATTTTTCTAAAATGTATCATTTGTATTATATTTTTATTGTTCTAAACAATTTTAAAATTCAAATATGTTTTGATCATATTCTTCTTTTCCTTCGAGTCTTTCCAGACCCTCTCCTGTTCCCTGCCCACTGCTCCCTACCCACTGCTCCCTGCCCACTGCTCCCTGCCCACTGTTCCCTGCCCACTGCTCCCTACTCACTGCTCCCTGCCCACTGCTCCCTGCCCACTGCTCCCTGCCCACTGCTTCCTGCCCACTGCTCCCTACCCACTGCTCCCTGCCCACTGAACTGAAGTTCTTTCTCAAAGACAAATAAAAATCCAATGCAACCCCACCCCCCAAAAAAAGAGTAAATAAAAGCACACACCTAAAAACTGTGGAGTCCATTATATGTTGGTCAACTACTACTGAACATGAGGCCTGACCTGGCATGGTTGATAGGCTCAGTATCACTCTTTTGAAAAAACAGATTTTCTTTCCCAACAGATATAAGTGCTCAGGTTTTAACATTTATCCTAGTGGCTAGATTTTCTTTCTTTCATTCCCTTTTTTAAACAATATAACAAATTAATAAGATGAAGCAAAAACTATTACATTGAAGTTGGAAAAAACAAACCACCAGGAAAGAAACAAAAACAAGCCCAGGAGAATGCACAAAAATCAGTGACCCACTTGTTCGTGCACTTAGGAACCACATAAAAATAGTACACTGGAAGCCATACTATAGATACAGAGGATCTGGTGCAGATCCTTGTAGCCCTGTGTGTGCTGCTTCAGTCTCTGGGAGTTCAGAGGAGCTGTGATCATGTTGATAGAGAGAGGGTCTTTGTTTTCTGGTATCCTCCATCCCCTCTGGCTCTTTCACTCTTTCCATCTCCTTGTCCATTGAGTTCCTTGGGCTCTGAGGGCAAGGATTTGATGGGGACATCCCTTTTAGGGCTGAGTGTTCCAAAGTTTCACACTTGTTTTATAATGTCTAGCTGTAGGTCTCTAGATTTGTTTCTATCTGCTGCTACAGGAAGCTTCTCTGATTGATGAACAAGGGCCTGGCCTCTGGGTATAGTAGAATATCATTAGAAGTCATTTTATCCCTACATTTTTTTCATTGTTAAGACCAGTATTATTTGGTTTTACCATAGGTTCCTGGGCTGTTTAATCTCAGGTCTTTACTCACCTAAGCAGTGTTAGGTATAGGTTCCATCTGATAGAGTGGCCCTAAAGTCAAATCAGTTATTGATTGGCTACTCCTATACCACCATTGCCTTAGCAGATCTTTCAGACAGCACACCATTATAGACAAAGGATTTGGGGCCGGCTTGGTATTTTGCATTTCACTTCAGCAATTAAGCAGAGTATGTTCCTGTACCAAAGATACTATAGCATAGGGATGAAGGCTCTGTTTAGCCACTGACTCCACATCTTCATGTTCAATAAGTTGTGTAGGTGTTGCCTTCAGTAATGGGGTTTTGCTGTTAGTTTGTAGAGAGCAACCTATACTCTGGGCAACAGCCTGAGTTGTTTGGGGATTCGCCATGGGGCCCCTTTGGCTAACAACTCAATTAGATATAGTCCATTTTTTGTACTAGAAGCTACATTTGGTGACAAGAGATAGCCCAACTGGAACTGTCTCATTTATTATCTTTTTATTTCATTTAGATTGCCTTCATATATGTGTGTATTTTAGGAGACTTCTACTGTATTAGGTTTCCATATGATCACTCAAATGCCTCTCAATTTTAGCTGTCTCTCCTTGTATTCCTTCCCTAATGTGCTTAAGTGGTTAGTTATCCCATGCTCTGTTGCCTTCATTTTTCCTAGGCATCTGAAGCTGTTCTCGGTAATTTTATATGCTTAGATAAAATGGTTTTGTACATTACAATCAATAAACATTTATGCATGTCTGAATATCACTCTTCAGCAAACCATCATCTTCCTCATTCCCCAGTTTCAAGATGCGCTTCCATTCTGGTTTGGGTGTGGCTAATGGGATGAACACTGACCAAAACCACGTTGGTGAAAGGAAGAATTTGTCTTCCCAGTTAGTCCATCACAAAGGGAAACCAGGGTGAAACTCAGACAGGAACCTGAAGGGGAGCACCTACTCCCATACTCTGCTAAATAAAATGCAATCCAACGACTCCTGGTGACGTCGATTGCTATCCTCATAGACAACAGCATTGCTCAGTCCTCAGCAGAGAAGCTTCTTGCAACAGATGGCAGTTAACACACCCCACAGCTGGTCACTGCGCAGAGAGAAAGACTGTGGAGTGTCCCGATCTAAGTGGGATGTATACAGAAGCAGGGCAGAGAGACGGTTAGAATCAGAGGTGCTAGATGACTTCAAGGAAACAGTATTTTTGAGATACTGCAAATTAAATGAAGATGTGAACTCACAGTGACTGTGACAGTGTACATGAGACCTACTCAAGCCAGGCAAAATTCTGCCACAGAAAAAGAGGGCACAGAGTTTCATCCTTTGAAATTGATAGCTCCTGGGAGAGAACAAAACAGTTCTCTTCAAGGGAGTGACACTGAATATCAACCACAGTCCAAGACAGGCCCCACACTCCAGGGTATTTGCCTCACACAAATCAGACTCTGTAATTGTTTTGTGTGTGCTTTTTTATTTTGATTGTGTTTTCATTTTTGTTTATTTTAGAGAGAATGAAGTTAGGTGGTGATGAATTTGAGAGGGATTGGGCAAAGGGAGGTGAAAATGATCAAAATATGTTATATGAAATTCCAAAAAATAAAAATCATTTTAAAAAACAATCAACATGATTAATAAACATAGTCCATTTTTGTTTCATGGAGAAAACTAAGAGCTTGTTAAGACTACCATTCTGTGTTATGTTGAAATTAGTTATTGCAGTTGGTTCATGGAAGTATTCCTTAATGGCATTATTTGATTTAAAATACACAAATAGATTTGTATCCATTGTTCCAAAATTGTATATCTATGATTAGATTTTTATTAGCCATTTATTTTTAGGTTTCATAGAATTTCTGCATGGTATTATGGACTTGTCCTTTATTTTACAATTAAGTATTTTAAGTATTCAGAATAGATAATTGCATCTTCTAGCTTAAACATCACTGTGTAACTTTCATGCATACTTGACACGTTTCTTCTCAGTTCACCACTGGTTAGCATCCCCCCCCCTCTCTCTCACACACACACACTCCCTAAGTTCTCACCCCCCCCCCCTTAATTTGCTGGCAATCAAGTCTGTGTCTTATTCTTTTTTAAATTTATTTTGGTTTTGAAACTAATATCATTATATCATTTTCCTCTTTGTCTTTCCTCCCTCTAACCCTTTTATATACCCCTCCTTGGTCACGTTCAAGTCTATGGCCTCTTAAATCAATTGTTATTACACATGTTATTACACGCATGCATGCGTGTCTGTGCACATATGTGTTCCTAAATACAACTTGCCTATCCTGTTATGCTGTTGTGATATTACTCATAAGGATGTTTTCATGGCTGACCATTTGGTATTGGCTAGACAACTGGTGTGCTCTTCCCCGCTCTTAGCATCCCTTAGTTGCCTGTAGTTGCTTGTGTAGGGTTGAAGCTTCATGGGCTTTCTTTCCTCCATTCCCTTTAGCATGTCTCTTGTTGTGTTTAGACAGTCATGTTGGTGACACTTTATAGGTGTGGCATCTGACATTCCTAGGAGACTAAGTCTCACGGCAAACTCCTTGATCTTTAGCAGATGCCTTAGTTTTCTCTGGTAAGTAGTCTACCACTGATCTGTATATATCCTGGCATGCAGTGTCTATTTTTATTTATGCAAAAAATTACTTTTTTAGACATTTCGTATCTTTTTTTGGGGGAAGGAGGTTCCTGAGAATTGAACCCAGGGTTTCACAAATACTAAGTCCCCACATTTTTCAAGCCACCTCTATGCTGTATTACTGAGTGGCATTTTTTTCCTGCGCAAGAGCTATAACTTCAGAACTCTAAGGTTAACACTTCATGTAGTTATTAGAAATGCTGTTGAAATGGACATCCGAGATAAGGCCTGTAATATATAGAAACTAATTTATTGCAATTTCTAATAAACTTGGTTTTTTAACCATGTAAAGACAGAAGGAATGAATGGTCAACAACCTTAAACTTTGTTGGAGGACATCTGTCCTCCACATACATTAGCTTGCTTGATCCTCTAATCAAACCTATAGGAAAAAAATTAATAGCTGGTTCTTTCTGTTCAAATAAATTTACTAATAATTTTCTCTTATCATTTTTCTTCTTTAAATCACTTAGGAGACTGTATAGTAAAGTAATACAATGATGTGTGGTTATTTGTTAATCAAAGGGAAAAAGCATAAGTAGAAATAATAGTTCAAGATTTAAAAACAAAAAGCAAAACAAAAAAACAAACAAGTATACACATATCCAAAGATCCTCTTCTATTGAATAGTGTCTTGTTGTGAATTTCCTGATAACCAAAGCTAAAACTGGATCAGACTTGGAATTTCAGAAAGAGCTTTGCTCCATAAGGACCTCATGCAGCTTTATGTGTATGGTTTACAAAGCAAGCACTGGAAAGATCCAGATGCATGGGAGGAGGAGAACCTTTTATTACCACCATTACCACTGCCACCTTGTAGGAAATGTGTAAGTCTGTACATGATAATGTGTGTTTCATAGATATCTTAACATCTATCAATAAAAGCCAAGGATATGAGTACAATCTACACTTTAATTTTTAGTCTTATTTGGAAAATGATACAAGTAGATAACACCTTGGTGGATTCACTTGATTCAAATTAAAATTGATATGTCAGAAAGAAGTATGAATGACTCCCTTTCTCTGAGCCAGGCTCGTTTCATAAGTAGAACTCATTTTGGTCTTTGTACAGTGACTTGTGGGAAGTTATATGATGTGACTGGTTTAGAATGGATATTTAAATCTTAAAGTCAAAGTTCTAAATGTCATAGGCAAACCTTTATAAAATGGTTGAAAGCCTATTCCTACTCCCTCCTGGATACATGTACAGGAAGCAGGCCAAGAGGGGGCACTTCAAAGCCTGGGGTTTTCCTCCAGAATAATGTCCACCTCAGAATAAGAGTATGCCTAACAAGACGGGTTCCAAGAGATGAAGGGCTAGTTTTCTGTCATCAAAAATAAAAGCTTCCACTCAGTTGTAAATCCTATTCTTAGTAAAAGATTTTTACCTTATTCCATAAAAGTGATCTCTAGTACATGGGTTCATATTATGGCCTACTCTACCTTTGAGGGAAAAAAAACAATCAATTTTCTTTCAATTATACTTTAAGATATTACTTTATCTCAATGGGAAAGAAGTTTGAGATTTGCACATCAAGAAATGAAATAAAAATTGTGTATATCAATCAAAATTTATCTTTTTTTGAAGGCAGGGAATTCTGAGGGATAAAGCTCAAAGCCTAGAATTTGCTGGAAATTATTCTACCAATGAGCTTCGTCTTCAGTCTGTAATCTTTTCAATGGCAAGTAAAAATAAGGCCTTCTTTGAAAGTTTTAAAAGTTTAAGAGAGTTGTTTTAAGTGAAGCTTTTAAAGTTTTATTAGCAAAGAGTTGTAGCTTGAATGTGAAATGTCCCCAAGAGGCTAGTATTTCTAAACACTTGATCCCTAGCTGGTGGTACTGTTTGGGAAGAGGAGGAACTTTTAGGAGATGGCATCATATTGGTGATGTGAGTCTCTGGAGGAAGGGCCTTGAGGTTTAAGAGCTTATACCTGCTTCCTCCTGACTATTTCCTGGCAGTGGATGTAGTGTGTCAGGCCAGCTTCTCACTTCTGCTACCATGCCACTTCACTACATACTATGCATGTCTTCCAACTGTGAGCCAGAAATTCCCTTCCTTCTTTAAATGCCTCTTGTCATGCACTTTGTTGAAACAGCAAGAAAACTAACTAATGCCACTACCTGTGTGATGCCAGCCTTCCATTAAGTATGGAGTAGCTTTGGAACATGAATACCAAAACACAGTTGAATTTTATTTACTGTATTTCTGAAATTTTCAAGCTATTGTTAAAATTTAAGTATGAATAATAGTAAGTACAAGAATTAATCATTCATATCATTTAGACTTTTACAAAGGTTTCTCATGAACATGAGATGCAGAGACCTTATAGGTGTAACAGGACATCATCTTCAGTTCTCCTTCATCAAATGGAAAAGTGATGCTCTCATCACAACAAGAGAAATCACAAAGTAAACAGCAAACATTAGTGGAAATAAGCAAATAACTTCCTTTCCTGATATGGGCAATAATTTATTTATAACTAAAATCTTGATTATTTTTTTCAGATATTATGTTTATGGTAGTGGTGGTTGTTGTCTTGGAGGTAGTTTATATTTTAGAAGACATGAGGAATGCCCTAGGTAGTATGCATCCAAGTTGGATCACCTATGTAAGTAATGTAGTTGAAGAATAGGGAAACAACTTTGGTTGTAATACTTAAAGTCATGTAGAGATTTAGAATGTCCTGCTCTAAGAAATGATAAATTAGCCAGTGAGAGTCTGTGATGACCTAAGGAACATATCCTTTTAATCTGCAATATCTGAATATTCTTTTCCAAGAGATGGTTTAGAGGGTAAAATTACCTTCCCAGATTAATACAGTCTCATTTTCTAAACTGTTCCTGCCATTAATTGGCTACCTCTCTTTGCACAAGTTGCTTAATCTATATTACTCTCTAAAAGAAGAGATCACTAGTTGATCTCTGAGATCTTTTGTTGAATCTTGAGAGCTTGCATGAATCTGGTGTCAGTGTAATTCTTAAAATATTTGAAATATGTACAACTTTCTTTAAAGTTATAACATTTATTAATTGTTTTTCTAATATCTGAAACTGTTACAAAATACATTGTGTATGTCCTGGTACAAACTATATTTTATAAATGTGATTGGCTCATTTTTAAGTATTTCTTGATGGCCTGTTTGCAAGTATCTGTTATATTTTAGGAGATTTTCAAGGTGCCTACCCATGTGGAGCTTAGTTTCAGATGTGAAAAGTAAATAGGATATAGTTGTTTGTACAATTGAGAATTTAATAGGGTTGGAGAGATGGCTCAGTGGTTAAGAGTACTGACTGCTCTTCCAAAGGTCCTGAGTTCAATTCCCAGCAACCACATGGTGGCTCACAACCATCTGTAATGAGGTCCGATGCACTCTTCTGGTGTGTGTCTGAAAACAGCTACAGTGTACCACATAAATATAATAAATAAATCTTAAAAAAAAAACAAGAATTTAATAAGTGCAACTATGAAGCAGTTAGGTTAATTAAAAAGAACATCTTTCCTTTTCCTCTATTCAACAAACTAAATTTGGTTTTCCTTGGGATATTATAAATATGAAACACTTTCAATATTAAAGTTCAGGAAGTCACAGACAAACTGACAAGTCAGACACTGGGTCCTTTTTAAAACAAGGAAAGCCAGTGTAGATTAGTCTATGGCATAGAGGACTGTTGCTGACCCTGGAGGAACAGACCTGATATAGCTGTCTCCTGAGAGGTTCTGCAAGTGCCTGACAAATACAAAAGTGGATGCTCACAGCCATCCATTGGACTGAGCACAGGGTCCCCAATGGAGGAGCTAGAGAAAGGACCCAAGGAGATGAAGGGGTTTGCAGCCCCATAGGAGGAACAACAATATGAACTAACCAGTATTCCCAGAGCTCCCAGGGACTAAATCACCAATCAAAGAAAACACATGGTGGGACTCATGGCTCTAGTTGCATATGTAGCAAAGAATGGCCTAGTCAGTCATCAGTAGGAGGAGAGGCCCTTGGTCCTGTGAAGGTCCTATACCCTAGTATAGGGGAATGCCAGGACCAGGAAGCAGGAGTGGGTGGGTTGGTGAGTTGGAAGGAGGGAGGGAGGGAGGGACTAGGGGGTTTTCAGAAAGGAATCCAGGAAAGCTGATAACATTTGAAATGTAAATGAAGAAAATATCTAATTAAAAATAAAAAGAAAGAAACACTGATTTTTAAAAAGTTAGAAATAGTCCCCGTCATGTCAGGGCCACCATCAGGCCACCTTGAGCGCGAACTCAGTGGACAGTCCCACAGTCCCCAGAGGACTTTCCACTCCCCAGGTGCCCTAGCATGCCCAGGATCTTAGGTTCACCAGTGAGTAGAACACAACATCTGTTCAAACACCACAGAGAGTGCCTGTGAACAGCAGGTGCAGACACAGGAACCCCACCCAGAGTCCTTGTAGTCAGCACTGGTCTACCTTGGTTTCTAACTCAGGGGACAGACCCATGCCCCACCAGAGGAGGTACCACTTCCAGGCACTCTAACACACCCAGGATCTTAGGATCCCAGGATCCTAGAACTCCAGGAGCTTGGTCACACAAGGATCTCAGGGTCTCAGAGGAAGCTTGACTGCCAAGAACTCTGACACACCCAGAATCTCAGCATCACAGGATCCTGAAATCACAGGATCACAGAGAAAGCTGGACTCTTAGGAGTTCTGACTCAACCAGGATTACAGGAAGGACAGACTCCAATCAGATATATGGAGGGCAGGGAGTACTTGAGATAATCACATGGTGGGAGGCAAGCATAAGAACAGAAGCAACAGAAACCAAGGTTACTTGGCATCATCAGAACCCAACTTTCCAACCATAGCAAGTCCTGGATACACAATCACACCAGAAAAGCAAGATATGGATCTAACATCACTTCTCATGACTATAATGGAGGACTGTAAGAAGGACATAAATAACTCCCTTAAAGAAATACAGGATAACACAGGTAAACAGGTAGAAGCCCTAAAGAGGAAACACACAAATCCCTTAAAGAATTACAGGAAAACACATCCAAACAGGTAAAGAATTGAACAGAACCATCCAGGATCTGAAAATGGAAGTAGAAACAATAAAGAAATCACAAAGAGACACAACTCTGGAGATAGAAAACCTAATAATTGGTACCTAGAGAATTTTAGGTAATAAAATATTCTTAAGCTATAAAATAGATATGTTTCAGAGGAGAAAGGAAAGAATAAAAAGTGATCTAACACACTGGGGTAAAAAGTACATAGAGACTAGTAGTTCTGGGACTGAAAACTCCATTCTTGCTACAAAAGTAACAGCATGGACCACAATGGACCACTCTATTCTCCTATTCTCCAGGTGCAGGTGTCTGAGTGCTAAAACCATCTAACAACTGACAGACACAGCAGAACCTGGAGTCATGGTGGGGCTTCTCTACTCCATGTTGTTGTTGTTGTTGTTGTTGTTGTTGTTGTTGTTGTTCTTCTTCTTCTTCTTCTTCTTCTTCTTCTTCTTCTTCTTCTTCTTCTTCTTCTTCTTTCTCTCTCTCTCTCTCTCTCT
>NC_034593.1:59474978-59477478 GCF_900095145.1 Mus pahari
TCTCTCTCTCTCTCTCTCTCTCTCTCTCTCTCTCTCTCTCTCTCTCTCTCTGCAGTACACATGTGTGTAGTGTACTCACACAGGTCCTCTCATGCATATGGAGGCCAGAGTCGACTATGTCTTTCCCTGACATTATCCACATCTTTTGAAGCAGCATCTCTTACTGAGCCTGGGGTGCATTGATTTGGCTAGACTGGTTGGCCAGCACACCCCAGGAATGCTACTGTCTCCACCTTGCCAGCCCTGGGATTACAAGTATGCACTACCACACCAGCTTTTTCATGGCTCAGATCCCCATGCACTTTATCCAAAGTCACCTTCCCATTCCCAGTAAGATTTCTTCAGTTAAGAAACATTACAAATTCTATAAAATAAAATTTAAAAAATAAAACTCTGATAAAAACCATGAAGAACACAATATACCACATTCTGGGAGAAGCTAGTGTAATGTGTATGACTGATGAATGGAAGATCATCAAGAAGTTATAAATAAGCCCTTCAAGTGTCACATGTCAAAAGAAAAAAAAAAAATCATCCTACGAAACTGGGCTAAAAATAGAGGCAATTGTAGAGTACTGAGTGGCCAGCCCCTCTGAGAACTGGATGCTCACACTCATACACATAGTCACACACAAACACATACAGTTGCCATTTTAGACCAGCTGAAATTCCAATAAGGTTAGACAAGCATAAGAATACAGGAAATATGTGTGTTGTTTATATGAAACCTCCATTTAAATGACACTATAATAGTCTCAATATCTTTAGTAGTAGAAATGTTTCCTTAATCCTTTTGAAAAAAAATAAAGTAACCTAATGAATTTCATGATACAGAAGTTACAAAAGAGCAGTTTGAGTCAAATGAAAACAGTTAGAAAGTATACCAGAATGGATGGACAATTAAATGGGTATCAGGAAAGTGGGGCAACTCCTTGGATAACCTCACAGGAAACCACTGTTTAAAGAGGGGACTTGAAAATTAAAGAATCTTAACGCAATTTATTCTTTATTTGAACTCAGTCTATCTAAACTATTAAAGATCAGACAGTTGATTCTGATTGGTTGAGTTTATCCTAGATTTACATAAGGTGCACATAAAATGATCACATCATTGTCATTGTTCTGCATTAATGTGATGGCAGCTCACTGCCTAGGCAGTTTAACTCTGTCCTACAAAAGCTCAGTAAGGTACTATGACTTTAATTTGCCATTTGCTTGTGGAAAATAGGCTGTTCCTAAAGAATCATGCCTTAGAAGGAACTTAGATTCGCAGAAATAATAAGTAACGAAAAGAAACGGTAGACTAGGCAAAATGTCACAGTCTAGTGAAAGATTCTGTCAGACTGTACTGGAAGGTGAATTAATGGCAGCACGTACTATAGCTAAATGGGACAATTTTATATTGGGATGGTATCTGTTTCCTTAAATTAATCTATTACTTTAATACAGACAGTTATTCAGAACCCAACAGGAATGGATTGTATATTTTTAAATGTGATTTTGTCTATGTTTGTGTATAAGAAGACTTAACTAAATAATATTAATGTTTATCTACAAGAAAATTCTATGAATGTATAATTCCATAAATGTAAATCATAACAATGAGGTTAACTTGTCTCAGCCAAGCATGTGTCACTAGCGCCAAAACCACCAATCAGATCATTTAAACATAATAGGTCAGAAAGGAACCAAATTACATATGAAAACTTAGTATATAGTAAAGGATTGTGATTTCTTACTATTTTTCTTACTCATATGTTTATATCACATAAATTCATTTTTCCTGTATCTGCTTTTCTATTAGAATCATATTCCTAATTTATTACATAATTTTAATTAGCATAATTTTCAGCTACATAATATTTATCGAGAAAGCATGCCATTAGTCACTTGCCTATTGCTGAATATTTATATTATTTTTCTATTAAAATAATGTTCACTGAATATCTTCATGCATATTTTTTCATTTTAAACTTATTTTTATTTGAAATAATGATATCACTACAAACTATTTTTGGTACTTGAGATATGCTTCCGTAAACCTCAAGATAGGCAAAAGCATTTACCATCAGCTCTCATTTGGAACGTTATATTTCACGTCTCCTCCCTCCCCACCAGAATGATCACACTGGCCGCTCTGCTTTCCTCTCAGGAAGAGTCAAGCTTCCACTTTCAGTATTGCATATAGATAAACCTCATAACCCCTTAGTGATCTTTTGCCTACCAGTTCTTTGGGAATACACCGTGTAGACAAGTTGTTAGTGATAATACAAACTCATGTGGTCAATAAATAAATTCATAGAAAATAAACTAATTTCATCCTCATTTTTAATAAGAGAAACAGTGGATCTTCTAGGGTAAGATTACCTGATTTTGCATTCTGGCCATATCTAACGCCTCTGAAGACTATGAGCAACTGTCAAACCTTTCTGTACCTCAGTTTCCTTCCATATAAAAAAAATGTAGAACTGCAGCAGACTGTTGTGAGCATTGAATGGAA
>NC_034593.1:59482478-59501996 GCF_900095145.1 Mus pahari
TTGTAGTAAAGTTTACTTTAAAATGTTTAATTATTATAAACCGATTATATTCTAGTGTAAGTAGATTAAATAGTCTCGTTTATGCAAGGATTTAAAAATACTGATACTGGCTTCTTGGTGCACTGTCATCCCTGTTGTTAGCATTCCTACAGACATCCGGAAAGGCAAGATAAATTATTCTTGTTGCGCCATCTAGTGAAACCTAGGTGCTTTAATGTACCACTAGCTATAACCTGCAGAACCCTTACCTTCTGTGAGTTCTACCAATAAAAACACTCAGACAAAATCTAAAGATGTTATTCATCAAGTTTTGACATAAAAATTTTTCAACACTAAAATATTATTAGTAAAGCTATAAATACTTCTATTCACTTGCTATCCAAAGACATTGCTTTAAACAGAAGGCAATGATGTATGAAGTTTTAATATTATGCTCTTCCAGTTGCATATCTAAATTTTTATAAGATGATGAGATATATATTCTTGGAAATCGTTTAAGATAGTTTCAAGAGATGGTTTAAAATTAGACTGAATACTTCAAACAAAGTATTTTAAATATCTCAAATTAATTTATTAAGGTTTTTATTATTAAAATACACCATTGTTTTTACTTGGCAAGCATGTCTTTTATCATGAATCAAGTATATTTGCAAACTAATCTGTGCTATATAAAAGCACTTAAAATGCTACTATTATAGAAATACAAAAATCAAGTGGCTTATAGTTTGAAATAAAACTTTTTTAAGTGTATATTTTAACTTGTATTTCATGTGTTGAAGTGAAAACTCTGTCGTGTTTTTTAATGCCATGTAAGCATTCAGCTGCTGAACTCTTAAGTCTTCATTTTTAGTAATGTTAAGTAATTTTTAGTAATATTTTAGTAATTTTAAGTTCCATGGTCATACTTTCATAATGCTAGTACAGGATAAAACAAGAGCATTATTGCCAGTTTCATTGTATAATGATATAATAATGAACACCTACTACTTTAAAGGGGGAATTCATGAGTGGTTTAAGCCCTTAGTTCCAGCAACATGGAAAACTGAGACAGAAGAGCTACTTGTTTGTTTGTTTGTTTGTTTGTTTGTTTGTTTTTTAAGACAGGGTTTCTCTGTGTAGCCCTGGCTGTCCTGGAACTCACTCTAGACCATGCTGACCTCAAACTCAGAAATCCACCTGCCTCTGCCTCCCAAGTGCTGGGATTAAAGGCCTGTGCCACCACTGCTGGGCCTGAGAGAAGGACTACTTGAGCCTAGGATTTTGAGGATAGCTTGGATAATATATAGAATCCACACACACCCCAAATAAAGAGACATTGCTACATCTAAACAGAGAAAATTCCATGCTTAACTAAATAGGACTTAGGGTAAATCTAACTGTAATTCTGACATTTTTGCTTTGATATCTCATTATTGTGAATGTTTACAGTTTGCAGATCTTAAATATGTGACACAAATGGTGATTTCTAAAGTATATATGCACCTCTAGGTTTCAATATTGAATCACAACTATAAATGAAACTTGTAAGTATATTTATACGTGTATGTGGACATATGTAAACATAAATCAAATTGATGTATTCTTGTGATTGAAAGTTATACCAGCTTCATATTTTAGGTATTAATATGTTTGACTAGAATAGGGTATATGATTAGTGTGATTTTCCAAGATCGTATGTCTCAAAATATCCTTTTTGTCATAAGATTCTGAAATCAAGATTTAAGTAACATAAGTAGAATTGGGCTGGTGAGATGGCTCAGTGGGTAAGAGCACCCGACTGCTCTTCTGAAGGTCCGGAGTTCAAATCCCAGCAACCACATGGTGGCTCATAACCATCCATAACAAGATCTGATGACCTCTTCTGGAGTGTCTGAAGACAGTTACAGTGTACTTACATATAATAAATAAATGTTTTAAAAAAAACATAAGTAGAATTAAATATTTCATGTACTATCATTCTTCAGAACCATCTGTTAACTTCAATAAATGTTTTTTTAATTAATTTATTTATTTTATGTACATGAGTACACTGACACTATCTTCAAACATACCAGAAGAGGGCATCAGATCACATTACAGATGGTTGTGAGCCACCATGTGGTTGTTGGGAATTGTACTCAGGACCTCTAGGAGAATAGCTAATGCTCTTAACCTCTGAGCCATCTCTCCAGCCTTCACTAAATATTTATTGAAGAGCAAATGAACCAAGTATGATACTATACTAAAATAAGGAAACTATCTGGCCTCTAGAAGTTGTTGTTATAAGAGGAATAAAAATGCATTCAGTTGATATTAGAGAAATAAGTGCAGTGATATGAGACCTAATGCTGTAGTTTCCATTGACATAGATGGTAGATAAAAGCATTTAGCAGGTTATAACACATTTAACCACAATACTATAGAATATTATGACCATATATATAGTAACTATGAATACAGAACTAAATGTGCAGTTTTTACCACACATAGGCAGAAACTACAAAAAACTGTGTATACCATAAAATGAAAAAGATTTTGCACAGTGCTGCACACATCTAAACACACCCAGAAATACACACCAATTATTATATTAGTCTTTAAGCTTTCCTGTAATTTATAGTGAGCCTTTTTTCTATTTTATGTTATTTCCTAGAAGTATCAGAGAAATCACATTATATTCACATTATATATACATTGCTCCCTAAAATAAACAAAACAATTTATTTCAAGGAAAAGTCAATACTAAAAAAGCATGTCACAGGGTTTTAAAATGTATAGACTATAGTGTAAATAGTACAAGACACATGTACTTTTATATGAATAATTATTATATCTAAGTATTAACATCTATAAAATATGTAGATAGTATAAATTTTATGTAAACATGATACTTAACTACACAATTACATTATACTTATTGTGGGCTGGGTTTTGTTCTGAGTACATAACATATACTATCTTGTTTAATTTATGCAGCAACCCCGATGTTTAAATTTATAATATTTTCAGATAATTATGAGCGAGTAAGTAAAATACTGGTGACTCCATGGTATGTACTCACTGATAAGTGGATATTAGCCCAAAAACTTAGAATATCCAAGATACAATTTGCAAAACACATGAAACTCAAGAAGAAGGAAGATCAAACTGTGGATACTTCGTTCCTTCTTAGAATGGGAAACAAAATACCCATAGAGGGAGTTACAGAGACAAAGTTTGGAGCTAAGACAAAAGGAAAGACCATCCAGAGACTGCCCCACCAGGGATCCATCCCATAATCAGCCACCAAACCCAGAAACCATTGAATATGCCAGAAAGTTTTTGCTGACAGGACCCTGACATAGCTCTCTCTTGTGAGTCTATGCCAATGCCTGGCAAACACAGAAGTGGATGCTCACAGTCATCTATTGGATGGAACACAGGGCCCCCAATAAAGGAGCTAGAGAAAGTACCCAAGGAGCTGAAGAGGTCTGCAGCTCTATAGGAGGAACAGCGATATGAACTAACCAATACCCCCCAAAGCTGTGTCTCTAGTTGCATATGCAGCAGAGGATGGCCTAGTTGGCCATCAAAGGGAGGAGAGGCCCTTGTTGTTGCAAAGATCATATGCCCCAGTACAGGGGAATCCCAGGGCCAGGTAGCAGGAATGGGTGGGTTGGAGAGCAGTGTGGGGGAAGATATAGGAGGCTTTGGGGATAGCATTTGAAATGTAAATGAAGAAAATATCTAATAAAAAAAAAGATACTAGTGACTCATCTAACAGCTATTAATAAGAAAAGCCAGTATTTAGATGTATACAACCAGCTTTCAGAATCTCAATAGCCTAATAATGATCATTTAATTAATAAATAATAAAATGATCATTAGAAGTCTTATTCTAAAAATTAACTTTTGTGTGTCTGTCTCTCTCTCAGGCTCTATCACTCTCTCTCTCTCTCTCTCTCTCTCTCTCTCTCTCTCTCTCTCTCTCTCTCTCTCTCTNCTCTCTCTCTCTCTCTCTCTCTCTCTCTCTCTCTCTCTCTCTCTCTCTCTCTCCTACTCTCCTAGTAAACCTGTGTGTCTGTCCATCTATCCGTGTCTTTTTTTGTCTGAAAACCTTGAGGAAGGTATCTAATACAAATATCACCCTACCAGATTTCTAGGGAAGAAACTAGTATAAATATCTATTACTTTGTTACTTGGGAGCTATAAATTCTTTCAGCTATTATAGTTCATTTTCTCACCAGTATTTCTTCTTTTGAACATTGAAATTGGTCAAAAGCCAAGTAATTCTTGATGGCATTCAGCTAAGTTCTGAAGACTTCCTAGTTTGTCTGTGGACCTCCAAACCAAGAACCAAGTTGCAAATTCAATAGGTCAGTTTGTATCAAAAGGTCAATTATTAAGCACCTAGAATTTTTCATTTATAAGAATATATTCTCTGGGTTCTGTTGTGGCCCAGATGATGGTAATTTTTTTCCCATCCCAGAAACTGGTTTTGATGTACCAATACTTTTGTTTCTTAATAAAGAAAATAAAATCTCTAGAAAAATTAAAAATAAAAATAAAAAATGATTAGGTGGACATTCCCTTTACCGGCTATGTTTGAGAGTGCAAAAGCAAATTGGAAAATGTGTTAAGTAAATAAAATGTTATTTGATGAGTTTCAAATCAGAAATGCTGTAACAACAACAGATTCTGCTGTGAATTAGGAAGACAGTCATAAATAAGACATTTGATTAGGGAGCAAAGTCTCCTAAGCTTAGGCTACAGAAATGTACAGAATTGTGACAGAGTGTAGTGTGTTTGCTAGATTAGAGTACATTTTGTGTATTCAAAGTTTAAATGGTATGCAGTTGAGGATTAGAAGACTAGAATACTTTGACTGGAAGCATCCAGTGAAGTATCTCATAAGTCATATAAAGAAAATGAGGGTTTTTTTTTCTTTTTTTAATTTGTAATATTATGTTTTATTTCTTCTTTTTTTATAAAATTTTTATTAGAAAAAAATTTATTAAAATTTTATTTTATTCTTTATTTACTTTTCAAATGTTATCCCCTTTCCTCATTTCCCCTCTAACCTCTCCTACCCCAACCCCCTTCCCCTGCTCACTAACCCACCCACTCCCACTTCCCTGTCCTGGCATTCCCCTACACTGGGGCATTGAGCCTTCATAGGACCAAGGGCCTCTCCTGCCATTGATATCCCACAAGGCCATCCTCTGCTACATATGCGGCTGGAGCCATGAGTACCTCCATCTGTACTCTTTGGTTGGTGGTTTAGTTCCTGTGTGCTCTGCGGGTACTGGTTGGTTCATATTGTGTTCCTCCTATAGGACTGCAAACCCCTTCAGCTCCTTGGGTCCTTTCTCTAGCTCCTCCATTGGGGACCCTGTGCTCAGTACAATGGATGGCTGTGAGCATCCACTTCTGTATTTGTCAGGCACTGGCAGAGCCTCTCAGGAGAGAGCTGTATCAGGCTCCTGTCACTAAGCACTTGTTAACATCCACAATAGTGTCTGAGTTTTGGTGACTGTATATGAGATGGATCCCCAGGTGGGGCAATCTCTGGATGTCCTTTCCTTCAGTCCCTGCTCCACACTTTGTCTCTGTAACTCCTTCCATGGGTATTTTGTTCCCCTTTCTAAGAAGGACTGAAGTATCCACACTGTGGCCTTCCTTTTTCTTGAGCTTCATGTGGTCTGTGAATTGTATCTTGGGTATTCCAAGCTTCTGGTCTAATATTCACCTACCCGTGAGTGTATACCATGTGTGTTCTTTTGCAATTGGGTTACCTTACTTAGGATGATATTTTCTAGTTCCATCCCTTTGCCTAAGAATTTCATAAATTCATTGTTTTTAATAGCTGAGTAGTACTCTATTGTGTAAATGTACCACAATTTCTGTATCCATTCCTCTGTTGAAGGACATCTGGGTTTTCTGACCATGGTGAGAGAAAACTTTCAAGGACAGGTAGTGGCATGAAGACTTAACTGGGTCTACAAGGCAAATGTAAAACTGTCCCAGAACAACCGTCTAAATAAAGCAAGTGTGTTTAGACAGGGAGGATGAATTGGTATGGCCGCTGTGCCTTCCCCTCCCAGTGAATAGTATGCTAGGGTGGCTCAGTGGCAGGAAGCACACCTAGCAGGCTCTGACTTTGATCTCCAACAACATCCCTTCCCAAACATCAGCAATTAGAGCTTTAGTCATTGGGTCAGTAAGGCTTCGTGCTCATCTAAGTCTGGGTTGGTAAGTATCCTCTTGACTTTGTGGCAGATTCATGGAATCCCATGCATGCTGTGAACCTGTGTTATGTGCTGGTGTTGGAAGGAATGAGTGAAGATCAAATCAACTAAAACTAGTTTGAAATTTAATATTGTCTTGGTGGGATAAAAACAAGAGAATTCATATCATGCCCATGTAATAGTCTTTTGTATTTGTTTTTTCTCCTAACACGTTGTGGGAGGAGAGAAGTTGTGTTATTTAGTTTCAGTTGGGATTCCTCACATACTTCACATTTGCTTAATAAGACGTGTTTAACTGGCACAGAACATGGTTTTTTAAATTCTAATTTTTAGTTTTCTTTACCACAATGTCCCAATCTTTCGCTTTAAAAAACAACAAAAACTTACCAAGGACTGGAGATGGCTAAGTGATTAAGAATACTTTTTGCTCCTGCAGAGAGTCCTGATTTGATTTCCAGCACATATATACATGATGGCTACCATTTACCTGTAACCCTAGATCCAGGGGATTCCATATCCTCCTCTGAGCTCTGTGAACACCAGGCACACACATGGTACATAGACACAGGCAGGCAAAATACTCATCTCCATAAAACAAAATTAATGTAAAAAATATTTTCCATTTGCAGATCATTTTAATTTGGTTTATTCCAATAAAGTATTAACTCCCTTCTTCAGTACTTACTGGCTGCATTTAAATTGTGTCTAATTCTTAGAACTCTTCATAATACAAGTTAATCTTATATTACGCCATACCAACCAACTCATACATTAGGCTCTCATTTATTTACCAATAGCTAGTTGGCCTAGATCAGTCATCCAACAGTAAGAGCTAAATAGTTTGGTCCAGTCAATCCTTATGCAAAGTACGCTGGAATAAGAGGATCTGCTAAGCCAGATACCGTTTAACACAACTCAGATTTAGAGACAACCCTTCATTCAACAATATTTTCACCAGCTCATATAATGCTCCTTGGGGTAAAAAAACCTCGACCAGCAATATCTCCAGGACCTGGGAACTAGGTTAAGATACAAAATTTTAGAATACAGCAATAAAATAGAATAATTATAACTTGTATGTGTCTGATAATACCGCCGTAAAGTAGGTAAATATTGTTGAACTGCTAACAGCCTCTGAATTCTGCCGCTCAAACAGGAGGTATGATAAAGCAACAACAAATTAATAACCCTGCTCCTGTGAACACTACAGAATCTTGAAGACAAGACTGAAGAATGCACATTGTTTTCAAATACAGATTGGCTATAGGCAAAAATTAATAAAACTGGTAAAAATTAATGTTAGAAATGTAGCTCCATGGTAGACATTTTATCTAGCTTGCACAAAGCCCCTAGATTCTTTCTTTTTTAATTCTCTCACATATTACATCCCTGCTATTCTCTCAGCCCCAACTCCCACCCCCAACTCTTATCTCCCCCAGATCTACTCTTCCATTTTCATTCAGAAAAAGGCAGGCCTCCCAGGCATATCAACCAAACATGGCATATCAAATTGTATTAAGACTGGTCACTGTCCCTCATATTAAGGCTGGAAAGACAACCCAGTAGGAAGGAAAAGGGTCCTAAAGGCAAGCAAAAGTGTCAGAGGCAGCCCCATCCCACTGTTGGGTGTCCCATAAGAAAACTAAGCTACACAACCATAATATTGTGCGGAGGACCTAGGTCAAACCCATGCAGGTTCCTTGATAAACAGTTCAGTCTCTGTGAGCTCGTTTGAGCCCAGATCAATTGATTTTGTGGTATTCTTGTGGTGTCCTTGACCCCTCTGGCTCTAGAACCCTTCCTCCCTCTCTTCTGCAGGCTTCCACGAGTTCTGCCTAATGTTTGGCTGTGGGTCTCTGCATCTGTTTCTCTCCGTTACTGGATGAGGCCTATCCAACAGAGAGTATACTACTAGGCTCCAGTATACAAGTATAACAATGTGTCATTAAGAATCATTTCAGTGAGGTTTTTGCTTTGTTTTGTTGTGTTTATTTTTGTTGCTGGGTCTATCCGAAGTCTCTATGCTGCCCTGCCTCTGGCTCCCGGCCTACCAGGCAGTGTTAGGGGTGGGCTCCCTCCAGACATAGGTCTCAAGATGGACCAGTCATCATTGGTTAAGTCCCTGGATTCTATCCCCAGCACTACAAGGAAAACAAAAATTAATTTTTACCTTGGATTAGCTAATAATCCAGATCCTAATACATCAGAATTACTGTGTATACTACATCCTTTCATCAGAATAAGTTAAATTGGACTTCAGTAAGAAACATCAGATAGTGTTTTTTTATTTTAAAAAAATTTAACCCATTCTTCTAAGTAGCTCTTGAGTTTACAGACCACACAAAACCTACTGAGATTAATTGTATTTTAAATTCTGCATTTAAAAATAAATTTAATGGAAGTGAGCTACAGTGGCACCAGTTTGTGGTCCAGTGGACTTGGGAGGCTGAGGTAGGCAGTCCAGTTTAACCTCAGAGTTCAAGGAGCACCTGGGCAACAAAGATTCTTGTCTCCAATTAGTTAATTGATTAATTCAAAGTAAAGAAAAAAGAAAGACCTTATCTACCTTGGGCAGGGTTCTGTGCCTGGACTAGATCTCCATATGATGCTCAAACATGCTAAAGTTGGATATCTACTGCCCTAAATATTAGACAACAAATTAACACACACTTAAAATTTCAACCAAGAAACTAAAGGTTGTAAAAAAAAAAAATAGACTGATTAATACTGAAATAAAAAAGCCAAAATGGTATGGTACCCTTTAATACAGAACTGATGGCTTGTGCTTCTAGTTAGGGAGGCCACTCTCATTGCTGCAGTCTGAGAGAAGTGGTCACCACCGCAGTCTTCATTTAGAATTTTTTGATCCTGTTGTTATATAATGATTTATAAAGTAATATCCTTGTTTAAACTCAATAACAGCATTGAAATTAAAGAGAAACTTTGAAAGAGTAATCTTTCCATTTCCTAATTAGTGGAATTTCTTCTGTTTCTTATATATTATATATCATATATATGATATGTAGATTTAAATATCTTTTTATCATTAAAACAACTTAATGGATGCTAAAAGCCTATATGCTTTTATCTGTACTGTTTTTTTAATGAAGTACATTGACTTGCTGGCAAAAAAGTTGCCTATAATACAAATGCTTTTAAATTTTCTTATATATTTATGTATTGCCGACTGAAGAATGTTGTAGGTTAATTCTGTCCATGATCTACAACTTATTTGTATTCAGTCCTGTTTGGTACTGAATTAAATTGCATAGATTATGACTGATATTTAAAGGATACCAAACTTTCTTTCCTTGTATGTATTACCATAAATGGCCACTGCTGAAGTTAATTCACCTATCGTGTGAAAGAATGAGGCATGCCTTCTCAAAATAAGCTACTTAAGATTATGTCCTGATCCACTTTACTGTTCACTCTTGAGATTTAGCAAACTCAATTCCCATTGTGTGTCCTGTTCCTACACCTACAGGAATGAGAATCTCAGGTCATTCCAAAACCAGCTCACACCTCCAGGGTACTAGTTTCTGTTATCTAGCAAGATTGTATTCTTTTTTGTTTGTTTGTTTTGTTTGTTTGTTTGTTTGTTTGTTTTTCGAGACGGGGTTTCTCTGTATAACCCTGGCTGTCCTGGAACTCACTTTGTAGACCAGGCTGGCATTGAACTCAGAAATCCACCTGCCTCTGCCTCCCGAGTGCTGGGATTAAAGGCATGTGCCACCACACCCGGCTGCAGGTTGTATTGTTATTTGTTTTCTTGTCTGTTTTTTACCGTTCTTGATTAGAACAGGCATTTCAGGTGGTAGAGTCAAGATACAAGTCCTCTATCAAGGTGTGTGATATATAAAATATAGTACATTAAAACATATATTTAATAGGATTAAATCAGAGCAGGCCTGAGTTCTGTTGGGGAAAATTTGTGGTCTCAGCAGTGGAGATCTGTAATTTATCAAAAGTGTTAGCCTTTTTAGAATGTGTGTGTGTGTGTGTGTGTGTGTGTGTGTGTGTGTGTGTGTGTGTTACAGCACTGAAATTCAGCCCTTGCTCTCAGGCTTAAAAGATGAATTTCTCAAGTTATGGCAACAAAATTCATGGCATTCTCTTAAATACTGAACATTTATATTTCTATAAAAAAGTAGTCATCTTTAAGATATTAATTCATTATCAGCATGTCATTTCACCACAGGTTATTTCCTTTTATATTTATATTTTTATTCCATTTATCGTGATTATAATTAAGTTTTAACAAAAACAATCAAATTAGGTTTGTTGTTTCCTTGAAGTTTTTTAAAGATGCTATGATAAAAATATCAGCAGACATACTTATGATGACTGATAAATAGAAACCCTTAAGCAAATCATTACCCATTCTGAAATTGTTCAGAATTATACAAAAATCACTATATCTGAAAGTATTCAGGACTGATTGGGACCTAGTAAGCCTGCCTACTTTTTTGTTTCTTTTTAGGTATTAAAATGATGAAAACTAATTATATAAAGTTACGTGATTTTTTTTTTTAAAGAAACATTTTGGTGATAGGAAAAAATAAATTATAGGAGAATACATATTGCATAATTGTTGTTGTACTTGGCTGGCATGATGGCTCAACAGGTAAAGCACTTAGTATGCAACCTGATGACCTAAGAGCTGTGCCGGAACCCACTAAAGGTAGAAGGCAAGAATAAATTCAAAGTTGTCCTCTGGCCACATGTGCTGTCATGACATAGACATACACTCATGTCATTCACATACAGAAAAACACTTCAAATATTTTAAAATATATTTAAAATTTTTATCTCATTCTTGATTATATTGATCACTGTTTCTGTGCTTTATTCACCATTTTAAAATGAGAGCTTACCTTCAGTTCTTAAGTGTGTGTTTATATTGTGCTTGAAGTTATAAAAATGATAAGCATTACAAGGCACTTCTAGGATCTAGGATAAGATCTCTTTCAAAGATAGTAATCCATAGCTCCAATTTCTGTTTCCTGAAAAGCTAAAACATTTTTCTTGAATTGGGGTTCCGATGGTGTCTGGCTGCCTCCAGCGTAACAGAAAAGCGAAATCCGTAAAGCAAAGGAACACAGAACAATGAAGTTATTCTTACTTTCCATATCAGCCTTTGTTTTAAAAAATCATCTGAAGCTGCTTTCCAAGAGTGGTATCACCGTTGTCTATCCACAGTGTACTGCTGAGTTGCTTTTGATGTCTTACCTCGTCTTCAATTATAGTAGATGAAAGTTACTCTGGCTAAACAGGGTTTTCATTTTCCATAACAGAAGCTTTGTCAAAAGGATGGGAAGGGCAGTACATAACTGGTGCTTTAGGACTTTACATATTTGAAAAAATAAAACTGAAATTATCAGCTGTCACTGTGAATATCTTAAGTAGTAACTGGTTTGCTTTTAGTCCATCCTTAAAACTGAAATACTTGGGGATTCTAGCAGAAGAGTTAGGGAAAGAAATCCCCATCCAGTACAGCAGAGCAGATACTCAGCACTGAGCTGTGTCAGCGTAGCGCTCCTGTGGGTTTCCTAGGATACACTGAGTGCCTGGGTTTCTAATACCTGACAGAAGTTCTCCTACAGAAGAGGGGATAAAGGTGCACCTGAAGCAAATCCTTATGGTCTTTAAATCCTACCACAGGCTGTAAGAACTAAGAAACACTTAAAAAAAATATGGCACATAATAAAATAGTGAAAGAAAAGGTTATTCTTGTAAACATTTTCAAAGTATACAAAAGGGAATTTCCTCAAAGCAAACATCTCAAATTAATGAACATTGTTAATACTGTATTCAAACATTTATATTTCCACATTGGTACTTTTAAAAAGTAGAAAATAATTATAATTCTGTAGTTTATTTTGATCATATCCCCAAATTCACAATTTTTGATATCAAATGTGGTTTTTTTTTTACATATTTAGCAAATTCTTTGAGTATTTTCTATACTTGGAAGAAACTGGTCTGCCAACCATAACTGGATGGTCTTTAAACATGCAAAGCCAGTAGCTGTGTCCCTATGAAAACTGTAACGGGTTTGACATAGCTAGAGACTAGCCTATCTGCAGATGCTTATGAGTTCATCTGTCGATGCACACAAACCCTGGCTTGTCAGGAAATGGACAGCTAAGTATGTCCCACTTCTGCCTTTGCTGTTATGTTTTCCATAAGCAGGTAGCCCACAAACTAGTGTCTGTATTTAGGCATTTGTTTTACTAACAGTCATCAACACTGGTGGTAAGCAAAATAATGTAGCACTTCACAATCGCACTGAATGGAGTCACTGATCACCAGCAGTAGACAAGCTCTTGTGTTTTGGAAAATGGGAATTTCTCAAAATTGAGGACCTTTTCACCAGACCCAATTGCTCTCAGGAGTCAGCTCAGTTCCATTAGGAGAAACTGTAGGTATGATTTAATAAGCCGCTATCAGTTTGTGAAATGAATAAGCTTGTACTCACAGTTCTTACAAAGGAATCAGCCCCAGGTTTTCTGTGTGACGTTTAAAGTAAACTATACGTAGATAAAAGCTCCTCCACATCAGTAGCATGCATAAAGTAATTCATTACTGTCTAGTTTTGTTTACAGTCTGCCTCCAGACTAATAGATGTGGAAGAAAAATCCTGAAAACAATATTAAGCTGGAATTTACAGGTTGTGTCTATACCTTGGTCTTTCTGACCTTAAACAAATTCTTTAACTTTCTTGGGCCCATTTGCTCAATAAAATGTGCATAATGATAACTGATCTGGGAAATTATTCAGACTTGGAATTCTCTGGAAATGACAGTTTATGTCTGTCTTTTACATTGATGGTTTAAAATATACAATAGCATCTAAACTGAATAAACATGAGCCATTCATAGTAGAAATTTTCTCAAATGTATTTTGATGACTAATCCAGTTGTGCTGGCTGGTTTTATGTCAGCTTGACACAAGGTATAGTCATCTGAGAGAAGAGAACCTCAGCTGAGAAAATGCCCCCATAAGATCTGCTGTAGGCGGTTTTCTTAATTAGTGCTTGATGGGAGAGTCCGCAGTCTATTTTGAGTGGTGCCACCCCTGGGCTGGTAATCCTGCATCCTATGAGTAAGCAGGCACAGCAAGCCACAGGAAGCAGTCCAATAAGCAGCACCTTTCCTCAGCCTCTGCTTCAGCTCCTGCCTCCTGGTTCTTGCCCTGTTTGAGTTCCTGTCCTGACGTCCTTCAATGATGAACTGTAATGTGGAAGTGTAAGCCAAATAAACCATTTCCTCACCAACTTGCTTAAGGATCAGGATGTTTTATTGCAGCAATAGAAACCTTAATTAAGATACCAGTAAATTTTATACATATGTGAAAGCATGGGATTGGTGATTCTGGGTTATCTGTGGTGTCATGTTTACAAATTGTCCTAATGCATAATCCTATCTTGAAATATTGTTATGCAGCAGTATCTATGAAGTACTCTAGGGTCTTGGTCATAAGGTATTTACATAAAAAAATTAGGAATTAGATAAACTGAAAGAAGGAAAGTATATCTTACTAGATGTTTTAATTTATAATTCATTGGAAAATTCATTACTGAGTTGCAAAATTAATTATTGTCTCACAAAATTTCCTCAGTAACTTGAGAATGTATTGTTCTCCACTCTGAGTGGACTCTGGACCCCATCTGTATATCTAAAGGAAGATGATACATGAGATTACAAGAGGACATGGGGCTAGGGAAAGGGGAGCACTGCCCTCCACAGCCTTGGTAACCAAGGATGTGTGCTTTCCCACTCGGCTCCTGGACTCTCTCCATAAATCTGCATATTTACTCATACATTTTGTTTTGTTTAATAATTTGAATCATGCAATTTATTTTATTCCAGAAGGTCTTTCTACATCAATACCTTGTTTTTAATTTTCAGTGACCTTGAAGTATTTTATACTACACTATAAATTATTTAGTCCCTTCCAAATTTAGATTGTTAACTTCCTTTTCTTTCCTTTGCAAAGAAGAGTGTGCCTTTACCCATGCCATTAAATGTGTATTCACATTTCTATAGAACAACATTTTCTAGAAGGCTTGCTGTATGAATGCCATGTGTATTTTCAGTTTTGTCCCATGAGACAGAACCTCTAAAACCTATGGCACCAGTTTACAACCTGTGCCAGCCAAGGAGAGATTTTATTTGCTCTCTCATTGGTTTTATATTTAGTCTTTTTACTTTTTAAATATGTATTGTATGTGTGTGAGTGTTTGCCTGTACACATGTATGTGCACCTCTCGTATGCAAGTGCATGCAGAGTGCAAAGGAAGACGTGGGTCGCTTGGGACTGGAGCTGCAGTTTTCTGCTGCTGTTTGCTGCTGGGAACCAAGCCTCACTCAGTCTTCTGATAAAACCACAGTTGCTCTAACCCACTGATCAGCTCATCCGTGGCTCTTGGTTTTTAATGTGTTGAGAAGATACAGTGTTATTTCAATTGCCTTTCATTGCGTATCAGTAATCCCTGGCACATTTTTAAATGCACTTACTCATTGACAGCTCCATACAAGTCTATTACATTGGTAGCTTCCTCCCCGCACCTCTGCTGCCTCCTCCCACCCTGGGGAACCTCTCCCCACTGTTTCTCACACTAATGCCTTTTGGGGGTTTTGTTGCTGTTGTTTATTTGGGGTTTCATTGTTGGTTGGTTGTTGTGATCCACTGTGTTTGGCCTCAGCAAACCCAATGACCATACATATAAAACAGCCACTGAAGCACTGAGCTCATTACCGAAGGCAACTAAGCACATGCTTTAGTCAGTATTTTGTCTATTTGTGTTTCTTGAGCGTATGAGTATTAACATAAGAGCTATCTAGCTTGAGACTATTTCAAATGGAACTTTATTTTTCTAAGTTTTTCGGGTTCTCTTTCTCTGGTTTCTCAAAAATTACTGGTCTTCTCTAGATTTTTCCAGCATAGAGCTCAATAGTGTGTTTATATCGTCTCTGCTCTGTGTGTTGTTTAAATTATGAATTTGAGTCTTTATGTCACTTGACTTACTCTTTTGTGTGTTTCCCCCTTTGTTCAGACTTTCTAAAGACTTACATTTTCTTGATTCTTTGAATAATTTCTCTTGGTTTTGTTGACTATATCCTTTAGAATGCCTTTCTGTTTATAATTTCTGATTCTTCTCATTTGTAATTCACTCACCCATTTAATTTAAATTGATATGGTTTCTAACAGGTGATCATTCGTCTTTTTGCTAAAAGCTTATTTGAGGTGACCAAACCATGAATTTGAATGGGTCACTGAGAGGGTCAGGGTTTCAGAGTTAGTCAGTTTCTGCCTTGTAATTTCCCACTTTATTTCAAAATCCTCAGACAACAGTAGCTCTGTGCTTTCTGTTTGAGTAATTTGAGGATGTTGGCCAGAGCACAGCCTAGCTTTTTCCTTCTGTGTAGACAGCCCTCTTCTCGCAGGCATTCTCAGTTGTTGAGACTAGATATTGCTTTGTGTTCTAGATACTTTATAATTTTATAACAACTTGTTAAAATAAATCTAGTTTTCATCTTCCTTCTTTCATAAACTGACCATTCTTTGTGGCCTTCAAATGTTCTAGAGAAGCTGACGGTCATTTCTCATCCCTTTCTCTTTAGGAAGAATTCCTCTAAGATACTAAACACAAAGGTGTTTCTTCTGGGCTTCTGACACCATGGCCTTGAAAAGTACATTTAGTGATTTTGTGCTCAGCTAGTCACTTGTAAAATGGCTATGGCATATGGCAAACATCTCACCGAGCTGTTTTGATAATTAAGTGAAACATGCAGATACATAAGCACAGAGGTCCACAGTAACTTAATAACCATTGGCTTTAATCACGATGCTAACTGTGTCTGCTATGTGCCTGCCCTCTGCTCTTCCCGTCCCAGTCAGTGACCTGTGCACAGGTGAGTCTTCAGCGGCGCTCTTTCACTTGCGTTCACACATGAAGCTTTGTCTTCTTGATCAGAATTCAGTTTCTAAGATACAGTCAGCATTGTCTCAGTCTCTAAGCGTGCTACCTATTAACGATGATTCATCCTGTTTACTTCAGTAACTGATTACAAGGCTTTGCTATTGTAAAGTATTGTTGTTTGTATTGTTCTCTCTGTTTCACAGAACAGATTTTTGTCAAATATGTGGTAATTCTAGGTTGGCTGTTCATCATTCTGTTTCACAGCCCCCATAATCCTGACATTTCACCTCATTATAGCCTGTCTTCATTTTTTCCTGTCAGTGGCAAGATGTGTTGTTGATAAGGACAAACCAGTAGCTTATCATTCCTTTTAAGGGTCAGTAATAGCTAGCGCTTGCCTCACAGGCCCCAGCACCTCTGCACTCACTGTTCTTGCCTGTGGGCAAATACTGGCTGTATCCTTACACACATACAGGGGAGGTACCATTGCTCAGCTGTTCCGGTCATAATTTCCATCTTGACATTTGCCCCAGGCCTGACTAGTGTGATTGCTAGCCACTGACTAAAACCTCCCTACAACTTCTTCAGAGTATTTTGAATATGATCAACTGTGATATCCTCATCATTTTTCTTTGTATCTATTTCCATCTGTTTTCCATTTTGTTTTATTTTAAGAATTCCTCAATATTTCTGGTACATTTCCAATGGTACAGTATCAAAGATTTAACTACACATACAAGAGATCTTCTATATGAAGATTATTAGACTCTTGGAATTTTTTTCTCTAAAAATAGCATTATTGTTCTTTATGTAAGTATGGTATGAGTTGACATTCTGTCAGTCTCTTCTAATTCTTGATGTAATTTATTCTTGCCTACAAAGTATATAAAATACTTCTTTAAATCAAACAATTTTAATGATATAAAAATCCATATTCCTAAGGAAATTTTATAGCATCGATAAGAATAAACTGATACTTGTTGTGGACACACATGCTATTAATGAATAAGGCCTCACCCCACCCCATGTTGCCTCTGCTGTGCTACTGTTGTTCCCTGTCTCCCTAGTAAAACCATCTCAGATGACTTCTGTTCAGAGAAATTTCTTTTCGAGAGGAGCAGCATATCCACATTGCAATTCGGAGGACTTTTTAATTCATTTGTTGTGGAATCATTCGTTGACACCTGCTATCATAAGGAGCTTGGGCTAGCTGCCGTGACAGTGGTGGTGTGAAATGGCATGCTGCCAAATGGCATGTTTATGTTTTGTCTCTGTGTCTCAGTTTGACGCAGGTCATGAAGAAAGTACCGCTCCTTGCAGACATTCAGTAACACTTACTCGTTTTATTTGGGGTTTGCCTTCTTTCTTAATTCAGCCAGTAGTTGGGAAAAGAAAATGGTGATTACAAAACCATTTTCATTCCCTTTCTGTCCTTGCTTTTCGATCTTTATGACTTTGGCCATGGGATGACATGACAAGAAGTTTCTTTCCAGACAGACTTGAGGGTTGTTGATCAGGGAGGGTTTCACAGAAGAGAGTGGTATTTCAGCTAAAACTTTCAGCTACAATTTTCTCCGCAAGAAGGCAAATGAGTATCCCGTCAAGAACAAAGATGTGGTGTGATAAAAGACCCAAGAAGGCTAGGTAACAGATCCCTGGTGAATATTGAGACTTAAGAGTTCCCTTAATAGCAGACTCCAAAGGGTTTTAAATGACGTGTCAAGGGCTTTGGTTCAGTATTTCTAGCAGTACTTATATATGGTATGTTTATATTCATCTATATGCACACTTCCTAAAGGGTTCCTCAGAGATATTTTAGTACATAGTACCTTGATTATTTGGAAGCTTTAAAAAAATATATTCATTTGCTCAATAATTATTGAGTTTCTGTGTCTTCTAGAAACTGTACTTCTGAGATATAAAGCAGTGAGTGTATTCCTTTTCCTTGTGGTTATGTGGATGTTATGTGGGGAGGAAGGGGACTAGAAGTGCAGAAATAAAATAGGAACATCAGAACAAAAATTATCTGAAAGGGACCATTAAAAATGGAGAGGCATGAGTGGATTCTCAAAACACTCTCCACAGAGTTAATGATGAGGTACAGTGTGAGGGTATGATTTAAAGGGAGCTAGCACAAAGCTCTAGAGAGTGGATGGTTGGTAGGAAGAGGAATATACTACGGGAAGATAACCTGGGACACAGCACGGGAAAGATTATGATTTCAACCACGAGCCCAATTTTGAAATACTAAGGGTTGGTTCTAATGCTCAGGCAAGGGCCTATGGATAAGTATATCTTAAAGGTTTAGAGGTAACAATTTGGGCTTTCCATAAAACAGAAATTTACCCCAAAACAGAAATTTAAAAATTAAAAAATGAGTAAATGGGAGCAGCCCAAAGATTGTGAAAGCATTAGAGCATTTTGAAATCCATGGCCCCACACCTTGATAGCAATCACCTTAACACTGAGCGAGTTTTACAGAACTGAGAGACTATAACTAAGGTAGCCATTAGACTTGGCTGTAAAGGAATTTTGGGGGACCACTGCAAATTTGGATGTGGGGCATCTGTCAAAAACAGAGAAGGCAGTAGCAGTGCTTAAAGAAAAGTAAGCTCTGTGCAGAGTTTGGGAGACCTGAATGTATTTGTAGCTGAGAATAGACAGCATTTGAACCTTAAGAAGCAGGATACCCAAAGACTATGAAAAAGAATGGGCTTTAAAGCACAGGTTTAGTTTGTGAAACAAAGCAAAAAGGTAGTAAATTTGATTGTTGTAAAAGTTTGAAGGTAAATAGAACTGAGGAAATATTAGGGTATCAAGAATGTTGATAGATTATATGCATGGGTAGTAAAAAAAAAACTATAAATTGTAAGACCTATTAATAAACACCAACTATGGGTTTGTTGACTGAAAGATTCTACCTCTCTACAAGGATAAATCCTAGTATTTACATCACAATGTTTGGGTACATTATATACTATATATAGCATTCATTATATACAGTTTGGTAGGAAGACCGTTCACATAAATGGAAAAAGGTCAGAAGTATGGGTACCTGTCAGAACAACATAGGAATTTATAAGCATGGAGTTGAAATAGTTGCCTTGGAGGTCAATATCTTAGCCCTTGTGCATCTATAAATACCATAGACTTTTTAACTTATTTTTTTTAATTTTTATTTTTTTATTTATTATTATTTTCTTTATTTACATTTCAAATGCTATCTAGAAAGTTCCCTGTACCCCATCCCCGCCCCACCTACCCACCCACTCCCACTACTTGGCCCTGGTCTTCCCCTGTGCTGGGTCATATAAAGTTTGCAAGACCAAGGGGCCTCTCTTCCCAATGATGGCTGATTAGGCCATCTTCTGCTACATATGCAGC
>NC_034593.1:59502007-59518656 GCF_900095145.1 Mus pahari
CTGAGGGACCCTGGACACAATATGACTCTCTCACCTGCTCTGGCAGACAGAGCCCTCACAGGTGGCCACCTTTCCTCTGTTGAGGAAGGTGCCCAATTTCTGTAGTCTGAAACAGGGTCTGTCCCAGAAGTTAGGTTGCTTCTGTTTGTCCTGAAGCTGTGTAGCTTCTGAGGTCCACACTCTTGCTAGCGCAGACTGGAGTCCAAGCGTACCAGAGCAAAGATGGCTCTCCTCTCAGCTCAGGCCTTGAGACTCCTCCTGGAGACCACTCCAAGGGCGGGAAAGGTGCCAGGTGACTGGAGCCAGAAACGGGACCCCTCCCAGAAGCTGTGTCACTTCTGCTGACTGCCCTCTCCCTGGCAGTGCACAGGAGCAAAGATGGCTCTCCTAAGGGTTCCGGCCTTGAGACTGCTCCCAGGCAGACACCCCTCCTCAGGCGGGATAGGTGCTGGATGACTGGAACCAGAAATGGGATCCGGTTCAGGCCCGGAGACTCCTCCCGGGCAGACACCCCTCCTCGGGCAGGAAAGGTGCCAGATGACTGGAACCAGAAACAGGATCCTTCCCAGAAGTTGTGTCGCCTCTTCAGCAGAGCACCGGAGCCTTTAATTTATTTTTTACATTAATTAATTTATTTGTTCATTTTACAATGAACAAATAAATTCTGATTGTAGCCCCCCTTTCCTCCCAGTGCTTCCCTCATTCAGCCCCTCCTCCATCTCCCTCCCCTACTCCCCTAAGTACCAGTCTACCCTGGCACATCAAGTCACTGAAGGACTAGGAACATCCTCTCCCACTGAGGCCAAATAAGGCAGCCCAGTTTGGGGAACAGGGTCCTCAGGTATGCAACGTAGTCATGGACCGTTCCCATTCCAGTTGTTGGGGGACCCACAAGAAGACCAAACTGCACATCTGCTACATATGTGCAGTGAACCTAGCTCTAGCCCCGGTATGCTCTTTGGTTGGTGGTTCAGTCTCTGGGAGCCCCAAGGGACCAGGTTAGTTGACTCTGTTGATCTGCTTGTGGATTCCGTATCCCCTCTGGGTCCCTCAGTAAAGAATACACGTTTATTTAGCTCATAACTCTGGAAGGTACAAGGTCAAAGGACTATGTCTTATGAAGCTTTCTTGCTGGTGGGGACAGTGCAGAGTCTTAAGGTTCTTCAGGACAGACATCAAAGGACAAGAGAGATATATGAAGAGCCATGTAAACTGGCTGTTATGACAGGCTCATTCATGAGGTATTTCATTTTTTTGTGTATCCAGTCAAGAAGGCAGCACTCAGTGACTTACATGTTAGAGGCCCTGTGATCCTACTTCTTAAAACTTCCACAGTGGGCCTTGAATGCAGTGTAAATTTTGTAGGGATCATTCAAGCTATGGCTTCTAGGTTGAATATTCAAGAAACAAAGCCTTAAGGGTACAGTTAGACCTAAAGGATTGGGGAGCATCAAAGGATTTGAGACTGGGTAGACAATCAAATAAGAACAGTAGTTTTTAAGTAATTGGTATGGTTTGTAGTAGATGGTACTGCAATGTCCCCAGAAGATGGTGGCAGCGAATCACAGGAGTAGCTCTTACTATTTGTGTTCCTCAGAGTCAAATTCTGTGGCACATTTCATAGTGTTTAGTGGATGCATATGTAAAGTGCAATTTCTACCTTTGGACAATACTTTTTTTTTTCAGTAAATTAAGTTGTATATGAAGAACTAAAGAAGTTCTGCTTCTTTCCACATTTAAATTATAAAAGCATAAACCCATTTAGGAAAAAAAAACATTCCACTATTGAATCAAAGAGGAGTTTATCCTGGTGTTTCTTTTTAAATACTTACTCTCTTTAAGTGAACTCATTCATATTCCTTGTGGACAACATAGTGATTACTGATAAAATTTTAAAATGCTTACTTTTAAGATTTTCCATGTTATTTCAACAAAATTTACAAGATGTTTTATTTACATGCATACACAAATATTTGAGAATCTTGATTGACAGTATGAAGATGAATTACATAAAACATTTAACCACAGCAGAAGAGCCATTTGCAGTTTCTGAAAAACATAACAAAACAATATCCCAATGAATTGTCCATGTATAGCAACAAATCAGTAAGAAAGGACAAACCAGCGTAGTCAAATAGATAAATCAGATTTAGGCAGGCTACTTTATTGAATTTAAATTGTGCCCGGTTGGCCCAAGAGTTATATATAAGCAATCCATCTTACGTTGTTAATGGAGGTTCTTGAAATGCACCTGATGTTTGCATTATTAAATTTCAGTCTAATGAGCTCTGCTAATACATATTGAAGATGGTTGTAAGGAGTAGAATGTGAATCTGAGCGGGATAATTTGAAAGAAACATAAGCCGAGCATTTTACATGACTCAAGGGGTATATCTACAATTACACATATAACCAAAATTGAATTTAAATGGAATTTCTATTATCCTTGTCCTTCTACCAGGGTGAATAAAGTGTAAATGAAGTACAAGTCTTTAGAGTTACTGCTGGTTTGTTTTTATTATCTAATTTAGTCGATTTTTGCAATGATATAAAATGACATAAAAGTTTTAATGTTTCCTGACTTTAAACACAGTCTAAGTATGTATAAAGGCTGGTAAATAGAAACAGATGTCCACATAATTAGATATGTCACTTTATAACACCATTGTGCGAGGTTTATACCTTAAGGAAAAGTGTCAGTATTGATGTGGAGAAAAATCAAACTTTGAAGAAAAATTAGTTTTTTATGATATATGAATTTTCCTTAAATTTATTCTTTAAGGCAGATTTTATAGTCTAAGGATGTGTTAATTTTGCATAGGAAACATATTTTTTGCAACAACTGGAATATTTTTATTTTTAAAAATCAGAGTTTCTAGTTGCTATAATCATTATGGTAAAGGCTGATCCAAAGTTTAATGCTGGCACAGTCTGATTCTTTCTCTTTTGACGAGGCAATACTTTTTTAACTTAATATTTCATCAGCTCTAATGCTATTAGAGACTTATTTTCGCTTAGTTCACTCATCAGGCAGTAAGACGGCAATAAAGGAGAATCGCTCCTTTGAGACGTTAATGCTTCGGAATAAATGATGTGCTAGAACAGAAATTTAATTAATTTACAGAGTATATTGATAGTCCCTTGTTACTGTGCTGTATATTTTTAATCTTCTTTAACATCTGTAGTAAAGTGTTTGAAAAAAAAAAAAAAAACCCTGCACTTGAGCAACTAGTAGATAATTAAGTAATAAGGAAGAGGTTCCAGAGAGAAAAAAGATTCTTTTTAGCAAATGCTGTCATAACATGAATAAAGCTCTATTATGATGTGCATGGGAAAAGAGAGAGAAAGTCCACATAATCTGATATTGCCACACAGAAGCTGCAAGCATCTTCTAGTTAGGATTTGCATCCTCCACACTTTAAAACAGATATGTTCCACTAGTAAATCAGCTGGCATTTAAGAACCAACTATATTTTTGTAATTCATATGTCATAATTTAACCTTACATTACTAAATTTCATTTTCTTTTTCTACAGAGAATGTGTTGAGCTAAAACATGGGGATTATAAATAAATTAATTAATTTTGGTTATAAATTCTGAAGAATACAAATATGTATTACTAATTCACAGCTGCCATATTCTTTGACATTTCTTTTGACAACTTCACAGAAGTTAATATTAAATTTCTGTTTTCTTTCCCCACTGTTCACATTTACAAAGTATAAAACATATACGGAAAATTTACATAAAACAAATACGGAAATTTTATTGTTTTCTTGCAGCAAAAGCTGATGAAGCATTAAAAGCCAAAGAAAGGAGTGAGGAAGAAGCAAAGAGAAGAAAAGAAGAAGGTAAAAATGCATGGTTCTTTTGTCCTCTAAGGAGCAATTATCTGACATGACTTCCATAGTCCATGGATATGTCATAGAATATGGTGTAGTGCCTTCAGGAGCTTCATGTCATCTCATGATCTTAGAGGAAGGCAAGCATTACACTGTACTCAGTGCTGGGCACTAATGTTTGCTATCATAAGATTAGTTTAAAAGCATCCTCTGGGGCCGGTTAAGAGCGTTCTCCACTGTGCCTGACCACCCGAGCCCTATCCTTGTGATCCACATAGTAAAAGGAAAGGACATGCTCCTGAAAGTCAGCCTCTGTCATAGTAGCACTGTGGCAAGCATGCTCTCACACAGACATCTAACACATACAACCTATTGTGAATCTTTCAGCTGCTCAGAATCTCACAAGAGGAAATATGTATTGAGAAGTTTAAAGACTGATAACATGTGCACATTATGGCTTTGTTTATTATTGTATAAATCAGAAAGTTAAAATTCTTGTCTTAATGCACACATATCTTTTACCATAACATCAAGAAAAATTGTGTATTTCATTCTCTGGTTAGAATCTGAGGTCCAGGAAAAGCATACATTTACATCTGAAAGTTTAGAATGCTAACAGCATCACCCCCATCAATCTAGGTCTCCAGTTGCTCATCTATAAGAAAAGGCTGTAGGTTTGGGTGACAGAACTCTACAAAGAAATACATTGAAACTAAGTTTCTATGCATATTTTTCTTACCATATTTGACTTGCAGAAATATTAACTGTATGCTCTTAACTGTGATCAACTACTACTGTAACTCACTGATAAAATAAGGCTCTTTAACTTATACATCTTGGCATCTGCATTCAGAACATCTCTAATCCACTGATGTTTATTGTATGCCTATATCACCAGTAAATAGAAGACTGGATGGAAAGCAGTCTAAGGAATTTCAAATACTGTTTAGCTTTTATTGGTAAAACCAATAGATAAGATGGACATTATAGAATACATGCTTCTATTTATCACAGCTAATACATGTTACAGTCTCCCAGATAGAATTTTTATAGTCATTTTAGTTGAATCACATGCATTCAGATCTTAGAGTTTCAATTAATTTTTAAAACATAAGAAATGCTAGTAGCCACCAACCAAAGAGCATACCAAAGAGCTGGTCTGAGCCATCTCCACCACCATCACATATGTAGCAGAGGACTGCCTTGTCTGGCCTAACTGGGAGAGGATTGCCTAATCCTGTAAAGATTTGATCCTCCAGGGTAAGGGAACACCCAGGGTGAAGGGCAAAGGGGAGTGGGGGGGAGGAAGAACTCTTTGAGAAAGTACTGGGAAGAGGGACAACATTCGGGATGTAAATAAATAAAATAATTAGTAAAAAAAAAAATGAGAAATGCTAGTAGTTGCAGTTTTTAACATTGTTATTGATTATAATATGAAAAAATATAATATGAATTCTTAGCCCCATGAAAAGAAAATTTTAGTGCTTTCTATCCTGTATTTCCAAATAACTAATACGTTATTTCTAATAATCTATATATGATAAATTGGTTATAAATTACCTTCAAAAAGATACTTTAAGATATTTTAATGACTGCAGGTACTTAAGTATTATAATTACATTTCCAGTATTCTATACATATACAGATTAATTAAGTTAAAAGGTCCTTGTAATGTGTGATATGTAATATCTTTTCTCCATCTGTATCTGACAATTGTTGGCAATTCCAGCCTTACCACAATACCCATTTTAATTGCTTCTTTCCAAGTCTGTTATACTAAGTAAAACCCCAGAACTGTAAATGACCTAGTATCATAGTGCCTCACACATAGTGTATATCTTGAATTATTGAATCAACAAATTATTAAGTGAGTGGCCAATTCTCTTTTCTTCTTTAAAGTCCAAGCCTAAATTTATTTTGAGCTTACATTGGACTTTAAATAATCACTTTGAAAGTACATGCCATCTCTGCTGTGTCCCCTCTAAGACCTTAGCCATTATGCAATTGCTCTAATGAATTATAATCATGCAAAATGAAGTTAAATAATAAAAAAATGTTATCAGTATTTGCTATATGGCTTTATCTCTACTTAAGTTCACTGAATTTTCTGTGCATTAAAAAACTGGAAAATTATGTTATTGAAGAGATATGCAACCGATTAAGCTCTATGACACTGATTCTAAAATATGAAAGGAACAGTTTTTATTTATGAGGTTCACTGTACTTGTTTTGTATAGTAAATCAGTCACCTTTTAGATTCTTTGTTATTTGCTTCCAAATTTTTTTCTTATGGATTATATTGAATTCTATTAAATTAACCTTTCCCTGAAGATGATTAATGTATAAGCTCACTTATTTTATTTCACATAATTAGTCTAGCTGCAAATTAAAACTTGAGATACATTGGCATGAACTTCTGTATCTGAAAAAAAATAATAATCCTCTATTTCAAATCTAGAAGCCACTAGTAATTCAGTCTGTCACATCATCTATACAATTCATATCTTAATTTCTTAGCGTGCTGATATGCAGCACAGGGTTGAAAGCATTGTTCAAATGTAGATAAATATTGTCTATCTGGCTTCCTTTATCCACTCTGTGTTATCTCAACAAAGCTATTGTATTAGCATAGCAAAAGCTATACCTTGCAATTTCGCTTTGACTATTATGCAGTCCTTTCCTTTGAGTGTTCTTAAATCAATAGCATATTATGTTTAAAAGTATCGTGTCCAAGATAGAGTCAGCCTGTATACCAGATTTTTCCCAAGGTTACTGTTTTGCCTTATATCTGTCCAGTTTGAATATTTCCTATGGTCCTTACATATAACTCAGCTCACCTCCCCCTTACTGATATTGCCAGCACATTATGGGCTTTCATTCATAACTGCTTACTATCTCTTTCCACTCTTCAGGAGTTAAAGATACATCTTTTTGTAAAAATAAACAAATAATTCAAAATATGGTTTTAAAATTTGCCTCCTTAAGCTAAGTACTTTTTTTTTAACTTAGGTTGGATTTCAGGCAATGAATATTGACTTGAGGAATATCTCACGTTGGCTCTTTTCTTCTCTGTATGTTCAGAAATGTTCTTGTTGTACTTGCCTGGTTTTTTTGAGACAAGCTTGATATATTGCTCAGACTGACCTGGAAATGGCTAATGTAGCTCAGGCTGCCCTTGAACTCAAGATCTCCCACGTCATTCTCTAAGGGTGGGATTATGTGCATATGGTAATATGCCAAGCTTTCTTAGTATATTTTTAAAGTAGCTCATTGAAAATGATCTTAACTTCTAGAATGCTTAGGTACAACTCCTTGGGTTTTCTAAATGTCATTTTTAAATTTAATTTAGTATTCATTTAAGGGTGCTAATTATGTTTTAATGTGTTTATGGGCATAATAATGGTCTTTTGCATTTGACTTCTCTCTAATTAATTTATTTGACATAAATACAGTGGCTTTGAAATTCTTTCCCTTTATGCTTATTCAAAAAATTCTCTGTTATGCTGGTTGGATGGTTTGTTTATTAGTTAATTCAAATATTTTCTTTCTAAAAAAACTCAGGCAGCTTATGCTAACTTATTCATGGAAATAGTGGACAGTAAAAATATGAACATTATATAAGACACTTCTAACAAAAATTAAAGGCAAACCAAAAGTCTTTGGTCACAGCTGATTGGTAAGAAATAAAATAAAGTAGCCTTAATTTTTCTTTCCTTTCTCCCTCTTTGACAATCCTTTAAGGTGAGATCATGAATAGTAGAAACTAAAGGGAAGAAGGTGCCAGCAATATTCTAAGTATCTTATGTATTTTAACTCCAGTGAGTCCTCACAAACTGAGTTTTGTACTTTTACATTATTTCTGTAATGTATGGAGGACTGGCCACAAGACACAATGCTTAATCACTTTCTATAGAGCTAGTAAGTGATGAACATTCTCCTTAAACAATCATAAATCACACTTATTGTTAAAAAATAATATAACTAAGGGTACAGGGAGATGCCTGACTGGATAAGGGCACGTGCTATAAAAGTGAGAGGAAACAAAGCTCAAATCCAAGTGGATCAAGGACCTCCACAGAAAACCAGAGACAATGAAACTAATAGAAAAGAAAGTGGGGAAGAGCCTCAAACTCATGGGCACAGGGAAAATTTCCTGAACAGAACACCAATAGCTTATGCTCTAAGATCAATAATTGACAAATGGGACCTCATAAAATTGCAAAGCTTCTGTAAGGCAAAGGACACTGTCAATAGGACAAAACGGCAACCAACAGATTGGGAAAAGATCTTTACCAACTCTATATCCATTAGAGGGCTAATATCCAACATATACAAAGAACTCAAGAAGTTAGACTCCAGAGAAACAAATAACCCTATTTAAAAATGGGGTACAGAGCTAAATACAGAATTCTCAACTGAGGAATACTGAATGGCTGAAACGCACCTAAAGAAATGTTCAACATCCTTAGTCATCAGGGAAATTCAAATCAAAACAACCCTGAGATTCCACCTCACACCAGTCAGAATGGCTAAGATGAAAAACTCAGGTGACAGCAGATGCTGGCCATCTTGTTGAAAGCAATCTACAGATTCAATGCAATCCCAATCAAAATTCTAACTAAATTCTTCATAGATTTAGAAAGAGCAATTTCCAAATTCATCTGGAATAACAAAAAACCCAGGATAGCAAAAACTAGTCTCAACAATAAAAGAACTTCTGGGGGAATCACCATCCCTGACCTCAAGCTGTACTACAGAGCAATCGTGATAAAAAAAAAAAACTGCATGGTATTGGTACAGAGATAGTCAGGCAGAAGAATAGCATAGAATTGAAGACCCAGAAATGAACCCACACACCTATGGTCACTTGATCTTTGACAAAGGAGCTAAAACCATCCAATGGGAAAAGGACAACATTTTCAACAAATGGTGCTGCCTCAATAGAATGTTATATTCTTAACAACAACAACAACAACAACAACAACAACAAAAACTACTTAACCTGAATATATTGCTTTATGGTGTAATTTCCTTGAGTCTTTCTTGGTCTACTTATTCTGTTATCAGCCCTCTGTCTTCTCCCAGCAGTGAGTGATTTGTCATTTATAGTCCCAATCATTCCATGTTAGCAAGAATGTGGTTGCTAAGTCTTGTTTGCCTTTCTCTTACATATCATTTGTCTATTTCTATTATACAATATAACATTAACTATAGTCAATATGTGCTAAGTAATTTTTAATTTTTTAACAAAGAAATCTTCATTGCTCTTTTTAATAATGCTGAAGTGCTTTTGAGGATATGTTCATTTCATGTAGTACTGCCTTTCATAAATATAATTTATTTCAAGTATATTACAAACTTTGACCTCATTTACATAATTCTCTTATTTTCAAAACAGCTTAATACTAATGATTTCCTTCATATCCTTTTTAAAGATTTATTTTTATGTTTATGAGTACTCTATCTGCATATACACCTACATGCTGGAAGAATATCAGATGGTTGTGAGCCACCATGTAGTTGCTGGGAATTGAACTCAGGACCTCTGGAAAAGCAGCCTGTGCCCTTAACCACTGAGCTATGTCTCCAGCCCCCTTCATACGTTTTTGTATCACACATTTAGCTATATTCTTTATGTAGTTGGAAGCCAGTTTAGATCACTTTATAACTCTTTTCAGCAAGATGTGTTTATTCATAAAAAAAAAAAAAAAAACAGATATATTGGTATCTATGTGACCATTGCTAAGTCTCTGGTGACCACCCATCATGGATTTCCTTGCCAATTTAATATTTTCTGTTTTCCAAAACTACAAATTTCAAGACCAGTCAGAGCCACAGTCCTCATATTCAATTAGTTATCTCCACTATAGATTAAAAATTAAGAAGTAGACAGACCTCTCAAATATCTATCAGTATATAATTTTAGGAATGTAGTACAGTCTAGGGAGTCACTTGTGCTATCATGGAAACATCCCTAGTATCACCTAGCTGACAGAATGAGATTTAGAATCTACTTTGCCATATCTCAGCTCTATATCTGAGTAAATAACTTAATGTCACTGTGACTCTAGTCAGAAAGATAATAAAAATTGCCTAGAGATGTTATAAAATGTATATGATTATGATTAGAAAGCATTCAATAACTAATAATGCTAGAAGCTAGTATTGTTACTTAGAATTACAGCACAAGAGAATAATGTTGTGTGTGAACTATATATTACTACTACTATGCATATATATGTATATATTTATGTGTGTGTATATATACACACATACTTTTTACTGAACTTTTAGTAACTTTTATCATTTAAAAATATATCTACTGGATAGGTGAGATGGCTCAGTGGGCAAGGGCATTTGCTACACAAACCTGCCAACCTAGCTTTGGCCTCTGGAATTAATTTGAAGGTAGAAGAAGAAAATCAATTCAAGAATTATCCTCGGACTTCAATATATGTATTCTGTAGGACCCTCATGACCACACAAACAACACACAAACTAAAATAATTTTTAAAATTTAAGTATGTGTGTATGTGTTTATCTATATGGTATATTAATAGATCCTGAAAGAGAAAAATCAGTGCCCTGGCATAAGAGCATACATTGTACAACAGGAAGAGACCAAAAAAAAAAAAAGTCATGAAAAGAAATAAAGTTTAGAAAAATTAAATAGAGGTTAGTGCCTTTTCATCCTGTGAACCTTAGGTAATCTCTCTTTAAACCCAGTTTTCTTATCTGTTATAGAAGGCTTGATTTTTTTCATCTACGGCCTAAATATATGGTTACAATAATGTACTATGAAACTCTTATATGATCAGTTATTGCCCTGCTTTTTTACTTTTAATTCTAGCACATTTTGGAAACTTAGCATAGAGTACACTGAGGACCAGACATGAGTAAAGAGGACTGTATTATGTGGAAATGACCAAATGGGCCTTTCATTTCCAAGGTAATAGGACACCTTTCTATTGTGCTTTTAAAAGTCTGATTGACTTTACTAAAACTCTAGGACTCTTCTTTTTTATTTTTCATTCCACTGTCAGGATAAAATTCATTTATTTACCTAAGTTTTCTTTGTTTTTACAACAACTGTTAAATACTAGCATGGGAACAAAAAAAAAATCACTTACTCAATCATAACTTGTAAGGACAAGTTTTTTGTTTTGTTTTTAAGTTGGCTAAGAGAAGCTCAGTTCATGATTCCTATGCCACTCAACCTAGAAAGAAAGTTTGCTTAAAATCTCCCATCTCTGGGCTACCTTTTCTGGCCTCAGTAGGAGAGGATGCACCCAGCCTCCTAGAGACTTAAAGTGCCAGGGTAGGGGGATACTACTCAGGGGGGCCCACACACCCACTCAGAGAGGAGAAGGGAACAGGGGGCAGGGGGATAGGAGGATTGTGGGAGAGGGTGATCTGGAGGGGGTAGTAAGCAGGATGCAAAGTGAATAAGTAAAATAATAATAATAATAATAATAATAATAATAATAATAATAATAATAAAAAGGTGTCAGTTATGACATGAAGTTAAATGAGTCAGATATGAAGTTAAATGAGAGCTATTAAACTTGCAACTGTAAACTAATAAACTCAAAGGTAACAGTGAATAATATTCAAAGTCATGCCTGCAGAAATAGTTCATCGAGTTAAACAATAGGATAAACTGCTTCTTTAGCTACTTGCTTCATGGGTAATCTAATTAAAACAGAATTTGGAAAAACAAATACCTTTTAGACAAAACATAAAATATAATTCCCATCACTGAATACAGACTTATCTTCTCAGGTAGAAGCAATTATATTAGTTCTATTCTATTCAATTCTCTATAAAATTTGACTTACACTTGCCTTTACAACATCCCAAACATTTTAGTATAAAAAGAGGACAGTCTATCTTGTGTCATTTCTTCACATTAAAATGAAATATCTAATACAAAAAAAATTAGCTCTGTATAAAATTAATTAAAAAATTTGGTCTAAACACTGTAAACTCTAAGCACTAGACTTATAAGGTGGTAATTTTTCTCAATAAAATTCATTTTGGTAAGCTTTTCTCAAGATAAGAAGAAAAGTGCTCAAAGATTGATAATTATTAAGTAACTTACAACTTTTATTTCTACTTTTTTAGTTTTAAAAATTAATATTTTTACTTTTATTTGTATATATTGATGTTTGTGTTTGTGGTGGTCTATGCCGTTCATGGTGGTCAGTGATAGCCAAGCTACAGTCTATAGGCCTACAGATGTGAGCTGTAGAGTAAGGGACTGCGGGTGGGAAACCAGGTTCTCGTAACTTCAGGAGGGGAAGGAGGGGGACTGGAATGGAAGGATTAAGTGGGGAAGGGATAGAAGAGGGGATGAGGGAGGGAATATGGGGAGGCATAGCTGAGATTAAGGGTCATTTGAGAGGTCATATGAAAACAATACAATAGAAGATTCCCAAAGACTAACTGAAGTTGCAAAGCAATTAAAAAGAGAAAGCCACAACTGACCATCTCTTGATATTAAATGAAGCTTTCAGTCTGGAGATTGGGTAATATCCACTTGAGTTGTTGGCCAAAAGGGTCTCAGGGGAATCCTTAAACAATACAGGCTGTTGCCAAAAGTATATAGTTTGCTCTCTACAAACGGAGGACAGGCCCCATTGCTGAAGACAACACCTACACAACTTGTTAAACAGGGAGAAGTGGAGCTAGTGCTACATAATGCCTTCACTTAATGTGTTCTCATTTGGTACAGGAAGGTGCTGTGCATGCTACTAAGAGAAATGTAAGCATCAACCCAGTCACAAACACTGATCTACCATGTTGTCCAAGCTGCAAGATATGCTAGTGTAGTGATGGTACAAACCTTGTGAGGATAACCAACCAACATCTGATTTGGCTGAAGGCCCACTCCACAACGTGGAACCCAATCTTGACAGTTTGGTTGACTAAAAACCTGAAACTAGATAGCCCAAGGAGAGAGGGTAAAACCAAACAGTATTACTCCATTAAAAGGCTATGGCAATGAAATGACAACTAATGGCATTCTGCTACATTAATAAATCAGTACCTTGCTCAGCTATCATCAGAGAAACTTATTCTCGCAGCTAATATGAAGAAATCCACTGCTAAATACACTGTGAAGAATGAGAGACTTTAAAACACTAGGCCCTACAAAGGATGTGTCCACCAAATCCTCCCCCTCAGGGATCAGAGCACCCTGTGCAAAAGAAGGTAGAAAGTGTGAGAGCCATAGGGGAGGGAGGACACCAAGCAAACAAGGCCTTCTAAATCAGTGTGATCCCAGCTCCCATGAACCCACAGACCTGAAGCAACTTGCAGAGGGCCTACAGTGGGGCTGCAGCAACCCCTCTATCTATTACAGCCTCAAGTTTTGTATTTTTATGGTAGTCCTAGGTGTGAGAATGACTAGGTCTCTTTCTTGTGCCTTGTCTTGGACTCTTTTTCTTCTGTATTTATTTTGTCCAATTCCAATGTGTTGGGTTTTGTTTTATCTTATCTCTTTTTTTAATCTTATTTTATTTTATTATGATCCCTTAGAAACTTACTTGTTTCCTAATAAGACAGAAAAGGAGTGAATCCAGATGGGACAGGTGGTAGAGAGGAACTCAGAAGCATAAAAGGAATGAAAAATAATAATTTAAAATATTATAATTTAAAATACTAATAAAGATAACTTAAAATAATAATTTTAAGTTAAATAATAAGTTAAAATAAATAAAATAAATACATGGGATAATTGTCCTAGTTCTTATATATTCATCTCAAAATTGATCTCAAAAACATCATTTAACATTATAAATAATCATTTTCTTCTGTAGTTTACCAAAATGCCTGGTTTCCACTTCTTTCCCTAACCATATAAAAACTTAAATTTAATCAAAAAATTCTTTTTGGAGTCTGTTTCACTTATTCTTTGACAATTTCATATAGGTGTGTAATGTATCTCAATCATATCCATTTCAACTACCCCTCACACTCTCTCAGTCTGGCCCCAACTCCATTCCCTGACAGAGAGTCCAACCTCTAAGAATTGAGTGTTTGACCACTCAGAATGTATGATAGGCTGTGAAAAGCAACATTGTGAATAAGTAGTAGACTATGAAAATCCACTTGTTGAGGAAATATATCCATTATTTCTGTGAGTGATGTTTGAGGACATTGCTTGTGTATTTGGATGTATTTATTATTATTAGTTTGTTATTATTTAAAATACTCATTTTACTCTCTGCTGAGTTGCAGCACACTTCTTTATAATCTCCGTAATGGCACAGTACATGTTTCAGATTGCTCTTCCTAATATTTATGATACTATTTCCTACTAACATTGCCTGTGCAGTGAACTAACAAACCTTTTAAGTGCTTTATTTATGATTAAAAGGTACAGCCTTGTTTGGGCAGTCATGTTTGTAATATTGCCTATAGCTATTAAGTGGCCAGTTTGATGGATCATGGTGCCTTAATATTGGCCTTATAACTATCAGATCTTGAGCCAATAGCTATCAAAAACTACCTGAGAAGCCTCAATTGTTGCTCCTACATGTCTTGCTTTCAGGCTGTCATCACTCTTTACACTATAACATGCTTTGTTTTTAGCAAAAGTGGGGCTGGTCATTTAGCAGCTTCACATTTCCTTCCAAGATAATTATCTGTCTAGTTGCTCATCTTTAGAACTGGCATGTTTTCCATAATGTATGAAATTACGTGGAAGAAAAAAAATGTACATATAGGAAGTGATATTATTTCCTATAAATGTTAAAGGTCTCTGCTCTCTGTCTATCTGGATGCAGTGAAATCCTAGATATAGTGTGAAGAAATATATACCAATTTAGGAGTTTTAGAGTCAGTCATTTTGGAAGATCTATATTATATCATCAATTGGTCCAATTTATTCTAGGCATTTTTAAAATTTATGGAATTCTGAAGTTCAGAAACTCAACCAGTGTTTCTTGTAGGCAGGAATTGTAGTTTGCTATTTGAGACAAGCAGTCATGTAGCCCAGACTCATCTGAAACTTCTTACGTAGCTGAACATGACATTGAACTTAGAATTCTCCTGCCTCTACCTCTCAAGTAGTAAAATTACAGGCATGGAGTATCATGCCCAATTTCATGCAGTGCTAGGAATGGAACCCAAGGTTTCCTGCATGCCACATAAACAGTCTAACATAGTTTAGTATGTTTAAAGTAACAAATATTTTACAGACTTTTCTTTTATATATTGAGAATCCAATGAGAAAATATTTTTAAATGGTTGGTGAAAGAATAAGAAAATTCCTTTTTTTTTCCTCACTTCTTTATTATTCATTTATTTACTTAGGGAGTGGAGGTGGCTATCAGAGGAGCTGCTTTGCTCCTGCCATGTGGGTTCTCCTGATCACATTGAGATGATCAAGCTGCACAGGACCTTTCTCCACTGAGCCATCTTGCTCCCTCTCCCCATTAATTTTCTGATTTTTAGATTACAGTTTCTGTGATAGAAGTAAAGCAAATTACAAATGCTTACTGGTACCTGACATTTGGCCATGTCTTTGAAGTAATAAAACCATATTTAATTCTATATTTTATGTAAAGTTGTGTATGATATTATTTTTAAATATTGTGAGTGGTTTTAAAAGTTTTATCAGTATGCCTCTAAACATAGTTGAATTCATTTTCATGAAATGGCTATCCAGAGTTTTCATGTTCATGTTCATACTGAGCATGCTGTCACAGGTGTTTATGTAGAATCCTGGCAAATCCTTGGGAGAAGAGAGTCCTTGACATCATTCTCCATTCATGTTCAGCAACAGATTTACAATGTTCAGTCAGTTTAGAAGGAAGGTTAGTGCCAAGCTTCTAGAAGTGGCCTATAGATGCTGAAACCCACCTTGCTATTTGAGGAAGATGGGCTTGAACCTTATTCTTGTGAGCTGGTTTCTGGGCAGTTGGCAAGTAGTATTGTTTATACTTAACTGTACTTCATCTTTAGAAAAAGTTCACCCAGCTTCTTTCATTGACCTAGATTGTTCATTGTTTAACATATTTAAGGTATATTAAGTCTAAAGTCTTCCGTTAGTCCCACCACTCTCTAATCCCCAGGAAGGTGGAAGGGGTGATCCTGCTCTGTATTTGCCCACCCTCTGTGTACTACTCTGTGCACACAGCTAATCTTGGAAAGATACATCATTAACAACCTGTTTATAAGAGTCTAGTGAGTAACGCACTGTGTTAAGGCACTTGCCATGAAAGCCAAGTGACCGGAGGTCAACCTCCAGGACCACATGAAGGTGGAAGGAAAGAACCAATTTGATCTTTGCATATGGACACTGTCATGTGCACGCATGTGCGCGCACACACACACACACACACAAATAAAACATAGAATGCGTGTAAACTTGTAAGTGTTTAAGAAAATATCATAAAGAAACATGCTACTTGAGCTGGTGAAATGGCTCAACGACTAAGAGCACTGGCTTCTCTTCCTGAGGTCATGAGTTCAATTCCCAGCAACCACATGATGGCTCACAGCTGTCTATAGAGAAACCTGATGCCCTCTTCAGATAGGCAGATATATATGCAGCAGAGCATACATACATTAAATAAGTAAAAATGAAAGGAAGGAAGGAAGGAAGGAAGGAAGGAAGGAAGGAAGGAAGGAAGGAAGGAAGGAAGGAAGGAAGGAAGAAAGAATTTTAAGCTTACAAGAAAATGAAATATTTTTCTTGTTTACAAAACTTACCTATTGGCCCTTAAGACTTTCTAGTCTTCTCTCTCACATAAGAAACAGAGTCTCAACTGAGCATTTACACACACACACACACAAAA